>NC_143388.1:50035380-50406630 GCF_980474605.1 Leiobunum rupestre | reverse complement strand
TTTCCCGCAAATTCGAACTTTGGCAAGCTGCTTGACCCGTAACGACCTCTGTCCTTCTCGCGGCTCTCTTAGTCCGTGAGCCAGACTGCGAAATTGAACTTTTGAAAATGATTTTTCGCACCAAGAAATTTTATGATTTCTCTTTAGGGGGTCACGTGTGCATGCCAAAACCGCTTGATAGACATCTCGATCGCCCAGCTATTCAAGATGGCAGCCGATCCAAGATGGCGTTGGGCGCTTTTGTTCAAATGCGACTAACGTTTGATCTATCGACCATATTTCATTTGAAGACTGGGATGATTCTGACAATGACTAACTAATGTAAATATATAAATGTAAAATATATTGCAAAAGAAATATATAGTATTAAAGTAATAAAATTAATATTAACATAATATATAAGAATAATTTTCATTTATATTTTCATTCATTGCCCTATTCGCATAAAGCGAATTTTCCGACACTACGTATTAGCGCCCCCTCTCTTTGTACTGTGTATAATTCGGTGAGTATATACAATAGATGCACGTGCGTTACGTCGTTTGAAAGGTAGGAAATCCATCTAACGTATACTAGACCAAAGAAAATTTAAACTAATTATTACGGTATTGGTAATGTAAAAACTTAGTTTAAAGTTCCGCCAAAAATGTTATTTTCACGATTTATAGCTTTCCTGTTACCTTAAGGAAGATATTTTACTAGACCAAATATTTTGGTAATACAATTATCTAGCGAAAAAAAGTTGTTTCATCAAAGTCGGAAAAGTAGATCAAACGTTAGACGCATTTGAACAAAAGCGCCCGAAGCCATCTTGGATCGGCCGCCATCTTGAATAGCTGGGCGATCGAGATGTCTATCGTGCGGTTTTGGCATGCCTACGTGACCCCCTAAAGAGAAATCATAAAATTTCTTGGTGCGAAAAATGATATTCGAATTTTGTCTGGCTCACGGACTATCTGTCTCCCTGGTGTAATTTCCTCAAGCGCCCTTCCCAATCGTTTCCTTCCCCCACCGCCGTCGGCGTTCCCCCGTTCCCTTACTCTTCAGGCGTAATTTGTATTTAATGATTTACTTATTAACACTAACTTTAATTGACTTGAAATATAGAAAAGGCGGGGGATTGAAATTTCTTGAATTCGATGGTGGTTTCGGAACTGGTCTTCGATGAGTAGTTTTTTCTCTAGATTAAATGAGTGTAAAAATGTTCTCCCCTCCCAAAACTTTCGAACTAAGAATCCTGGAAATGATTTAAGCTATGCAGGAAGGTAAAAGCTACCAGGTCTAAAGGAGGGGGCTTGGGGAAGGCAGGAACCGAGTCTAAGCGTAAACAGTAAACCTTTCGGTTTACTTTAATACGATTAGAAACAAAAAGCCTAATGATTTTAATATCGTTTTTATATTCAAGGAGAGTAGTACACATTAAGTAAGAAAAAAATTTAGCTAGACGAAATTATAGAGTTTAGATACAAAAATACATTATACATACAAGTCTCAAATAGAAATATCAATATACTACACGGGGCGAATGTACAATAATATTACACCTCGATCACGCTTGATAATATAATTCGCGAATAAGTAGATTAATCCATTATGAAAAGGGATAAAAAAGCTAAACCCTAAACAAATTTGAAGAAATTAAAAAACTTACTAATAACTCGTACCGATAGGTCTTCGAGCGAATCTCGGATCAAATAAATCTTCGAGTAATAAACTACATAAAAACTAAATAAAATAGCTCGTACCGATAGGTCTTCGAGCGAAAAACTAAATTAAATTAAATTAAATAGCCAGAAATTCCAACGGTAGACCGGTTTCGTCCTATTTGGGACTCGTCAGTCCCGTGCGGGAAATCTGGCTCGCGACTATAACACCTAATAGAGAAATTAAGGGCCCGGTGCAGAGACGATTTAAAAATTATCGTAACTTTACGAGGATTGTAAAGTTACGAGAGCGGATTTACGATGTCGTAAAGTTACGATTTTGTAAATCGAAATCGCGGTGCAGAGACAATTTTTCGGGCTCTCGTAAATGACGTGTCTGGTATTTGGGAATCTGTTTTTGTTTAGGCTCCGCCCACTTATTGACCAATGAGAAAGCGTTATTTTGACGCAAAAATTTAAACATTTTAAAAGTTACTTATTTTTTTGTGATTTTACACATTTTAAGAAAACAAGTTAGCTGAAAATATTTTTTTGAGAAAGAATATGGGGAAAATGAAACCAGGTGAAGAGAGACAACCAAACTTTAGTACAAGAGAACTTCAAGCAATTATTAATTGTTTGGAAGCTAGGCCTGATTTATTGAAAACCTACAAAAGTAGTGAAGATGTGGAGAAGGCCTGGGCAGAAATTGCCCACGAAATTGCCTGTATATATGGGTATGGGCCTCATAAGAGCGACAGTAAAAATAAGAGCTAAGTGGACTGATTACAAAAGCACCGTTAAAAAAAGGAGGTGTCCGTTTGCCGTTTAATAAGTGACGCTGCGTTGCACGGGATTAGAGGAGTTGATAGTTCACAAGTCAGGCACCAGGTTGGTTGTTTGTGCAAAGCTAGTGTTTTGAAATGAAACCACAATAGTCTAATTAAATTTTAATGAAAAGCTAGAAAATCCTCCATTGTAACAAGTGAAAATATTTCAGTGTAGCACGACTCATTGGCACTCCTAACTCTGGACAATTTCGGGTTACTCCCCTCAATATGCCAGCAAGTGTGAGTGGTGACGCTATAGATTTTTCACTGAAGAGACATGGTAAAATGGGCTTAGAAGTAGAATCACAGTTTCATTGGTTAAACATAATCTTGTTTAGCTTCCCAAATTGATGAGCTTGCATGAGAAAAGAAGTTTAGAAATATGGAAGAGTTGGTCGCAGATATTGGTACATTTCAATAAGGTCACGTAAAAACTAACCAGTCCTTTACCTTATTTGTACTCTCATAAACAGATGCAAGAGCAATGGGTAGTGAAAACCCATTTCCTCCACCTAGGCCTACAATGAAACCTATAGGGCACAGTTTCTTGTTTCAAAGGCAGATCTGATACTGATATCGTTGTTCACATTTTGCCAGAACAATCTGAGTACATGATTTTCACAGGTTTAAAGCTTGGTTCACATACGTTAGCAGCTTTTCCATTTTCTCTGTGTTCTTGCGTTCCACAGCACTACAGAAGGCCGAGTGGGAAATGAGAAAATACAGAAAATTTATCCCAGTGAACCAAGTTTAACAATTTGAAAATTTAAAAAAAAAACTTAAATTGGGTATTAAATTTTAGTGGGAAAGACTTTTAAGTTAAAATGTAAGTACATTATAAAGTAATTTTGGGTCAAATATTCAGGGGAAAAATCTACAAAACTCAAGTTAATTTGAACGATAATAATTGTGGCTATACCGTGGAATGTGGTTGATAAAGACTTTTGAAAATATTGATAAACTCACTTGACAGTTCAAAAAGAAGTCACAAAAGGCAAACTACCAGACACCCAGCACCTAAGCCTTCTTTAACAGCTGCTAACACCTTAGAAAAAACAGCTCAGTCAGTTGTGAATTATCAAGAAAGGTTAAATGCAATTTTGGGTTCAATACTTTCCGAAATGGTAGCCAAACGGTCACAAGATGCCTAACTTGGCATTGCATTTTCCAATCATTTAGAAAATGCAAATAGAATTCTTATTTGCATTCACAACACTCAAGTACCTGTTGAAAATCTTTACCTTGGTGTTACATCAATTCCACTTCCTAACCCTAAAACAAAAAATCATTGATATGTCTAATCTTTCAAAATAAAACTGGTGCAAATTATTCATTACTTATCTTTAGCACTAAGATTGATGTTTTCAAATATATTATCATCCTTTCATATGCATTATTTCCATCTATTTATATTATGTAAACCACTCTATAAACTCATTGTTCATTATGTACCTCTTTCATTTTTCACAGCTGTTATTTTTTTTACTCTGATCAGCTAGTTTTTTTTCTAATAAGAAGCCTCCATCTACCCACCAGATTTTTTTCCCAAAATAAAAGGCGCCCTTTTTGAATTTAATTATTCAAATAAATTACCATGTTTTCTTTTAATATATTTTTTTTATTGGCGAAGAGCAATTAATTTACATTGAAAAAATATTTGAAAGTAATCGACGAATAACATATTATTGAACCAGTAATAAATAACAAAGAATAATATCACAAGAGAACAAAATCATTGGAGTTATTAGAGAAACTAGAGTTTTTAGTTCCAAAATTAGAATCCTTGACCACGTGATTACATTATAAGAAAATTTGTTCTACAAGTATGTCCAAAGTAAATTTAATAATGGGAGAGGGCGGTTTTAATTTTAAAAATCAAATCATATCGTAGAAAACTTAAATTATTCTTGATGTAAATTTCTTTGTCCATTCAAGTTTTCCACCAATTGATTTAAAATTTGATTAGCCCGAGCATGTAATTGAGCATTAGTGAGTTGACATGGGGGATCCTGTTCGCTTGTGCCATCTCGTTCTTCTACCATTGCCTCGGGCATTTCCACACCCTTGTCAAGGTAGAAATTGTACAAGATGACACAAGCGAATACAAATTTTCAAACCTTAAATCTGGGGCATACAGCAAATTGCCTCCTTAATCACTCCATGATCCTTGATACTGTGTATCTCTCGCCCATGTGGCCGTCACCCACTGTATACTTCCAGTCACGTAAAAATTGAAGCAAATAAGTATCTATAGAAAATAACAATGATTAGAAGTGGCAACATATGAGCATTAAAGAGCAACAAAAGGTAGGAAAATGTTAAAAGACCAAATTATTTTACAATGTTTTACACTCGGTTATTTTCCCTATGCAAATTTTTTATCTTCCGATGGTACATCTCCTAAAAACTGACCCTATACCACAAATTTTCTCTGGTTTTGTTTTGCACCCCTAGCTCACGAAAGGGGTGAGGTATCTTCCTTCCCAGATATTTTCTTCAAACTTTGCCCAATCGCTTTTCTTACTCATTTACTACTCAAAATCTAAGCCTAGATAAATATCAGTTTTGAGTATGAAAGAGTAGGATTAAAATATGTATTCCAAAAGGTTGTACAAAGAGTTAACAGAAGTGTTTGTCATATAACCGGTGTTAAAGCATATAATAGTAGTAAAAAAAATTACATAGTGATAAAAAATATATTCCTACCTGGGAAGCTGCAGATAGTGGTCTCAATGCTTCATGGTCAAGGTCGGGCCTTGGCTCTTTCAAAAGTTTAATGAATACCCTTTTTGGAAGTCGATAATTTGCTAAAAACTCTGTCTGACCAAAGGGTCTGGTCTCTCGTGATAAATACACTCATTTCCAACTGGTTCAACAACGTTTATTCCTCGATTAATTTCCTCAGCTCTTCGCATCGCGAGCAGAGTGACAAACTCCGCCATTTTTGTTATCAATATTTCGCGTCGTTTACGTCTTTACGAGACCTCCAGAGCACTCGTAACTTTACGAGCGAAAGTCACTCGTAAAGTTACGAGCCTATTGTCTCTGCACACCATTTTCGCGAAAAAAATCGTAAGTTCTTTGGCCACGCCCACTTCCTCGTAAATTTACGAGGATTGTAAAGTTACGAGAGTGAAAAAACGTCTCTGCACCGGGCCCTAAGCCTAATTATTAAAAATTTCAAAACGAGTTGCATAGCAACGGAAAGCCGAATAGGGGGAGAGTGGTGGAGATTAGTATATACGCAATGTTAAGTTAAAAGGAACCACCTATGGACTAGATAACCTACGTTTAGGTGGTGTATGTGTAGAACGACGAAATGTAAATTATTTTTGCTTAAAATTTTTTTAAAGTAAAGTTGCTTAAAGCCAATCTTGATAACATATATATAAAATTACATTAACTTTATAATTATTTGGTTTAACACCTTTAAAAGGTGTACATTTAGAATTAATTTTTATTTCTGCTCAGATATAAAATTATTTCGCCGAAAGAAATGGAATACGGTAGAAGCCTAGGCAACGGCTATTGGACCGGAGATATTGGAATGCTTCACAGAAATGTATGTCAATTAAGTGATTTCAAAACAAATAACGTCTTAAGAATCAACAAAATCCCAGCTTTTGATTACGTTAAAAATAATTAACTCACTGTTCTTACCTTTAAAAATATATATTTTAATAATTGACTTTAAATGCGTTTAAACTTTTGTTAAGGACGATATTATTAGTATTAAAAATACACGAATGTTAAATTATTATCTACACAGATGACATAACTTGGGTATTAGCTTAGCTTATTATTATTATTATTATAAGTGCAAGAGGAATTTTTCATACGCGCATCCCACTTCCTCGAAGTTCACTCCCGTTTAACCCATTCTCGAAAAATGTCCCCTCTACGTTATAATTAAATACATTGAATCTCGATAAAATGTGTTCCAATTAAAACTTCCGTGAATCTCAAATTATTTTTAAAATTATTTTTAACAGGAATCGGATTTAGCTATAGACACAATAACAGCCGATACTAGTCGAATAAAAGTGGTGGATTTCTCCATTACTTATCTGGAAGACTCTTTCGCATTTTTTATTCGGAAACCGGAAATCTCAAATCAACAAAGTAAATTTTTTTACTTGGATCCCTTTAAGCCGTCGGTAAGTATCCTACCGCCCAATTTAGAAAATGCGACTAAAGTTTAGATTTCAGACTTATAATCACCTATAAATATTAAGTTAATTTAGGCTAGAAGCGACGCGAGATGAGGGGAAATAGCTTTACCACTCGCTATTATGTGTTTCATTGGCTATTCGCTTTCACAAAGATTCAAGTTTTGAAAAGTGTGGAAGACCTTTATCATAGCGATAGCAAGCACAGCTGGGACGAGTGACTTAAAGTCAGAGGCAGCAGGTGAACCCAACTTTTGGCAGTCGCACCACAGGCGCAATCCATCTACCCCCCCCCCCCCGAAAGGAGCAGCATTGGGACGACACAGCCGTTCATACACCTCCCCGCCCACAATAGGGCTCTAGTCAGCAGAGAAGCGTGCAAAAGGTGAGACGATGGGCACACAGCAGCTGCTTAGGCGCAAAAGAAAGGCGCACAGTGCCTGATACCGGACGTCGCTGAGCTGGAGACCAGCCGCACCGTGTATTTTTCTAGCGTCGAAACCAATGAATTACTGGGCCCATTTGATTAATTTTGATGAGGAGGGTCCTTTTACGAGATAATGAGGTGGTGTAAGATAAACTAATCATTTTACTCCGGTATATTCCTTCATTGAAAGGTAGTAAAAATGTTGATCCCACCACGCGAAAATTTAAATTATTTTGAGCAGCAATTCCCGGCTTTGGGCACCTCTTCTTTTGGTGTCACATCATCTGAAATGCAAACTATTTTAAACTACGTGAAACCAGAAATTAGTCTTTAGTTTTATTAAAAATCAAGATATGGATTCGGCAAACCACTTTTAAATAAAGGATACTTAATTATGCAAGGAATTTATTCAAAAGTGTCACTAAATTCTTGTGATGTCATCTCATTTTAAAACTAGTAACACTGATTTTCAGTACTTTACCAACAATATGATATGAATTATAATTCATACGGTTATAACCGAAGCAATCAAAAAGCATCCTTTTTGATATAAGCTTGAATTTTTTTTAAACACACCTATGAGTATAAATCTGTCTATACAATTCAGGCCATAAGCATGTGACAGGGATAGGATTTTACAGTACGCCCCACCCCTTGGTCACTATTACATAGCGGAAATTAATCCAAGTGTTTGGCTATCTATAATTGGCCCCAGAAAAGCCAATTCTATCTCAGTCTCGCTGTGGCTAGAAAGCACCAATGACGCCATAGCTATTCTATGATCAAACAGATACATGTAGCGGCATTGAAGGCGTCGTAAAATTCGATTAACTTACTTCTTCAACGGCAGCCTTATCGTAGCGAAGTGATCCTCTGCGTTCTGTGTTCATGAGTTCATGATAGCATTGACTAGAATTTGGTTTTATGCTTGAAAAATCACGAAGCAATTTTCGAAAGGAATATAATTAAGGCGAGGTCAATAGTTGATTTTATAAAATAAAAATTGGTCTTGTTTAAATGTTGCTCTTACGTCACAAGGCACAGCTTTATTAGTATATTATTCACACGGGCGCTAGAAAAACCTATTTTCCTCTGACGACTGTAGCGCGCGCTCGTAGCCTTGTAAAAGTAAGGCACTGTGACGTAAGAGCCACATTAAAACCAAGAAACCATGTTACTTTTTAAAAAGAGCTATAAGCGACAATCATAGAAATTAAAAGTGGAAGGGGTCTTTAAAATATTTAGATCTATAACGGCCCTGTCCTTTTGGTATTTTTAATGGTTTAACTAATTTTCTAGTACAAAATTTACGAGCCTTTACTGCTCAAAATAGGTTTCCAATTTTTAGGTACAATAGCTAATTACGTTAATTTGAGAAATTTTATGTTTACATTTGGAACGTTTAAACTAGACCATGCTGCTTTCCATATACATAGTGGTTGACGGCCAAACCTGGATTTCAACTATTTTTACTTATAATCACCATCTGAAGAATATTTTATCTGTAATTAGGTCATTTGGTTAGTTTCTGTTCAGTATCCCCAAATACTCTGGCCTTTTACTCTAAGAAAAAAGTGTTTAAATGACTTTTTGGCGTTTATGGTCAAACACTTGACAATGTTGTAGCGTAGGGAGATGTGCAATCTTATAAACAAGAGCCAAATTTCCCTATTTGGGTAAATGAGTTGTTAAGAAAAACTTCGAATACTTGATTGTTTTCTTTTCAGTCGTGTAATCGGGCTGATTACTTACAATTTTTTTTTAATCTAAGGTAGCAATTTAAGTTGGTTGGGTAGTGGTAGTTTTCGATGAAGTTATCATCGAAGGCAGTTGTATTTTTATATTTATTGCAATACATGAAAGTTGCATATTAAAACATTTCTGCCGGTTCGAAAGAATTCAAAATTTTGCTAACCCTTGACTTTGCAACTTGAAGAAGTAAAACTGATACTTGAAGTTGCTTTACTAGACTGCTTAAAGAAAGAGATAGACAGATTGTTAGTTAACTAACTGTATTCAACTCAATAACTCATAATTACTCGTTACAAATTACAAGAAAGAAGAACCTCTTACAACTAGCCGATAAAGATCGCCATCCAATAAACTCTTGAAGAAAAAACTCCAAAATGACTTTCAAAACCAAAAATATTGTTAACCACACCACAATTAACAGTCAAGCTCTGTACGTCGAGAAAATTCCAAATCGCGTAGCTTCTTTACACAACAATTGCAGTAAACGTTCGTGGAAAAATTAACTTTACGGTTAACATTTACTCTCTTTGACTACTGACAAAGGGAGTCTTTCGATAGCATCTCTGATTGGTGGTAAATGACGATCGCATAAAGAGTGTCGCAGCACCGATATTTTTGTAGAAGAACAAGATACCGGCCGAGTAGTCGAGTATCCGAACATTTTGGGTAAAAAAATAACCTGATGAGGCTTGCCTGAGGCTTATTCGAGGCAAATTCTCCATACTCGGTAATCAATGAGTGTGGATTATCCTATGAATTTTAAATAGCTTCTAGAACATATTTTAAACAGTGCATTTGTAGAAGTGCCGCCCCTACAAATTTTTATTTTAAATTATATTGTTTATATAATACTGAGGAATTCGTGAACAAAGTAGTAGTTCCTTTTCACTAAATTACTAAATTAGTAAGAAAAAAAACTATCAACAATCAATCAATACAATCATCTAGGCCAATACTCAAGGCCCCAGTCATCTGGCGACTTTTAATGAACACGGTTGAAGAGGTAAAAAAGACCAACAACGTTTGGGGAAACTAAAATATATTTATTTATTAACTTAAACCAACTTTAAAGGCGACATTTAATGCCTTTAATTAGGTGGCTGGGTAACAATGCGTAGGAGGGTGGTAGCCATGTTTTATCATTTCAAAAGTGTTTCAAAATGGATTTTTTCGCCGTGCAATGTCGATGCTACATTTAGTTTTCTAAGATTTACTAAAAAGTGTGCTCTCAATGTGTTAATACTTCGTACAATTGAGTGTTCAGCTCTGTACAACTTCTTTTTAGAAAGTAAGACGCGTTATAGCGTCGCTACCAATCCCACTTATGCCATAAATCTAAGCTCCTTAACTCTAAGTGAATCGTATAAGCCCGGCATTTCATTGGTTTCCTATCACTGACGTCCCTTTGAAGCAGACGCCAATAAATTCTTCCCCTTCGTGCCGGGGGATGATTCAACCGTAATACTAACGGATCACCTCAACACAGTCATTTTTCCAAAGTGTAAATAATTACATTTTGGATAATCAATATTATACTTAAAGGATTTAAAGGCTCGCTATTAGGCTTATTTTGCTGATATTATTATCTTTAAACTTTGTCGAATTCCTTTTTTGTCTGTGCTTCCGCTATTAAAGCTTAATTTCCCATTGCAATGATAATAAGCTGATTATAAATATTCTTTTTTCAGGTTTGGATTGTAACTTTTTTAGTATATGTGTCTTTTCGTTTGACAATAATTTATATGAAAAGTTTCAAAATCAATAACGTGCTGAAGAATTCTTACATAATCTACCTCAAACTTTTACTAAAATCGAGTAAGTTAAATGGTAAAAGGTGACTAAAATAAAAGTACCTCATATCCTAAGCATATATTTTATGATAATATAAGGGTCATCAGCTTTAAATAAAGAAACATTTTAATCATTTAAATTTAAAATTGGTTTTAAAATCCAACACAGTAGCCCTCTTTGAGTAGTAAGTTAAGCGTGGATGTAGTAAGATGTTTTTTAATTAATAATTATTTCCATAAATTGAATTTAATTACTAATAATTTAAAAATCACCTTTAGTTAAGCAAAACTTTGTTTGTATTCATTCTTAGTTTTATTAACCATCTATTTATTGTTTAATCGGATTCACGCGATTTAGTCTACAAATTAAGCCAATATAATATAATTATTAAGAAATGTTTTTATCATTGTTAGTTTTCACTCGTGAAATAATTTCCTTTTTAATCTTTAACTTCTTACTTTAATTTTTGTAATCCACTGGTAGTTAATTAAACAACTTTGGAACTATATAAGATATATATTTCTGCGTTTTGGTCATTGTTTTAAACTTAGCAAGAAACACAAATTTAGCAAAACGGTTCCAGGTGGAATCAAATCGGAATAAATTGAATTTGTTACTAAGTATTTGCATAAAATATGAAACATTTCTTATCCAAATTTCGAAAACAATCGAATTTGGATCTATCAAAATTTAGAATAATTTTGATCCGTTAAAAGAATAATGATGACCCAAATGACAAATGGCGTCCAAAAAATGTTTTTTTGTTGTAGCTCTGACACCAGCCCAAATGTCAAATGCCTATCAGAGAACGTTTCAATAAAGCTATCGCTTCGACTTAGCTTCGCTTCAATAGCAAACAAATCCACTATGGTATACTTATGTATTACTTACTTGTTCTTTCAGAAAACCCTTAATCACGCTATCCCTTGATAAATACTCAAAAACTTGTTAAGAGCTAGCGATCAGAGGCAATTCCTAGCATACAAAAATTAAAAAATCCAATATTAATATAATTGAAAAAAAAAACATACCTTGCAGTTATGTTTAAACATATGCTTTACTGTCTTGCAGGAAATTTATACAACTACCAAATAAACATGCTTTTATGAAAAATGGTTTGTAAAATTAAGGGTGAAAACTCAAAAACAGGTCCGCCATTTTACATGATGGCGGCGAACGCTCACGCTGATAAATACTTTCTAACCTGAATTTTTCCTTATAATGCCTGAAATCTTTTTAAATATTCAATGCTTTCCAGGAAATGTTGTTACATCTCAACAAGAAAACCGCGGTCGAGCCGGAAATTCATTTACAATACAAGAATGGATCATTAAATTTATAGATGCTTACAAACTTCTACTTTTTCAAATGCTGGTCATTGTATATGGGACCTTGCTAACTGCGAAGAACAGTATTCTGTTCAAAGAACCATTTATTCAAACTTTTCATCAGCTTGAAACCGCCATTGAGAAAGGACATTACAAAACCGCTGCTGTTTTTGGTTCCGTCGAAGGAGAGTTGTTAAAAGTAAGACGATTTCAAAGTCGCTTAATGTTTAACACTATTTGCTACAAATATTTATAATCAAGTTTGCGAAACAATAATAAGCTTGGCTCTTAAACTTATTTATGTAATAAAAACAGTCTAGTAACAAACGCTACACTTGCTTTTAACGTTTACTAGAGAAAGTTACGTAAGACTCTGACAAATCTGAAATCCGAAATATGAAAATCGGTCATCCACGATAAATATGGAGCTTTGTTCTCCGTTTAAAAATATGAGAGGCTTAAATCTTGAAACCCATCCTCCACGAAGGGGACTAATGAGATGCTGGAGCTATTTCTTTGCGATGGAGGCAGCTTGATTCTTAATGGCGGAGTGGTTAGCACTTTCGCCTCGCAGCAAGAGGAGCCGGGTTCGATCCCAGCTTGTGGCACTGGGTGAAAACTCGGAACAACTCCTTCTGTGTTGAGTTTGCAGGTTCTCTCCCCACTGGTTTAAGGGGTTTTCCCCCGAGTTCTTCGGTTTCCCTTCCATAAAAACTTGTATAGGTTAACGGTAATAGTTAGTGTAGGGAGCTGTTGGCTCGATCTCGTGGCATGCAGGGCTTGCCACCACCCTCCTACGCATTGTAACCCGGCCACCTGAATTAAGGGCTTCAAAAGTCGCATGATGACTTAGGCCTAAGGTGGTGCCTTGGGTATTAGCCTAACTGATTATTAGTATTATTAGTATTAGTATGTGCCTAATTGAAGGGGGATATTATAACATAATCCCCTTTCTAGAACGGAGCTGTAGCTGCATGAGAATGAAGTCTTTTTTATGCCCTTCCTCATATGAAGAAAACATTCCGACAGAACTAATTTGATCTCTCACATGTCCGAGAATGATACTCGGTGCCGGATCATCTTAAGTTCAAAACAAACCAATGAAAATGCGCTAGTCCATTAACATTATACCTTGAACTTTTCTAAGCGAGTGATATACTTCCAGTTGTAGATGCGCTTTGCCTTTTGACAGTTTGAAAAACTTTGTAGAACGTTGCCTATCTTCGATAAAACTAAACTGCGCAACAGTATAGGCTGTATTTCTCTAAGTTAGCATCTTCATACATCCCACGTCCTAAATCGGTATCGGCTATTCATTGTCCCACAACATTACATCTGAACGCCAGAGCTAACCTATAATCTTTTAAAGCAATCAAAAGCTAGGCTGAAACCAAAATTAATGATTTTGTTTTAAATTTAAAAAAGGGTCTCAAGTTTCAAAACGTGCACCCTGCTTTGCTTTGCTACGCCACAACACAACTCTAGAAATATAAACCAAAATTTAGTACGCTATAACGGATATTGACAGTATACTTTTCTAAGCTCTTGTCTTTGATTTAAAGTATTAACAATTGTAAACTTATATTTATGTGCTAATTAAGCATCTTTTTTACAGAATTCCGAATCCATTCCATCTTTTATGAGAAAGTCTTTCAAATATATTCACTTAGATAAAGACGATGTTTTTTATGAAATTCTACATAATAATGTAGCTTTTAACCACATGTCTCGCACTTATAAGATTAAAATGCAGCAACAGAATATGCTGGGCAAAGTTCACGTCGTGAAGGAGCACCTTTTACCAAAGACTACTGTTATTCCGTTACGGAAAGGGTTTCTTCTGTCTACTGTCATCCAATACATGTACGTTATTTGGGTTCATCAAAGTTGACATTCATTTTTCTTTTATTAGGCGTAAGCTGTTATTATAACATTATAAACTAACATTGTCTAATTTTAACATACACATTATGTAAGGACATCTACGGTACGAGGAATACAAAGTAAACAACAAATGTAATTCACACATATTTGTTTTTATATTTTAAACTTGTTTTAAAACTTTTTTCATATTGTATAGACTCAGTGATAATTATTATCATAAACAATAAAATATTTATCAATTAATTACAATTTATAAACTCAGAACAATTATTAAAACTCTGGATTCGATCTAATACGATTTCTAACAAAATATAGATTTTTATTAATCTGATTGGATTCTGTTTTACAGACTTTTGCGCTACAAAGAGACAGGAATACTTCAAAAATGGGAGAAGGATTTAATGGACGATTACAACACAAATGAAAAAATCAGAGCTGCTGAGAAAAATTTCGTATTGATTAATATAAGCGCCATACGCAACATTTTTATTCTTATGATAATCCTATATATTTTTTCCTTATTAATGCTTATAGTTGGATGTCTCTACTAAACTACATGTGTTTATTATAAATATGTTCTTTTATAAACAAGGTTAATTGAATAATAATAACCTTTTTATTAAAAGTAAGACGAGGTTTATTAAAAGTTATTAAATTATAAATGAAATAACTGTATTAAGACGATTGTCTTAAGCTGGACATATATAATTATGTTAATATTTTATTTATTTGAAGTTGAAAATTGATGTTTATAAAAAAATAAAGTAAACTCTTTAAAAACATAAATTTGTATGAACTTGTAAATGTAGATTCAAATTTTAATGTTGGTTCTAAGATATCTGGGGCGTGGTGTTAATGAAATAAATACTTTTCAAAAAGCGAACAGCCTATCATTAAAACACCTTTAGACAAAAGTTGTTATTTTAATAAATTATTTCTAAATTATAATAATTTGCAATAGACCATTTTATAAATTCTTGTTGAAGTCCATCTCCCATTCTGAGTATCAAGGGACGAATGTTTTGGTTAGATTTTTCTTAAACCAGGACTCTGGTATAATCATGGAAACTTTGTAAAATATGTTGACATAAGTGCTAAACCTTTCTAACTTATCGTTTAATGTTTTAAACCATCCATTATTTACAGAAAACTAACGATACGCCATTAATTATATTGCTACACATTTATTTTATAACAAACGTGGTCTGCCTTAGCTTTTCACAAAAAAATCACTAACATAAACGGAATTTGTTAAATTAAAGAATTATTTAAGTTATAAATCTACTTTAGTCTTCGAAACATGGTTTTCGTTAAGGATTTGTCCGGTTGGGTAGCATTAAATAAAATGGTCAATATCATTATCCTTATTTGCCTGCAGTGTATATAATAACTATAAATTATTGAATTAAATAATTATTTAATTAATTCAGTAACATGGTCAAGCGTTCGTACCAGCTTTTGTTGAATTTTCCACTGGGCTGAATTTTTGCATAAACTTCATTTAGGCTTGGTACATAATGTGTCATATAACATCATCATCAGGCTCCTCACACGTTTTTATTGAAGGGCAAAAGGAATTGCTTTATGGTTATAAATTTGCATAGGATCTTTCTAGTAATATATGGCCTGAACAGTTTAAATTTATCTAAATTCAATAGGAACCTATTATTTTATATATTAGGATGAAATAATGATACATTAAAAAATTCAAGCCGTTTTCAATTTGTGATATCTTTAACTTACTGGATTTAAAAACAAATTTTAAAGAAATATCTTTCGGCTTTTAAGAATTTCGATAAAAAAAATGAAAATTGAGAAACCCAAACTTATTTGTAAAAATACGAATATATAATAAAGTTTCTTCAGTGGTAGCTGTTCAAATTCGAAGCTATCTTGGATAAATTTATAGGAATTTTTCATGATACAAATTTTGCGGATAAAGTTGACTATTCCATTTTCAGTGAAACGTTCAATACTAAAAAAGGAAAACCAATTCAAAAACGTTAATTTATCTTGTAAGGTCATTCACGAAGTTTACTAGCCATTTCCTAAAACTGTCCAAAGCAGGTCACCGATTACAGGAAAAGTATTGTGCGGAAGGAAATATGTTACCTTCATCTAAAATTCTCTAAATTATAATTTAAATACCAAATGTCGGGGTACATTCACTTATGTTACCTACTTACCCTTAAGTATGCGTTTAATAAACTTTCTTCAATTGCGTTGTGTTCCAACTAATAACAGCGAGACATTTACGAGAGTAAAGGTAGTTTATTGATGATACATGAAAAACTTATTTACATGATGAATGAGGAAGTAATTATTTATAGATTGTTCGGTAGACAGCCCCGTTCTAGATCGTGCAGTGGTATTTATACTACTCGTGATATAGTGATGCGATAAGAATAGCCACTACGGGTTATCTAGTGATAAGAATAGTCCAGTTGGTTTTTAGTCTTACACGAGCCTAGTATATAGGCAAGGGTATAAGACTCCTGTGACCGGCACAGTTTCCACCGCCGCCTCTGACTGGTAATGGCCCTCAACCAAATTTGTAGGAATAGTATCGCCATCTATTTCGCCCTCAAACCAATTCGTAACAAAGCGATCACATCGCCATCTATAGCTCGCTTTCGCCAGCTCTCTAAACGTAAGCACGTTCGCCTCTTTCGGCGCCGGGATGTCCTGCTGTTGAATTCGGGGAAATCCGCTCGCACAGAGCGGCAATCTCTTTATTGTAATGAGTGGCTCTGCGTTCTTCGTCTTCTACGTCAATCTCTTTATTGTTATAAGTGGCGCTTTAGATAAGCTAGTGTGACTACTATCTGGGACTGCCGGGCCCACTTGTTTAGTTGGTTTTTATAAACACAACATCTTGAAATTTTCCTTCGACATATGACGTAAATTACGTCAATTTCCAATCTGTGACGAAAAAATGCGTCATCGTGGGAAATGGCAGTTAGTTAAGGTGCTCGCGCGTTTATGGCTTTGACCCTCTTTTGTTCAGACAATCAGGGAATTTGTATTGCATGGTAACCTTTTCAATAACGTAAGGGTTATACGAATTTTACATTAATGGTTTCGTGTGAAACAAGGCATTATTGAAATGTTTTACTTTTTATGTTACATCATAGATGGTAAAAGGGGAAAGAGTGGAAAGTGGTAGCTTATCGGTTAAATTTTTCCTCGTAGCATTCGGTTTTCCACTAATGGCTTATCAAATCTGTTTCAACCAATTACAGCGCGAGTAAATTTGTCGACTGATACGGATGAAAGTGGTGACTGTAAAGAGTTCTCCAACCGTAGTTCCTTGATAACCTATGATCGTCGCTTGCACCTCTAATACTTGCTCGACAGAACGCAGCAGAGTAGGCTAGATCGAAATCTTCCATGTAAAGGTTTTGACGACCTTTTCTTGAGAACCTGGGATTGACATTTCCGTAGTTGTCGAAATCACGAACAGCAACGTGTACGGTGTTGTGGCTTGGTCTTCTGTCAGGATAGCGAATAACAAACATTTGACTTATTCTATGAGCGTTACGATTGACATCTCCGTAAAATAACTCGATCATAAAATTGCGCTGCTCACGATAATTAAGTGGCCTAGTTGTTAATTACACTCAATACATGTTAGAGAATGGTTAGAGAAAGATTTCGCTTTAAATAGCACCTGACAACCGACCTTTGCGCAAAAGCAACATAATTTGTTTTATGAGTAGGCCTCAGAGTTTTTACATTTGGATAAATCACATGCCACAACCTTTTTTAAGACATATTTTAAATTTTTGCACAAAACGGGTTATTGCTTCATATGGATAAGTTGTATTTTTCATCACCTCGTATCTTCGTGAAAAATTTGTCTTTTTCAATGGAATTTTTTCTTTGTACGTTATTGACAGTGCTCTACAATTTTGTTGATGTTAGGTCCGGACTGCCTCGATACTGAAGAGGGGCCCCCTTACCAGGCAGTGTGGGGTATGGAATAAAATTGGAAATGGTTATTTATAGGACAAAAAATAACGTTTAAAGTGTAATAGATTCTACTTGCAAATTAATTTGAAACGTCAAACGCGTCTTAAGGAATGTCAGAACAACCGAAGAAGGTGATGTTTCAAGTGGCAGAAGTTCAGGCATGTCTCGAAGGACTTCCCAGAACCGAAAAAAGCACCAAAGGGCGGAACTTACATGGGTAGCGAGAGCAGCGACGATGGAAATATTTTCGTAGCGAAAGGCTTAGTCGCTTGCGCACCTGTAGACACTGCTTGGTACTTTGACTCGGGATCAACGCAACACATCACGAATGATGCTTGGAAATTTATATCGTTCCGGAATTTTGACACCCCAGGATTATTCCAGGTGGGCAACAAGGCCCAGATGTTTGCAGACGGTGAACATCAGAGTCCAGTTAAGAATTGGGAAGAAGCTCTGCCGAGTAGTCATTCACAACGTCTGGCATGCCAGAGGTTTCACATGTAAACGTATTCTCTTTGAAGAGCGCCACGAAGAGAAACAACAATGGAGTTTAAAGCCAAGGCGACATCATGCGATCTCTACAAAATTTTAAAGGAAGTGAGAAGCTTCGTCTGCCGGGGAGAGTCGTTAATATCGATCGACTGCACATGACGGTAGAAAAGGCACGAAATGCAGTACATCTGTCATTGGATCCGAGAATTGGTTCAGGAAAGCAATCCTTCGCTTAAGATTCTTTGAGGTTTTGGATCCGAATGCAACGTTCATGTTCCGAAGGAGACTCGAAGGAAGTTGTCCAAGAATACAGGGTTCTTGGTTGGTTATGAAAACTCCGAAGATATCGAGAACGAGGACGAGAAGTTATCCAAATTTCGAGAGAGCGGATGCGTTGGCCAAGGGCGCATTATCGAACCAGGTGATCCATTCAATTAAACCAGATAAGGGTAGTGCTAAAATATTTTGAGGGGCATTACCAGGAGGTATTGGCAGAGTAGTTGGAGTGACAGCACTAAGGGCATTGTTACTAGGAATTTTATTCCTAGGGTGGGCGACAACGGGATCAACCGTAACCACTTCTCAACGCAATTTATCAGTGGTCACGGTAAATTCCCTAGTTACCTGCATAGTTTAGGACATGAGCTCAGTCCTGCCTGTGTTTGTGGGTCAGACACAGGCAATTCTGAGCACTACTTAGTTAATTGTCCCAGAACACTCCATCTGGTCCCTAGGGACAACTTCGGAGATATGAATCTCATTGACAAGATGATTGTATTCGAGAAAACCTTGCGCTTTATAATCAGAAACTTCGAGGACTTATGTCCAGGTTGATTGCTGATTTTGTATTGTTTTTATTTATACAACGCCATTTTATTCTTTTTAATCTTTTAACTTTAAGGTTGTAATTCTTAAAATAGATATTAGAGTTCTGTAATTTTAAGTTAAAAATTGTAAGTGCAACGATTAAAACGATCGAATTTCGGGTTTGTAGGACAGTTAATACTAAATACCGAAGAGTATTGGTTATCCGACAGTTTTAAACTAATCAATAAGCTCACGCAATTCTTTTAGTCAAAAATTAATAACTTATGAAGCTCTTCGAAATGTTTATTTTGAAAATAAAATACTGATTAATATTTGTTATAATTCTGCGCACGTTTTCTGTGAGTTAGTTAATGAGTAGCCCTAGCTCAAAGTCTCTATAAAGCTCGATACAGTACTTTTCAAAATCGCCCAACCTTTGCACCATATTTTTATCGATGTTCACTCTCGAAACCGGAGATCCCCAGCGCTCTCTGATTTTATTCCGCCGACACTTCAGGTTTTCTTTAATTTTTATTTTTTGGCAGTATAAAATTGAAAAAAAAAAAACACCTGAAATTGGTGACCAGAGAGATCTATGTTTAAAATTTCAAAGAACACGCGACTACGTTAGATTTTGATATCAAGACACGTGAATTTGAATACACCAAACGTACTTTTGTATTCTTAGTTTCATAAGTTAGAAAATTAATGATTAATTGATTGATATCGCGTATTGTCTCTTTCATTGTGACAATGATCAGCTTTAGCCATTTATCTGTGGCTCGAAAGATAATATAAAATGTTAAGGAAAAGTCCGTTTAAAAAGTGTAAGTTTCTTAAAATCATATTTTCAGGTAACAGTGAGGTGTTGAGCCGCTGGCTCAATAGCCAGCGTTTTTAGGGAGATTGTTGATGATAAAATCGTTACACTGACCTGTAATTTATGTTTTCCTTGATGTCAGCATTGAGATTTATGGCGCTTAAACATCCGAAAAATTCAGTATTCAGTGTTTTTTTCGAAACGAAGATCTCTGGTTTATCCGAGTTTCCAAAAAAAGTCAATAATAATAACATTATGTCTTCAATGCTAATTAAAACGGATGTTCCAATAACAACTCCTTCAATTTCGTCCACGGCTTGAAGTACTTTTTTAAAACCGTTTTGAAGCGCAGTTTTCTTCGCAATTTTCCTATAGGCAGGAATGCTAGACATCTGTTTAATAGAAGTAGCCGTTATTTAATTATATTTTTTGGAATGATCCTTCATTTTTAAAATTTTAAGTGATGAAAAAAGGTAGGAAATGAGATTCAATACGCCCGACGCAAAAATCAAAAAAGGTCCAAATTATAACTTGGAAATGGCAAACCCTGATATCTAAACGGGTAAGTTGTTTGTGGCATTGTGTGTGTATTAGGGGCCCTTAAGTGGTCTACTCGTCGCTTTACCGTAGAGTAGTGGTCCGGCTCTTTTAAACCATAAGGGCCGTAGCGCAATGGAAAATGTTACCCCCTTCCCTCCCACTTCGGTCAGGTAGGGGCCGAAAACTGGGCTTCGGCTCAGGCTAGCGCGGGCTGTCCATGCACCGTCGAGGCTCTGGCGGAAATAATTTCAGGCGTCTGGCGGAGGTTATCCGCATGAGGCCCTGCGGCCCACTGTGTCACAGTGGGCCTGTTGTTCGCTTTTCAATGCCTTCGCTTCCGGACGTTGGATCCCTTCTTACGTGAGCTGGGTGTCAGTTGATG
Organism: Leiobunum rupestre; assembly: GCF_980474605.1. NCBI lineage: Eukaryota > Metazoa > Arthropoda > Arachnida > Opiliones > Sclerosomatidae > Leiobunum > Leiobunum rupestre. The sequence continues at coordinate 50,385,793 of NC_143388.1, read as the reverse complement.
GTGCTAATGCATCCCCCCTTATTCCCACAGATAAATGGGTACTGGTCGTCTCATTACTGCGCCTTTCGGAGGGTGGGGTGGCAGGTGTCTGAGGTGCGAATATCAGCAGTAGGGTTATTTTGCTTCCATGGCGGATTTGATACCCATCCGGGCTGTGGACGATAGCGCGGGGCAGTTAAGATGACATCAGCGGTAATAAAGGATGAACTGATATCCCAGATACCAATTGTGACAAAATGCCGGTGTATATGGGAAAACCAATGACTTTTGGACAAACAAATTTCATGGTCAAGGGGAAGTAATTTCCCGTCAAGCCTTTAATAAAAGTGAAATACTTAACTATAAATATTAAATCTTTTAGCCATGGTTTATTATAAATTGTTAAATTAAAAAAAAGCTGCTACTTGTAACAGTCACTCGCTGAAGAAGGACCACGGTCCGAAAGCTCCGAATAAAATAAAGTTTTTTTCTAAGTCATGAAGTAGCAGCTTTTTTTTTAAATTTAACAATTTGAAATACTTAACTCGATCTCTAATCTTACTAAATATTTTTTTCTCAAACAAATCTCAAACAAGAATGTATTTACTTATAATTAGGGAGATTGACTATGTTTAGACATTTTTAGCGTTACTACTACTCCCTAGAAAAGTATTCAGACTGGGATCTCATTGGTTTCCTAAGACTTTCGTTTTCTGACGCGATTAAAGCACACGCCTGTAACATTTTCCTACCCGCTCCTCTCGTGATGGGAGAAATTCGACCACGATGGCCGGGGTTTGTCTCAATATTATCATTCTCCATAGAATGATATAAATGAAATCTTGGTAGTAATTGTAGTTAACGCTGGAATTCCGAGTTACCGGAGACTTCCAAAGTGATCGGAACTAGACAGTTGTTTCCATTCTCGAAACTTAATTTATAGATCAGAAGATGACTTTCAAAGTCTGCTACCTAATAATGATTATAGAAATACAACACGTTGTCTGTCTGCTCTTTAGTCTTTGCCTACGTATTTTATAATGCTATTTTTAAAATTATTTTTATGAATGGCGATTGTCAAGACTGTTACAACACTCCGTTACTTTTTATTGGAATTTTAGTTTCGTTAATATGTTTAGGAGCCCTTTAAAACATCTAGTTCATTATTTTGTTAAGCGATACTTTTAAACTAATTTTAACCTATTATATTTTTAATTCATTCGCTTTCTCTAAAGGACCCTATTTATTTCGGAGTCCTATAGCAAGTAACCGTGATTAGGATAGTATTCAACAAGGAAATTCAGGGGCGACCCGAAAAATCGCCACTTCACGATTGTGGCTCTTTAGTTGGTTGGGCTTGGGATGAACAAGTGTGCGTTTTGAGTGTGCTTAGCATCCCTTTGCGCTAACCTGAATTGTATTTTCGATCATCGTGCGTATAATGCGAAAAAGAACAATGTCGCTCGTCTCACTTTAAAAGTTTATTTTGAATCCAAACGCTTAAGCCTTTAAGAAAATAAACGAAAAGCGGATGACGTGAAGTGTTTGAAATGGACTTGTCACCAAATGCAGCCGAGATAGGGTTTACCGAAAATCTTCGAAGATAAGAGCATATTTATCCTCATGGCTACTCTCCTTGGCCTAATACTAATGGACATTGTTATATGCTGTTCTGGATTTACCGAAAATAAGTCAATTTGCTGGTCCAAAATGATGGTTCTTAGATTTGAGTACTTCAAAATATCTTCGAGGCTCTCAACGCGCTGTGGTTTGCCCTGAAGAGTAGTCTCGTTGACAAGCGAAGATTGAACGTAACTGGAGCTCATTAATTTGTACAAACACCAAGCAGTGAATAGTACTTTTCCAAGGTCATTTCGAGGTCGATGCGGGCTTCCTAAAAAAGATTTTAATAGTGGTCATTAATTTTTTTTTATAATCGCTAATAAATTTTATTATTTTAAAATTTTCATTCTTAAAAAATGCAAAGCTTCTGTACAGAATGTTAAAAACACATTTGTTTGTCCAACATAGCTCCTGGGATATGAAAAAATAAATTATGACATTTTGGACTAAAGAAATCAATTTATCGATTCTCGTTAATATCCAACCAATTTAGCGATCGGTTCTTTGTCTGATGATACCAAATTTTTTCAGTCGCATCGAAATAACATAAGCTCATTTTCGAACCATCTGTGGATAAACAAGTATCTGGCTCAAAGAAATCTGAATAAACAAATCTAATTAAAAATCCATTTGTTTACTTTAACGAAAAGGGGATGACGCGAAGTGTTTGAAATGAACTTGTCACCAAATAGGGTTTACCGAAGATCTTTGAAGATGAGAGCTTATTGTTATTTTAGTTCCAAATAAAAGAGTTAGTTTAAATTATTTTTAAAATAATCAAGGAGGATAGGAAGGGAGGCGAAGTAGGAGGGATGAACGCGCCAGCATCCTTGTAAGAAGCTTAGCGGAAAAATGGCGGCAACACGTAGCGTAGCGGCCGCAATCTTACCGCCATTTTTCCGAAATTTCCCAGCCGAGCGCGCGCTAAGCTTCTTACAAGGATGCTGGCGCGTTCATCCTTCCTACTTCGCCTCCCTTCCTATCCTCCTTGCCTCGATGCAGCCATTGAGTTTGGAATATGTAGCTATGGCTTCATCCGAGAGATAACTTTTTCTATAATGCAGTGGAGCGCAACAAAAGAGGTGCAAAATTCAAACGTGGCTTCGGATGATACTAAATGTTTTTTTTAAATGTATATTCACCTTGAAAGAAGAATATAGAAATCCACATTTTGAAGTAGAAGGTATAACGGAAGTCTTCTTTATTCCCTTCAGATGCGTTCCTCATTCGAGTTTGTAATGAATAATATTCCCTACGACCTCGGTAAGAATAATAAGCAATACAGGTCGACAGAATTAAAGTCATCGTGTCCAGTAGCATTACCTATTGTTACAATCCGATATCGGTTATCTTTCATATACATCAAAGATTGCATTTCTTTCAACTTAGATATTATTACTATGTTGTATCGTATATTGGTCATTGGTCTATGGCACGCCATCCAGGACAAAATTCGCAAAAAATATAGGGCTACCTTTTAGAAATATAGGTCTACCTTCTTTAACAGGCCTACCTTCTTTTAAAATATAAGCCTACGTTTAAAAATATAGGCCTACCTTGTTTAAAAATATAGTCCTACCTTGTTTAAAAATATAGTCCTACCTTGTTTAAAGATATAGGCCTACTTTCTTTAAAAATATTGGGTTGTCTTTTCGGTCGCTCAAAGTGGCACATCGCAAAATCTCAGAATATAATAAACTATAGTAGGAGTCTACTATAGTGTCACTATTTAAGGATAAATTGTTGCAGAAGTATATAATATTAACAAAAGTCTTCATCTCCGAGGGTGCACTCGAAAATAACGGAGGTGTACAATATTACAACATGGAATTTAAAATTTACTGTTAATTGTACTTAATATTTCTCATGTCCAGAACAGGTTTTTACTTGCAGCTTCGCTACGTTTACAGGAAAAAATACCTGTAATTTTACAGGAATTTTCCTGGTTATATTGTACACCTCCGTTATTTTCGAGTGCAGCCTCGGAGATGAAGACTTTTGTTAATATTATATACTTCTGCAACAATTTATCCTGAAAGGCTGAAATAGTGACACTAAAGTAGAATCCTACTATAGATTATTATATTTTGAGATTTTGCGATGTGCCACTTTGAGCGACCGAAAAGACAACCCCATATTTTTAAACAAAGTAGGCCTATATTTTTAAACAAGGTAGGCCTATATTTTTAAACAAGGTAGGCCTATATTTCTGAACGTAGGCTTATATTTTAAAAGAAGGTAGGTCTATATTTCTAAAAGGTAGCACTATATTTCTAAAAGGTAGCCCTATATTTCTAAAAGGTAGCCCTATATTTTATGAGAATTTTGTCCTGGATGGCGTGCCATAGTCGGCCGTATTCGATTCGCAGGGCCGTCAAGGCAAGGTCATTCGAAATAATGTAAACCCCCATTTCAAACGGGAAAGTTTTGTCGACCACGTGACGAATTATATGGCCTTGACAATCCGAAACTTACAAAATTCTTGAACCTCCCCCTTTACAGAGAGACGGTGGCGGCGGCAGGTGATTTTGTATAATGGAAGCTACAGCTTTTCCCGTCCGGTAAGAGATAGTGTCCATGCTTTTTGTAATCTCGCCGTAATCATTTTGTATTGGTTGTTATCGAACTAGTATCTTTGTGTGTAGTTACCGTTTACATTATCAGTGTACAGCAAAAGTGAAGTAGTAAGTCCTCGATGTATTCTTACTTTAAGCGGGAATAGATGAATTAGGGCCCATAGATCGACGATGAATCCTTGCGGACGACCCGAGAATATCAAAGTCGGGCTGTCTCTTATTATCGATGTGTGAGACCAAACACTCGTATTTATTGCCAAATTTCTAATTGTTGTTGGAGCTAAATAAGCATCTATTTCCTAAAAAAATTATTTTTAAAAAGTTATTTTAAATTAAATTTAAAAGTTAATTTTGCAATTAAAAGGATTTTGCATCAAGAAACTAGACTTTCGTATAATTGCCCAACTTACAAAGGGTAACCAATTATTTGCGCCCGTCCTGACCTTTAAACCTTTTTAACGGGTTAGTGTGGCCGGGAGTAGTGGCTAACTCCTGTAATCCCAGGCGTCCGGGAGGCAGAGTTTGTGGAAGGCCGTGTGAGGACGACTACCAATCTCCCAACGGGTGGTCGGGATACTTCCGCCACGGGTGTCCCCACCCCTGTCCCCACGTATACCCCCGTTGGCGTGGCCGTTACACATATCTCACCCTGATTACTCAGTTATTGTGTGTGTGCTGGTGTCTAAGGCCTCGGGTCGACACCGATGTTTGTGTGTCTCAAAAAAAAAAAAAAAAAAACGGGTTAGTGTGAAATTCCTGTGAAAGAAAGGGACTTCGTAGAAGGGGAGGTTTAGTTGGGATTTTTAAGTAGTTCAGGACTTTTTGCTACGCGTGTTACGTGTGTTACGTTTTTGCTACGCGTGTTGCGTTTTAGCTACCGATTTTGCTACGCCTGTTTGGTTTATGCTACAGCGTTTACATTTCTTATGTACAAATCAGATCTAATTCATTAAAACTAAGCCGGGTATTAAAGCTAGTTTACAATAAAGGAAAGGTTTTCTGACAGCAAGCTGGTTTTAGAAATAAAAATTATTTATTTATCGAACTGCATAAGCACCAATAAGGAAAATCCTAATATTTATTTTGCAAACACTCTGCAGGCATCCACAGAGTCCAAGCCTGTAGCGGGTGGTAACCAGCACATCAAGAAATATCAATTAAATACACAACAATATAAAATTAAAATTCAGATAAGCTAATTTTTTTTTGGAAAACAGCTAGTAAGAAACCAATCAATGAAAATTAAAAATTTAAACAAATTAATAATAACGTATTGGCTACTTGTGCATAAATTACTTTAATTTTATTTTTAAAACTAAAGGTATTTATTGTGCACAATATTAAAATAAGTTAAAACACCCATTAAAGTTTCGGCTTATTTAGGACATCATCAGGGTAAACATGCATTGGTTTAACTGATTTTAATACTTGGCACAATAAATATCGTTGGTTTAAAAAAAAATGGAAATAAATTAAGAATTTTAACAACCCAATCAATAAATAAGAATTCCGAGACCATCGAACTAAACTATTGGGGCGAGAATTAATAATAATAATCAGCTTGGCTAATACCCAAGGCACCACCTTAGGCTGATCTAGGACAAAATCTCCCCGGACAAAATCCCCCGATGTCCTTTTTTAAGACAAAATCCCCCAAAGTGAAAAAAAAAAAATATCCCCCAGTAAAAGACAAAATCCCCCCAAGTAAGTCCAAATTGATTTTAAAGTTTTGGCCTAATTTTTAAATTTTAATTAGTTTAATATTTCAATGCATTAATTTTATTTCCACAACCCAACCCAACCCAACCCAACCGATAGAAACATAACTTTCTCTAGTAAATAATGTATCTTAATTTTAATAAATTTCTTCCCCACCCAAATTTATCCCCTATTTTTACCTTTGATCCCGTTAGTAAAACATAAAATCGGTAGAAATTGACGAAAATTCTCCAAAAACGATCCGCCGTTTTGGGGGGATTTTGTCCTATGGGGATTCTGTCCGTATTCCACCTTAAGCCCAAGTCATCTAGCCACTGTTATTGTCTCAATTTATTTGAGATTTGGAATTTAATTTATTTAAGAATATTTTGGGCATCAGAAATTAGGCTTCAACAGTCCCTCGTGCCGTTTTATAAAATGAAAATGATACTTCAATCGATAAGTGAATAGTACCTTAGAGCACAGTATCAATTTTGGACGCTTGGGGACCCAGAAACTGAACGTTGGTGGTCCCATGCACCGTTTAATAGTAAAAATAATATTTTTTGGCTCAAGAAATTTCCTCTGCAATGGTGGTTCTTTGGGAAAGCTATATCGGCTTCGCGTTGACCGGACTGAAAACAGCTAACGTGACTATCTTCGATAGAAATCACTTACAGGGTGACCACTGAAAAACCCCAAAAGATTTATAGGAATATAGGAAATTCAACAGTCGATTTATAGGAGAATATAGGAGTATTTTCTTTAAAAAAAAACAGGAACATATAGGAGTATTATCTTTGATAATATAGTAACATATAGAAAAATTTACATAAATAAAATTTTAATTTGTGTTAATATAAAAGAAACTCTATTTAAGCAGACTACGATATTCTTAATTCCGTTCATTGCAGATCTTTAGAAAAGCAGTTTACATTTTATCAAAGGCATTAAGTACATCTGTATTACAAAAAGCGAACTAGGCACGCGGGAAATTCGTAAAAACCGCATGAAATACAAAATAATATCTAATTATAGGAAAATATAGGAAAAATGGTTAAATTATAGGAAAATAAAGGAAAGCATTGAAATATAGGAAAAATTATAAAATAAAGGAAGAATGGTCACCCTGCACTTAATGTCAATAAACGTTACGAACCTTTATTTTAGCACGTGAAAGTTTGTCTTTTCGGCACTGGCGAAAAATTACCCGCTTCGGCAGGAGAAACCTTTTAAAGGTTATATGAGTTTCAAATTATCGTGTCAATTGAAAGGATCATCTCCTTTCCGGAGAGGGCAAGCGAAACGCTAGGAAATTTCCAAGGATTACGCCTTTGCAGGTGTGTTTCATTTCCTTGCCAAGGAGTGGTTCATTCGTTTTGCAATTATTTAAAATAATATTCTTTCAAGTAAAGTTATATAAACAGACTTCAATTTAAAATTGTTAGTTAAATGCCCATGTGTTAATTTTCCCTTTTAGTGGTTAGTTTAATATCAATGACTAATCATTAGGCACGTTATTTTCTACAGACAGTGAGAGAAAAATGATAGACAAGTCAACTACAACGACGAACTGTTTTCATCAGACACAATGGATAGCCGAGACGGCTCTTTTTCGAAAGGGGAGCTGTCGCATCCAGGGACAGACATAGAAAGGCCGCAGCATAAGACGGACAAGAGGCTGAAGGGACATCGAAACCCCGCGCCTTTGAAAACCGGGAATCAACGGAATGGGAAAAACCCCCGTCACACGCCCGCCGGTATAAAAGGATCGGACGCTGGTCCGAAATAGTCAGTTTTCTATTCGGAGCGCTTGGTGGGAATTATTAAGGCTGAAAAGCCAAGCCTACCAAGAGCGAGCAATCTGGGAAGTATTAGGCTGAAAGCTTGCCCTAGATCCCTCGCGTCGCCCACGAAGAGGGACACCCGGGCTAACGCCGATCCGCGCGATTCACAATTTTTATGTACATTATATATTTTAATAGCCGCAATAAAAAAAATTCAGTTCGTATATATCCGGTTTCGTCATTTCTACGCCTGACAATATGTAAAGAAACGATTGAAATTGTTTCAGCCGGGTTACAATTTGTGAGAAGTTGGTGCAAAGTTTCGCCTCAACTTTCTGGAATATAATATTTATACAAAAATACATGCTTCTTAACTACATAAAACTGACCTTATTTTCGACCATCTTTTCGAAGTAATTCCATCCTTTACCGTGTCCCCATTCAGTATGCTGAGTTTGTATACTAAAAAATTCAACCATAAGTTAAATATCACTTACAAGGAATGTAGCCGAGGTGTTACCCACCGATTTTGTTCAAACTCGGGTGTACCCCTTAATTCAGTGGCGGTCTGGCGGATACATATGGGGGTGGCCCAGCACCAAACGCGGTTCACGGCCAGAGGAGGGTTCAGGGCCGCGCAGAGGTATCCTGGGGCCCGGGGACAAACTTACTCGCGGCCCCTTCGATTTGCACCCCCCCCCCCTTGAGCCCTAAAAACTTCTCTCAAGTTATCTTGATTTGCACCTCCCCCTTGAGCTTCTTCGATGGGCCCTACAGCTACGGACCCCCCTCGTGGGCCCTTTTCACCCGGGCCCCGGGGATTTTGCCCCCCCCTCCTGCCCCCCCCCTCTGCACGGCCCTGGGAGGGGGCACTCCCGCCGCCCGCACCGTGTGCCCGCGTATCCATCTACACATGTGACTTGATGATTTGTTATTACACCCATAGCTCAAGATACATTTTAGTGCCCCCCCCCCCATGAGTTTAATCTGTATCCGCTACTGCCTCAGTGTAACTTGAAAAACCTGCTTTGGAAACGTTACGCTGGTCTTTCGTTTCGCCATGGCAACCGAAAATGTTTATGACAATTTGAAATGAAAATTTTCCTATTAAAAATAACATGGGAACCTGACTGATTATTTCGAAATATTATAAAATTTTGGTTGCTTAAGCTGCACCATTTTGAAAAAATTTACAAACACTAACCAGTAGGAATTCAACGGTTCCACTTTTTGGACTATCTCGGTTCCGGATCCGGTTCCGCTTCCAAAAATCTTTCTTTCTAGGTTCCGGTTACGGTTCCGGTTCTTAAAATTTTAATTTATCGGTTCCGGTTCTCAAAATTTAGAACCGATTGGTTCCGGTTCCTATGCGGTTCCAGTGTGTTTAGTATTAATTAAAGTTAAATACATAAGCAATTCAAATGAAGTTAAAAAGAAATAAAATCCACCACATTTATTTATTTACAATATAAATTTGTTTTTGATAAATTATATTTCAAAAATAGTAGCTTTCTAAGTGACGTAGCTATGGCTTCGGGGTCCTCCCGCGAAACTGTTTTTGGGGTCCCTTATACAATTAAGGCCGAGTCGCGATTATCGCCATCTAGAGTTAGGGCTAACATGTATCGCCTTCTACTATTAGATTTAACACGTACTTGCATGTTAAATATATAAAACGCGTAAAAATGGCTTTAAGCCCTAAGTGAAACGATTAAGATAAATCACGGCAATCAGCGTCTGGAGCATTAAAAACGAAGGTTCTGGTAGAACTTGGAAGTCTGGAGTTCAGACTCCCAACTCCGACCAGAATCACGATCTAGGTGACTTAATGTAAAATAATTAAAAAAAAATATTGCTACTATTCTCTCGTAAGCGCGTTATTTGATTATTCAATAAAGTAGGGTAAAAATGAAATCTTCTGTTTGAAAATTCCCACGGTTTCATCGTTTCCAGATGGAGGAGGAGGGGGATGATGTACTTTCAAGTTTTGGGGAGACATTGCCTTCCCTTCCGCTCCTCATTTCAGGGGCGTAGGAACGTTTTAGAAGTTGGAGGGGACAAAGAGAAAGGAAAGGGGGGTCGAGGTGCTTAGCCCCCCATGTTGAGTGAGTAATCAGTCGCGAATGTCATTAAAGGAGAACTGTCACCAAAACCAAAATTTACGAGGTTTTTCTACAGAAAGATAGAAAATATATTAATAATTACGTTCCTGAAATTTTATAGTTATTGGAAAAGTATTTAAAAAGTTACGCAACTTTTTCCGCAACCTACATCAAACGGCTTCAAAAATTTCAGATATCGCGGTTGAACCTTGGATTAATACTAAAAGCTACGCTTACTGGATATTGCACACGTACCTTCGTCAACGCATTTGCGGGCGTCTCTCAAACTTTGGAGAAGATGGTGGGTTAGCGAGGGGGGGGGGGGGCAGACAATTTGGTGGGACAAGCTTCACGGCGCGTGCGCGAGATTCAATTGAATTTCATTTCAATTTCAATTTATTGTGTAATAAAATAATTTGTGTTATATTACAGAATTTATGGGCCGAAGTCATCTTGCGACTAATTGGCCCTGAACGTTTCAAAATTAAAGAAAATAAAACAGCATCAAATATCAATTAAAAAAAAATGGTTAACAATATTCTAACTGAAATCAAGAAAATGCAATAAAAAAGATAAGTTATACAAAAAAAAGTAATTAATACATACACAGCAAAATGTTTCTCTTTTCCTTTCTTTAAAATGTTACAGAGTAATTGAGTATTAATTCTTTTAGTTTTCTTTTCAGGGTGAATTTAGTCTTACATTCGCTTAGACAGCTATATATTATATTATAGCTCTTACAGCCTTTAGAAAAGATTGAATTAGTTGTTCGACAGAAGGGTTCTACTACTGCGTTGATAGTTCGACTAGAGGGGCGGTTAGTAGAGCTTTTGAATACTTTATTTTCGATGGGGCCATTAATATTTTGATGTATAAACCTCAGATAGAAATATTCAATTATTCAAAAACTAGTGAAATAACTGGCAGTTTGAACTTTGAAATTGAAATTTGAGTCCTGTTTTTGGCTTCGACGCTTCGTGTGGAATCATTCTAAGCTTTTAATAGTTAAGTTAATTAAACGGTATAATCCGGTACAATTATGTTATACCCAAAATGCAATAGAGATACCAGATATGGATATAAAACCCATATGTGAGGAGTATCTTTTGTACCTTTTCCTAAAGTGAAAAGGAAGCCTGAAGTTATTAAAAAATGGCTAAAGTGGATAAGGGAAGTAAGAAAAGACTTTAAACTCGACAACATTACGAAAGACTCATACTTATGTTCCAAACATTTTGTTGGGAAAAATGGGCCATCTATGGAACATCCAGACCCTGTTCAATATCCAGTAAGTACACAAGAAACTTTATAAGTGTAATAATGAATATTAAAGTCATGCTGGTTACACTAGAAAGTGCGGTCTACCGAGAGCGATGAACCAATTTTGGAAGAACACTTGGAACAACAAGTTTTGATTAATGAGTCTGCTGACTCAGGGGTTCAAAATCAAGAACCGGAAGCTTTTCATTTACTGGTTGGTTTAATTAATATATTTATCTATCCACACGCTGATAAAAATTATTTTAAATACGTATGGATTTGGAGTTACCAAATTCTACGGTTGTCTTTCAAAATAAGGTTTCAGAAATTTGTCATGAAGTAAGAGAAGAGGTTGCATCGAATAACATTGACTTGATTGATCCACAAGTTAGTTTAATTAGTTTAGTTTTAATAAGTAGAGTAGTAGCACTGTAGCTTTGGCCATGGCCACCATTTTGGGCACAAATGTTTATCTATTAGAAATAGCATGGGTGACATTACAGGGCCATTACACTACTAATAGTCTTAATTAGACTCGAGTAATGTGAAATTTTTGTTCTGTACAGGCAAATTACCTTTAACTGACGAAAATTCTCAAAAACAGAAGGAAACCGCTCTTCCACTACCTCTTGAAAGCCTAGAGCCAAATAACTGCAGTTCAACAGATGCATCAACTTCGACGGTTGATATTAATTTTGACACCCCTGTCAACAGATTCCGACATTTCGAATGGATAAAAATACAAAACGGATCAAATTGGTTTTCATCTGCAACTAACACTAAGATCCAACTGCTCAGGGTCAATAAATTAACGACTAGAAAAGAAATAGCTGCGACTATAAATTGCGTTTTTGAATGTAAAGCTTCAGTCTTGGGTGAAAGTTTAGATAATCATAACTTATTCATTGTACCACAGAAGGTTTGCAAAGAAAATGAGTTACGTGGCATTTTGTCTAACTTTAATAAATTAATGGTATGCAGAGGAATTGCGGAAAAAGATTTGGTCCAGCTGCTCAACGATAGAAGTCGTGGAAAATTCAGCTTGGAATCAGGAGCCATTCACGACGAAAGGTGTATTAGGTTGTGACATAAAAAAACATGTGTTTTTTGTTTGAAACTCTGAAATTAGCCATTGATGACAAAGTCATTGAATGGAAAAACAAAAAAAAAACAAAAATACAAATCTTTATTTAAAAAAGAGCTGATTGAAATGATCAAAGCGTCAAAGGTTAAAGAGATTCTTTCAAGGAGAAAAACTAAACGATTACAAAAGAAGATAAAGAAATACATAGAAGTAGAAGGATAAAGAATGGAAGAGAGGGATGATTCCACTTTTGAAGAAATTTTAGAGAAGTCTCTGCCCAAAAATGAAGATCAATGAAGCCCTTTTTATAAGAACCCAACTAAAAATTATTAAGAAAACCGATGTTCGAGGTAGAAGATGGCACCCCCTTGTGTTAAAATGGTGTATGTATCAATACAATAAATCTCCAAGTGCATACAAGAGTTTAGCCGAGTCTAAAATACCTCAATTGCCTTCGTACAGTACTCTGTTCCGCCATACACCGAAAAAAAAAGAACCTTGTGATTTTCCGATGCCTTCTTAAATAAAATGAAAGAATACATCCAGCCAGAAATGCTTGAACTTCACAAACAATTATTTATTCTTTTATTGGATGAAATAAAAGTGAAGGAAGATTTATTATATAGGAAAAAGTCAGGCGACATCATCGTGTACACTGACCTGAATGATGCTCGCAACGATATTAATCAACTGGGATCCGAAACTTTTGCTGATAAAAAAATTGCAACTCACGTGTTAATGTTAATGTTGAGAGGGGCAACTACGAGAATAAAATATCCCTTTGCCACAAATAGTTTGACGGGGGACGACTTAAATTCAATAATTTGGGAAGCAGTGGACTAATTAGAATCGCTCGGTTTTAAGATCTTAGCAGTTGTGTGGGACGGTGCCGCAACAACAGAATTTTTTTTCGATGAATGCTGGACCAGAGTTTATTCGACATTCATGCGTAAATCCCTACAGCCTAGACGAGGGGCCCACGAGGGGTCGGAGTGTGCAATAACTGTTGGCTTTACCGGGGAGTCGGGGTCCGGATCTTGTAACCCAGCACGGGCAGTGGCGCACTGGGAGATGTTAGCTCCGTCCAAATGGTCCTATCTCCACCTGCGACTTCGGTCCGGTGTGGGCTGGTAACTGGGCTTCGGCCCAGGCTAACGGAGAGGCGCCGTGCAAACTGGCCGTCTCGGCGGATTGAGTAGCCTGCTGTTGGGCTGCCGGCCTCCGTATGAGGGCACGGCGTACCCATCTCCCGGCCTTTTGGAGTTCCACCGGGATATCCGGTGCCAGCTGTGCCGGGTTATGCGGGCTGCCGTATGCCCACCGTTCCCCTTTAGGAGCTCTTTGCAAAGGGCTTGGCTCTCTGCCTTCCTAGGTAGGGTGCCGGCCGGCGTTGCTAGAGCATCCGCTCTTATTCCCACTGCTGTGTGCGAAGTGGGGGCTGGTCGAACCATTGCTGCACCTTCTGCTGGGTTGAGTGGCTTGCGTTGAGGGTGCGACCATCAGTAGTGGGGTACTGCTACCAATGCTTTATTTGTCACCTGTCCGGGCTTGCGGACGCTGGCGTAGGAACGACTGATTTTCTTCTTGTTTGACCCTCCTCACCAACTAAAATTACCAGAAATTGTTTAGCATCAAGTGGTGGATGGTTGCCTTGTGCGCCTGATGTATAAAAATGGACAATACATAACATGGGAACCAATTAAAAAGCTTTATGAAGCTGAGTTATTGAAAGAAGGCAATTTGCGAAAATCCCACAAATTAACTTTGGATCACTTGAAATTGAATTCCTATAGCAAGATGAAGGTGCGCTACGCTGCACAGGTACTAAGTTCCTCTGTGGCTAATTCGATTGAGCTTGAATATTGATAATCATATAGTTAAACTGTAAAATTTATAAGACTATTTGATAAATAGTTTGATATATTTAACACGAGTAATTTTCATGAAGCTTACCACGATAGGAAGCCGAATAAGAAGCCTTTTACGTCAGTTAAGGATATAAACGCCTAAAAGTAAAATCCAATGGTTTATTAACGAATGCTCAATATATTTAACAATGTTTTGTTTTTCAGTGGTTGGAAGTGGATTTTATAGGTTATTTAAATGAATGGGAGCAGGAGGTAATGGAGAGGCCTGAAGAATATACTCTAGAAATGAGGAGGAAAATGATGCTATCCCAGGAAACACTGGCAGGGTTAAGGCAATCTAGTATGCTAATTTTAATTTATAAAAAATTAATAGGGTTTTACTAATTTCTTTAACAGCTAAAGCTATGATTGAAATTGTGAAATTTTTAATTGGCAAAGGAGCAAAATTTGCACTCACCGCAAATTTTAATCAAGACCCTCTTTAATTGGAATTTTCTAGACAGAGAGCAGCAAATGGGTCTAATGAAAATCCAACCGTTGATACGTTTGGAAATAACCAAGAAAAGCTGTGGGTGTTAAAGAACTACAAAATTCCTTGTCATAGCAAATTAGGAAACACTTCATTAGAGTCAGTTAAAGATCTACTTGAATAAGCTACTATATTTTTAATTATAATGCAATGTAATTGTCTTAAATAATTAATTTCATATTCGTTAAAATTGGAATAAAAGTGCACAACTTAAAAGACTTCTAGTTCATTTTGAAAATTTGGTAGACTCTTGAAGAATTTGTTTTCTTTGTCTGTCCTTGGAGTTGGCTTTTGATTTTGAAGCCTTTTCTTGCGCTTTTTTTTATCTGCCTTTAGTTTTTTTAAATTGATATTCGCTACAGTATTTATTAAGTACTGGACGCAGTCATTCAAAAGTGATGCTCCTGCATTTTGAGTCACAGTTTCTCCTTCCTGAAACGAATTCCAAACATTTTGGACTTTTGCGTCTTGGAACACTTCTTCTTTAGCCTGCAAAGCTCTGTTTTCAATATAAATCTTTCCATAATATTTGAAAATGATTTTGTAAATGTTTACAAAAATATTGTAGGCTTTGGTGCTACGATAATATAGTCCTCCCCGATCTTGCTTCTCTATCCACAATTTTAATTCTTGAGGGACATTTTCTTTGCTCGTCACAAGCTTTGCTGATAGTTTTCTACCTAATTTTGATTTCCTACTCAAATATCTTATAAATGCACCAATCACATACATTAGTATGTGACTAGCTTCCTCCACTGGAATAGTTACGTCGATGGGTATAGGTTTTGTCTTTTTACAACAGTTTCAATCACTCTTCTGAGCAAGCAGTTTAAGGCTCGCAGTTTTTCTTGAGGTGTCAGCTCATTAAAGCCCTAAGTGAAAAAAAAATAATGAGCACTAAAACGTAAATAAGTTAAAAGTATTAAATATTTTAAGATATACTCACTCGAGTGTGTTTTAGTGAGTTTAATATTTGTACAGGTTTTTTTATTGCTGATTAACTCATTCATTTTGAAAATTATTTTATCTGCTGGTGTGGCGGTCAGGATTGGTCTAATTAATCCTTTCACTTCGATTAAGTCTCGTACGTGTAAATTCAGTATCCACTGAGTGCTTTTTTGTGCTGAATCGATTAAATCTAGATTCGAATTATTCATGGAAGTTTTAACTTCAGCAACGATGCCTCCAAATGCAGTTTCATAATCATTAGCTAAACAAATTTATAAGTATCATTTAAGAACAGCCGTAAAATATTTTAAATATTTCCATATACTTACGTTTTATCACTTGGTTTTGTAAAACCTTTTTGATTCTCTTGTTAGGTAAAGCTTTTCCCTGAGTTTTTAATCTGCTGTAAAAATTTAAATCAAATATTAATATTTAAATATTAATATTAATTAAAATATGTCAACTTACTTAGTTACAGTTCTATTAAAACATTTTTGATTCTCTTGTTAGGTAAAGCTTTTCCTTGAGTTTTTAATCTGCTGTAAAAATTAAATCAAATATTAATATTTAATATATTAGTTAGAGTTCTAAGAACTTTAGTGTGACTAGATGTCTTATTTGATTCTGTATCAATATTGCGGATGAATTCTTCAACTTCTTCATCACTTGAAATAATTAATGGGTTTTCATTCTCATCTAGAAAAAGACATCCTTTATAAACAACTTTAAATCTTATGGGTGATGTAAAGACTTACCACTAGAAAACGGATCGTAATATATATCGTAGGCTGGAGATTTGGTATGTAGGGAATAGAGCGCTTGACTAAAATAGCATTTGTTAAAATAGGGTTTTCAAAAGTGCGTTTTTCAAAACCACATTTTGTTGCAACGGTGCTTTGTTGAAATAGCGTTTCTCAATACCGCGGGTAGTCGAAAGAGCGTTTTGTTTAGTCAGCGTTTTTTGGTTAAGCGTTTCTCAGTAGAGCGGTTCGTCAAAACAGCTTTTTCCATAAACAGCGTTTCTGAATATAGCGTTTCTCAAATTAGCGATTTTGAAACAGCGGTTTTGGTCAAGACAGTGATATATAGAAGGAGTTATCTCGAGGCTAGCGCGCGGAGCGCGCAACGGTTAGGTTAGCCGGGAGCGCCGTAGGCGCGTAGGCACTGTTTTGCTATAGAAAGCAGCGCGGTTTTGGAAAACGCTGTTTCGACAAAATGCGGTTCAGAGAACGGCCGTTATGACAAAGCGCCGTTTGAACAATTTGTTATTTTGGGAAATGATATGTAAAGAAACGCTGTTATGACAAAGCGCTATTTTGACAAAACGCTGTTTTCGAAAACGCTGTTATGAAAAAACGCTGATTTGAAAAATGCTGTTTAGGAAAGCGCTGTAGTCCCTACAAATCGGAGATTTATTCTCTGCATTTTCATTGGTTTCACCTAATCAATTTAAGTTAGATATAATCTTAATATAATGCTTTGGTAAAATTTAAATACCTGAAATGTCTGAAGACAAATCACTAGATTCATCATCATCATCATCAGCCCTCTTCACATTATTTTCATTATCTGTCACTGAAAGTTGATTCCAGCCAATGAAACTCATATCTAAAACTATAAATAATTAATACTTACGTAAATAATAATAACCATAGTATGTAGTACTTACTTAAAAACTTCAAACAATAATAATTTCTTTACGAGAGAGAATAATGGTAATAATCCACCACGTGCACCCTTCTTAAAAAGCTTGTCCCACCAAATCGCGAAAAATAGACAGATGGCACTGAAAGCAATCCCAAAGTTTGTTGGACGCGGAAAACCGAGAGTGCAATATCCAGTAAGCGTAGCTTTAATTATTAATCCAAGGTAGTACTATATATGTTTTAGTTATGCCAAATTTGCTTTTCCGTTTAAAATGTGTACGACGTCAAATATTTTTATTTATATAACTCGTAATTGTACCAAAAATTTTATTATTTTTAAAAAGGGATAATTTCGACTATATTGAAACAAATTTAATCGTTGCAATCCTCCTCATGCCGAAGATGACCGGATCGTTATTACTCCTTGGTATAAATAAACACGTTCTTGATGTACATTAAAAAAAATAGTGATTTCTTATCGATCTAGGGTACTTAGTTCAATTTGAATAGTGTGTTTACAATTTCAGTATAACAGTCGACATTTAACATAAAATAATCAAATAATAAGTTGATCTTCAAAACATATCCACAAGATCAAGCATGTTATTACAAATTTTAGGACATGAGCTGCAATCGAAGCCTCTGGTTCAATTTTATATCTGTTGCAAACGAAAAGCAAAAGTATAAAAGCAACAACCTCATATTTAGGCTGTCGATGACAAAGTTCATTAGGTCTGAGTACAAGAGAGGGTCTTCAATGGTGGACGGTATGAAACGTGATTTAGCGGCATCAAGATCAACGGCGAATGGAAGCTGATCATAAAAATAAAATTTAACCATACTTTCTGGAGTTAATCAGTCTATTTTAAAAAGAAATTCTACGAAATTTGTTAGACAACACCTAAAGTTAGAGGTCGGCATTTGGATAACAATTAAAACCGTTTGTTTGGATAATATCCATTAACAAAAATTATCCAAAAAATAATCAGTTATTTTTGCCTTTTTCCCATATTAAATCGTTTTTGTCCATGGATAATATCCATGGATAAACGGTTAACCGCAATTTTTATGATTAATTGAAATTTCGCCAGTTAATTTATCTGCTCCGCCGATCTCTACCTAAAGTGATGAGTAAGGGATTGATGCTGACTTTCTTCAGTTTATTCCGTTAATTGGTAACTAGGAGCCACGAACACAGCACCCCACACAAGGAGAACGTAGTTAGCCTTTAAACACGCTAACGCAGTGTTGTGTACAAATTTCATTGGACGAGCGCGTATAACGGAAATGGGGAAGACAATTTCCCAATTTTCCCCTTCCGACGGCAGTAGGCGCTAAAGCATCTAACCAACCTCCAGCAGCAACGTCAAACTCAAATTTAATGCAAAGTGCAAGTCAAGCTGGTTAAAATTTAAGAAAAATTACCTAGGCTTAGGTGAACGGTTGGAAAACTAAGATTTCAAAGTCATATTGACTTTTGTATTACTGACTTGAACATGAAAAAATTGCTTACCTCTTATTAATAGTTCATTTAAGTTTTTATCGTATTACTACCGACAGAATTATTAGTGTTCTACGTGTTGAAAATGGGCCTTGGCGTCTAGTAAAAGCGTTACCATGCTGGCGTTACCAACTACCAAACCAAACAATTTAGTACGCATGGATGATAAATAGAGGCACGGCCAACTTCGATCACGCGCTGCCGGTATAGCATGTGCTATCGAAGTTGGCCGTGATAAAATAAAAATATGAATTACTTAAATTATTTAAAGAATAATATATTTATTTTAGTATAAATATAAAATAAATTTCTAATATTATTATAAATTGGATAAAATGTAAAAGGGAAATTATTCTTAAGAATTGAGCGCCAAGTTTGAAACTTTTTATACTTTTTTACTTTAATTTTAAAAATAATCATATTTGATTAATTGGAATTTTGGAAATAATTCTTCTAAATATTTACAAACGTTTTTTACTTAGTTTTTTATAGATTTAAGACTAATATTTATATACTGCTGTATATTTATTTAATATATGCAGATAATATCGGTAGTCCTGCGTATGTAAAATATGTATTTCTCGTTCTTATATATTTTGAGAAGTTTAATAGTAGTTTGAATTAATTAGGAAGCTCCAAAGCGAATGTTAATAATAAGGAAATGAAAATTGAAATTGATATCCCTTGGATATTGAAGAGATTTCCCAATTTTTGTTATTTTGGACATAAGCAGTCTCCGATATTCGGACGTCCCAGGGATATGCATTAGATTTTGAAACTTGGATGTATGAACTGTAAGATATTTGGATCAAACATAGATATCCATACAATATCAACTTTTGCGATTTTTGGATATGACCTACCAGGGAGATTCGAATCATATATGGATATCCCCGGGACTTTTGTGTTTGCTGGGTTGTGTGGGGTGCGGTGTTTGTTGTTCCTAGATTGGTAAATATAAAAAAATAATAATCAACTAGGCTAATACCCAAGTCACCACCATAGGCCCAAGTCATCTAGCGACTTATAATGCCTTTAAAATACTAAACGGTCAATGGTGGCATGTTGTAGATTACGTGTTGGGGTTATTCAATTTAATTTTGTGTTGGTGTAAAAGTCTTGTACCGTTAACAAAATAAAACGAGCTGAAGAAATTTACGCGATAACCTTTAAAAAAACTGGCTTCGTTTGCATTATTATTAGTTCGTTTTCTTACTAAAGTAAGTATTCATCTTCCTAAATGGGTCATGTTATTCGTAAATATCCCTGCTTTACAATATGTTTCAAAAGTAAAAAAGTGAATAAATCGTAAATTAACTGCTATATCAGACCGTATTTTTTTTCGGTGTTAAACAGTCTGTGTCACTCTACCACGGAAAATAGGGGTAGTATATGGTGAATCCTCACCGAAATTTGTGAAAAATTGACCGGTCGTCTTAAAATAGCTACAAATAGTCATAATTACAATTACCATTTAATTATTAATTTAAATCTAATTTTTTAGGACAATAATGCACGTTGTAAAAATTTAAGATATGATGCGCTAGCATATTTTTTGGGTTAGGGGGAAATTCGAAACCACTGGAATACGTTTCGAACCTATAAAGGCTTAAGTTACAAATTTAAGGGAGTAAGTGGGAGTTAGAGGATGCTTCTCTCGTACGTGACGGTGTTGGTCCATTTGATCGAAAAATATGTGATCGACAGTCGATCATTATACGTTGCAATTGATCGAAATTCCATTTGATCGAATTCCATTTGTCATTTGTTTCATAAGATCGAACCTTCAAATGATCGAATACTATTTGATCGAATTCAAGTATTTATAGTACCAGTTGGTATGTTTTTATTTTACCCAATGTCAATATGAAGTGCAGAAGGAATAATGATGGAATAATTCATTGCTTTAACTGTATTAAGCCACAAAGACGAAGAGATTTTTACTTTATACACTATATGATGGAATTTTGTATGACATCGACGATAACGGCCCGTTTTTTTGATATATATAAATAAGGTCAGGTTAGGTTAGGTTGATGTACGCGCGCCGTAGGCGCGTATGCACCGTTGTATACGAGGGGTCTGACCACGTTCATGGCACTTCCATTGCTAAAAATTAGGTACAGAGTTCGTTTTTTTAATAGGTCTTTCTATTTATGATGTCCGAGATAATAATTTGTTTTCTACGTCACTGCGCTCAGGCATATTTCTTTTGTTTGTTTTAGTTTCTTATTATGGAGAAGTACTATGGTTATTTTTCTTTAGTACAGTTTAAAGTAATAATTTTTATTCATAGAGTCTACTGTATCTCATTCTGACTAGATGTTGCCTTTTCGATTTACTCCCAAAAACTAGTAGTTTTACCCCACAGTAGCTATCGATCAAATTTCATTCGATCAAATGCCATTCGATCAAATGGAAATTCGATCAAATGGGACCCGTTCGATCATTTGGGAATCGACCAAATAGACTCAAACCTACGTGACACATTATATTATTCTAAGAAATGGATCGATAGTAGAATATACTGATTATAATGACGCGTTGCATTAAAAAAAATCCAAGGCAAACCTTACATACTTACGCTTTCGTAAAGTATTTTCAGAGCCATTTCGTTTTAAAGGTTACTGATTCAAGATTAAAAAAATATCTGCTAAATAGAAAAAAAAAACATTATCTCAATTACATTTAGAAAATTGGGATAAATCATATTTCGTGCCTGGCGATCATGAAGTTTTGTTTCCGTGGTAATCCTTGCAATAACACCAGGGTAGTATTTTAAAATTTTGGTTTACTTATGGTATATACAATTTTTTTTTTTCCATGGTTGAGATATAACTAAGAAATTAAAATATAAAAAATTTACACATGGATGAGCCACGAGCTCGAAAGCTCCTATGTTTTTAGACAACTTTAATAATTAAAGGTTTTTAAAATCAATTCTCATCCATGTGTACATTTTTTCTATTGTCAATTAAATTTTAAATTCTTACTGATGGTATGTTCTACGTCAAACAAGGTCTCATTGATTTTTGTTTTACGAAAATTATATACTTATTGTTAAGTACATATTTATTATTTTGTAAATGATTATTTTTATTACAAAAATATAATTGCCTTAAATAAATGCTATATTCTATGGGGTATATTTATGAAGAAATTTCAGAACAATTTTAATAATTTCTTTTAAATACTTGGGATTTTTAAGGGCTTTCTAATACCGTAAAATCGTTTGGTAAATAGATCTTGTTGACCTCCACAAATGAAAAAAATGTACCTTAATTAAATTAAAGTCAATTTTATTCACATCGCTAAAAACTCTTTTAAATTCAAATGGATTAGGCTTCTGTTGAAAAACGTTCTTATAAGAAATGTGGTTTGCAATAATGCTATAAAACAGTTATTAGTAAATGCAATTTACAATTAAAAGGTAACGTAAACTTATAAATTTTACGGTTTTAAAATCTTACCAGCCACTGATATTAATTTTATCTTTTGAATATCATTTTCGAATTTATAATGATCTCAACACTTCTATTGTAATAATGTTGATAAAAGCCGGTAATTTTAAAGTAGTTCATAAATTAATAATATATGAATTTTTTTATGAAAGCAGAGGTTTTACAGCCGTTACTCGTTAAGACAAGTATTATTTGAGATTCGTGGGAAATAGATACATTTTACTGATGTCATAGCTAAATAAAAGTTACCGAAATTTTAAAAATATTTCTTACTTGAGCGAGAAAGCTCCGTTTCCTTAAAGAAAACTTCCTTATCTCCGTGCACAGAATTGCGCACGATTATAAAATATCCTAAAAATTTGGACGACCATGATACGAGCATTTAGGCTAGTTCCCACTTAGCGAAAAATGCAGTTTTCGCGAAACGAATTGACCCATGCGAATGAAATTTAATGAAGCTCAAAGCTACGACGAAAATTAAATTCGTTGCGAAAGTCTCGAAAATTCATCAAGTGGGAACTCGGCGTAAAAAGTAAGCCAATTACAAAGGAAATACACAAAAAAAACGCATATCTAACCCACTTAAGTGATAGCCACAACTAAAATTACGACATGACATTAACTTTCGACAAAATCCAATCAACAACAGTGCTCCAACATCTATTAAAATAAGCTTCTTAACGACCGAATCATAACAAAGTGAACATTTAACGGATAATTATAGTTCAACTTTTGGTATTGTACGATAGATTTTCAAAAACTTAATGACCCTTTCTAAAATCATAATTTTTATGATATTGGTCATAAACAAATTAACGGAACGGTTAAGAATATTAAACATTTTAAAATTAGGGTAATATTAAAATGAAAGTAACTAAAATTTCCATAACATCGTCATAAATACGAAACATTAAAAGCGGATCCGCTAAAATATGAAACTTCGATTGATTACGTTTACAAGCAAGTTTGTAACGGGGGCTTTAGTAAGGTAACATAAAAATAATAAGCAGCCGTAAACTCAAGGGGCCAGATAACAAAGGTTGGTGGTGGCCAGCCCTTTATGTTCCGTGAGCCAAACAACTCCGTACACTCACTATTACCGATATTTTGTACAAAAATATTAAAAAAATTTGCTCTCACCAAATCTCTAAAATAGTTAAAAGTGTTAATAATTAATTATGCTCCATATGTCGAGATTTGGTTAGGACTGGGCGAGTTGTGGTTTTATGCAATCGAGTCGGGTTTCGAGTATTAATACATTTTTAATCGGGTAGTCGAGTCGGATAATATTTTGATCAAGTCTGGTTTTCGAGTATTCGATTATTCAAAATTTTTCTTGTTCGAGTAGTCGAGTAGTCAGAAAAACCCGTTCGGGTACTTGATTAAACGACGAGTTCTATTCGGGTCAGTGGCGTAGCCAAGGGGGGGTTTCCTAGCCCAGACTCCCCTTGGGTCTAACTTTGACTGTACTAAATATTCACCCCCATTTCGACCCCCCTCTTAACATTCACATACTTCGACTCCCTCTGGACGAATTTCTGGTTACGCCACTGATTCGGGTAGTCGAGTAATTAGGAAAAATTTAAAATAGAGCACTAGTTAGTGTAGTTACTACTTAAATGGATGTTACGTAACAACTAACAAGTTTAAAAGGTAAAAATAATTAACAAAACGCTAAACTAGATAACATTTCTCAGGGATGTTCGTTTGGATTTATTTCCCCCGTTTCTCTACCAGGGCGACTGGCTATGACAAAGAGATTATTGTCGAGTCCCCGACGAGTGGTCAATTACCCGAATAATGCAAAAGATACCGCGGTAGATCAAAAAACCTTTAAAAACTAAGAGGAAGTAATGTTGACGGACCGGAAAGTGACATCCTCCATGCTGCGTGACTTCCTTATGGTCTCCACCAGTCGTGGCTGCCAACAGGGGGGATTCTCTCTACCCTTCTTTGGTGCATGGTGGTGGATGAACTCGTTCGGAGGCTGAAAAGGGGAGGATGCCGCTGTTTCGGTTACGCTGATGATATTGCAATCATAATTACAGGGAAATTCCTGGTAACGGTAAGGGATGCAATGAGGAGGGCTCTAGCATCAGTTGAGAACTGGTGCAGGGAGGCCAACCTTATGGTTTATCCTAATAAGACTGTCTTGGCTAATTTTACTCCTTAAAGTATAAATGGCATGTTCGAGGGTATTTCCTTTCCGTATGGCCTTACTTATAATTTTGGCTTTTATGAAAGCCTAGGGATACACACTAGTGTATTCCAAGCAGAAATATTTGCTATCTGCTCCTGCGATGCTTATTGTTAACCTCAGGGGTATCATGGGAAGTTTATCCAGATTTATTCGGACAACAAAGCCTCTCTTAGAGCTCTCAGCCAGTATAGTATTTTTTCTAACCTGGTTTCTAGATGCTTAGATCTCCTCTGTGTTCTTGGGATGCACAATAAAGTTCAAGTTTAATGGGTACCTGGGCATAATGGGCATCTTGGGAAAGAAAGGGCCGATGCCTTGGCCAAGGAAGGTGCGAGGGCTGGGTTCATTGGGTCAGAACCTGCCCTCCCCATCCTCCGGGGACTTGTACGTGGCTTGATCTTCAACTTTATGTTCGAACGTCAAATCAGACAATGGTTTGAGATGGAGGGTCAAAGGCAGGTAAAAGAGTTTACTCTTGGCCCTTCGGGGGAAAGAGCCAGAGAATTACGCTATCTCTCTCTTTAGAGCTATAGTATTAGGGTGGTTATTGGTCTACTTACAGGCCATTGCCATCCTAACCAACCTTTCACTCTTATTCGGGTCAGCCATGACCCGATTTGCAGAGCTTGTCTGCTGAGGAGGAAACTGCCTCACATGAACTCTGTAGCCGCGATTACTATCCGGCCCAGAGGTTTGTAAATTTGGGTATGCAACGGTTGGAGACGCATGACTTCTCTAACATCACGGCCAGGCAGATATTAAGCTTTGTGTCAGAAATAGGACTTATTTAAGTCATCTGGATTGGGAATGCACAATGGACCTCGGGTCGAAGTGCTTGGCTTGCCACCCCACTCAATAATAATAATCATTATAAAAATAAGACGAAGTTATCCAAGAGTACACGCTTTTATTTGAGGCTCAACGGATCAAAATGGCAAGAATGTTTGCATGCCTAATCTACCTAGCTAGGGTTCACTCCGCGATAAGATACTTTTGGTGATATGTTTAACAAAATGACGCAAATCTTTCGCCATTGAAAGATATTAAAACCTTTGTGGTCTCTAGGGGGAAATGAGTGTCTCGAATTACCGAATGTCTTTGGTGAAATATCAATTGGTGATTTTGTAACGAGTTTTTGAAAACAATTGTTACATAGCAGCAGTTCAGGAACTTTCACATGTATATGGCAATTTAAAGGTTAATAATAATCAGATAGGCTAATACCCAAGGCAGAAACTTAAGCCTATGTCATCAAGCGACTTTTAAAGCGTTTAACTCAGAAGGCCGGTTACAATGGTGGCAAGCCCTTCATGCTACACGAATCAACAGCTCCCTTTACTAAGGTATCATGTGTGTCCCTCTGGTCATTCGGATTATTATTCCTGGCCTGTAATTAAGGATCAATGCTGGGTTCCACTAGACAATATTCTGTGCAAAATTGAAAGTACAGTGAAATTTAATTTAAATTGAAAAGACTTTTTCAAAGTATGCAAATAAAAAATAAATACTATTGTAAGCTATTAAAATAAAGACTCTTTGCATGTATATAGCTTCTATTTTCACGATAAACAGATGTCATTCTCTTCCTATAGAGAGAGCCTGCAAGTGCAAATAGAGCCGTGTGTCTTGCCCTTTGGCTTAGAAAAGATGTTTTTCTTCCAGTAACAATAAATTCTAATAGACCTTTCTAGAAAGAAACATGGCTGTTTTAATGTAACTCTTAAGTCACTTTTTTTACTACCAGCCCTTAATCGACTTCTGAGGAGCTTTAGATTTTCAATAGGCATGCTAAAACTATATAAAGTACCTAATTTATATTCACTGAAGGATTAAATAGTTCCTAATACATAGCGGTTATAAAATTGTGGGTGAAGTATATTATATTAAAAAAAAATCATAATTAAAGATATTAAAGTTTAATGTTTGTTTTAACTAATTACAAAACCATAAACGTACGTGTTCTATAATATAAACACACCACTGACAGCAGCCAAGGGTTCAAACTGTAATTTAACGTTATAAATTAAATTAATTCAGTTAAAAACGTTTTACCTTGGACTGCCAATGTTGAAAATAACCCGAAATGTAATAAAATATTAGTTTATCTAGAAAAATATCTTAATTAAATTTTCAAAGTTAAAAATCATCATCCTAAATGTAAACCGGATACTATTTGCAAGGCATTTAAAAACGTCGTCTGGTTGTTAGGGTTCCAGTGACGTCAATATATTTGAATTTTAAATACCAATAGCAAAATCCTAAGGCTTATTTGCCTCCTTGGCTATATGGCGCCACAGGGGTAACAGTCTCCGTAAAGTTATAAAGAACTTGCAGGGGCTCTCGTTCTAGGCCGTTTTCCGCTCGTAAATCTAGTGTATTGGGAAATATTGTCGTCTGTTCTCTTACGAAGAGCCATTTATTTTGTTTAGTCTGTTGTACCAGTTTGCTATCGCTGAAACCAATTTCCATAGTTATTTCATATTTGATATTTATTTTCATTTTATAAACCCCATAAGCCCTACTTGACCCCCTTTTTGTTTTCGGATTTTTACGATTTATTGGTAGCATTTTTTACGCTGAATTTAATGGTGTATTAACTATTATCCGCAAACATGTAACTAAAAAGTTAACGGGAATTTGAGATTTCACTGGCTTTTCTAAACTTCTGCCCCCCCCCCCCCCAGGATAAGGTAGGACACATTAAATCTAACTTTCATTTTGGTCTACACTAATCAAAACCAAAGAAGATAAAATGTTGTGTAGTAGATCTCGGGAAGAGTTTTAATAAAATATTAAACATCATTATACATTTAGAAATTATATTACATTGTAGCATAAATTGGAATATCTTAAAGTAAGAAAATGTTGGTTTGAACAATACTTGATGTGTTAAGGCTGTCGCACACTATGTAGTTTCCCGTACCGGCAACAGTTGCTGGTACCAAAACCGGCGCTGTTATCGGCGATGTATATCGCACACTATGCGAGTAAAATATGAGGCTGATACCGGCGATCACGCGCTCGGACGAAATCCGTCACCCGTACCGAGTTCAACTAGCCTCAACTTTTTGTCGCTCCTCTCGGAGAACCGCTCTGACGTCACGGCATTCCTTATCTCTTCAACCAATTGGGAGCGAGAAAATATTGCGCAACTTTTGAAACACCGGCTTGTTGGGATATTTCTTTCTTTCGAAAGGGTTTATTTGTTCAGTCAGTAAAAACATGGCAGAAAATGATAAAATGTCCATTTTATTAGAAAACGGTAGGGATGTGACCGATTCGACGTAATATTCGTATTTCCATAGCAAATAATTCGGTATTTTTTCTTAGTTTAGTAAATTCTAACTACGCAGCTTTATCACATAAGAATGTTTCCCTAAATTATATAACAGTTATACGTCTAGAAAATCAAATTAAAACGTAATATGTTCAATACGAAAAGATAAAAATTGTAATACTAGAAACCAAAACAAACGGATGCACACGCACTCCTGGTCTCGCGTATTTTGTAACAGTGCTTCCTCATTGTGTGCGACTGTACGAAAAAATTCACCGGTATCGACAGCAAAATTCCCCGACGCCGTTAACGAACACATTTTCCCCCCAAAAGAAGTTTTGATGCCAGTATCAATTTCAAGATTTTTTTTCTATAGTGTGCGACAGCCTTTAGGCTAGGTACTGTCCTCTAGGTTGCGCTTTAGACAACGCATCATGATAGTAAGAATCAGGTTAGAATCAGCGCTAGAAAGAACCGAGTCCACGGCGCCAATATGGGGACCACTGGAATATTAGGTGCGTTGGCTAGATACTGCCTTTATAGTTATATCATATGTAACATAATTACTCATAAATATGCCACTAGCTCTATTTCTTCACTAACGGTTTGTTTCACAGATATTGCATCATCCGTACCCTACGTAATATTTGACGTCAAAATTGATTTAATATTTGACGTCATCAAATCTTGAATGCCGATAATGCCACCGTATAACTAACTCTATTTCGGCTAAACCGGCGGCCATTATTTTGGTAAACAAACCGGTTTGAACAACCAAGGCTTAGAGGCTAAAATGAACTACAATATAGTGTCAAGGTCTGTTAATGTGATTATTTTGCAAATTAATGAAGTTCTCGGAGACTCACGTTTTAAAATAAATTTGCAATGTCAAATAAAAGAAGCAGGTTTATTGGAAAAATAGTTGAAATTCCGGTTGAGCTTTTCTGGCGTATCTAACAGGTTGGAGTTTTTGCAGATTGTTTTGAGCCTAGGCTTAACTCTTCTAGGCTTGATATGGGTTTTAATAACGCTAGTGGAATATCCCAATTCTACGACTTGTTCCATTTTCGGAAAGTGATCACTTACTTGTAATTTTCCCCAACTACTCATTATTTAACTTCATCCGCACAAACCGAGCGAGTTTATAAATTTCAATAAAGCTAAATTGGGCTGACCAACATTCCAACCCATAAAATTCCTTCTCAATTTAGAGGTTTTCCCTTGGCTTAAATACATATTTTAGTAGACAATAGTGTGACTCCAAAAATTACTAGGATGAATGAAAAGGTTAAAATCTAACGTAGTCCACTTTTTTACTGGTTAGTGGTGAAACAAACCGTTAATGAAGATTTTTGAATGAACAAAGGTACAGTGGCATACTTATGAGTAATTATGTTACATATGGTTATATACATAACAGATCAAGCCAAGAAACGATAAGGTACTATAATCAAAAGCTAATTTTAAGCCAAAAACCTAGGAAACCTAGTTCATTGACAATAATTTCCAGAAAGCAATATAGTTCATGGACAATAATTTATAATTGGGAAAATCTGGATAATTGGCTTAGAAAAAGGGGTTTCTGTATCATCCTCCCTTTTGCTGTAGCTTTGAATGTGCAAAATTTCCATCCACTCCTCGAACCCCTCTGAAATGTTACATTCCTTTCCGTTTCGCAAAATGATGTTGATGCCCTTAAAAATATATTCGGGTGTGAAATGTATTCATTTTTTCTTCATAAATATTGCTCATAGTCAACTAATGGCTAACGACACCAGAGAAACAATAAGTTTGACTCTCTCTAAAATATGCCTGATATTTTGTCGTCTGCTAAATATTTTTCCAACAATCACTGTTAATTAGGTTGAAAACGCTTTCAATATTTCCCAAACCGTTGCCTGCTAAATAGTGGTTTTAGCAACGAATATTGAGATGACTGTAAGAGCTACAAAATATTGTCTGCTGTAGTAGAATTAACGTAAACAACAAAGTTATAATATGTTTTTTAAATTAATCTTTGAAGATCAGACGGTATTGATTTGGTGTAAAGTGTTGGATGGTCTCCTCGCACTCCTTCATTTCTACCACTTTTACAGTTCGTAAGTGGGAGGAAATTACGTCATTTTCACTACATGTTTATTTATGTAAATGTAACACAATTATTTGGTACGCGGTACTGGTATCATTCGTATGGATCGCACTGTCCTGTGACTCGGCCGTAGTAGCCAGACGCCTTAGCCTCGTTCTTTCTAACAGTGTCACTGACGTGAAAGGATGCGTGACACGAGCTTAAAATTTCTAAAGCATTCTGAACGACAGTATCGTGACCGCATCTTTGTAGAGCCTTTAAATTGACTTTGCAGTAAAATAATCTAAAATATTGAAGGAAATTTAAAATAGTTTAAATTATTACTTAATATGCTATTTGAACTTATTTAACGTGATCATAAAAATCTGGAAGAAAAATACAATATTTGAATTATTCAATTTGTTAATAATAAATCTGCAGAAAAACGCTTTACAGTAAACCCATCAACAGTTAACCGAACCTAACACCAGAGACAGTGACATACTTTAGTCTATAAATTTTCATTTTTACCTCTCCGAGGGGACTTTGTACCCTAGGAGGGGTTATACAACCACCGTGTCTGTCTGTCTGTCTGTGGGTCTGTCTGTCAAGCCTGCGAACGCGTTCGCATTTTCGAGGCATAGGGTAATCACTGCGTACGCAGTTTCTTAGAATCAGGGAAAAGGTTTTTCCTAAAGTGCCCTCTTTTTGCCATTGGGTGTAGTATAATTTTTTAATCGGCTGGGATTCGAACCCGAGCCCTCTTGAACGACAGGTGAGCGTTCTACCGCAGAACCACGGATACAGTTACGCTTCACTGAAAATTAAAAACTCTTCCGAGGACAGGTATATTTTGGCTTGCCAACTTGTTGATTTTTCTATTAACACTCGTTATACTTATTTTCGTGGATATCTAGAGTAAACTTTCCTTCAGTGTTTAAAATGTTTTGTCTATTTTCCTTTAAAATATAATTAATTTGACTTAATAAAGGGTCAAAGAAATGTATTTCCTAATACCTAGCCATAAGGTATGAGCTTATAACTCGTTAACGAATTAAGCAAATTAAATTAAAATAATCAAAACAATGTTAAAAGCGGAAATACAATGTTTAGTTGTAAATGTCAAATCAAAGACGTTCTATTAAAAAAATTATTTTTACATCTTGAATCTTAAAGAGCAGTGCAAATAGGTTTTAGGGCCGTTGTTAAGGGTAGATTGCAATGGCCAGCGCTGACTACTATGATTTTGTAACGCCAATGAATATAAATAATAAAATGTGAACTTACGGCGTGCATTGAGGACATCCAACTTCCATGAGAGTAATAGTGGATGCAAATTCGGAATGGAAAATATTTGTGGCGCATATAACACCGTCGTGATCCAGTAAGCCCATTTCATGGGATTCGGGAAAACAGTATGCGTAATCTTGTAATGTTTTGAATCGTGGACGACTAAATCGCGAAACCACGCCCTTTCCGTGAAATAAAAATGAAATTATAGAGACAATCATGAAGGCGATACATTTATTATTCATATAAAAGGGGTAAAGTTAATATTAAAATTTATTAAGCGAAGTATCTCTAGTATAGGAAGTAAACACTTGTTGATTTATATTTATAGTGGATCACCGAATTAAATGTGAATGCTTAAAACTTAATAGGGTGCCACGTTGCCCCGGGAACCCAGTTACAACACGCAGGTGAATTGTAAGTTGGGGGAGAATGACCGTGTTAACTAATTTTCCCAAACTTACAAAACATCGGCGAATTGTGTTCTGACATTAATGAACAAAAAAAACGATAATTAATTACGTGTTCTAGGAATGAACTTCCAAAATAACAAGTTTTCTGGCCTGGTGAAAGGTTTTTGGACAACGGGGCGTATTCTAAAGCGAAGAGCAATAAGTCAAAACCGACTCACAATGTTCCGCCTAGTCTTACCATGGGCAAATTTGTCGTAAAATAAAGCTACTTTGTAATTACAAATACAATGAAAGTAATAAGATATTTTTAATAAATAAAATTTTCGACCTTACCGAACCTTGCTTTCAGAAATTATCAAATTTCCAAAAAAATTTAATCGCATCAGTATAAAATTACGCATAATTATCATCACTTTATCCTATGCATATAATTTATTTCACGGTTTTGATACTTTTATTATTGCGCTTATCTTTAAAACGTGATTCGGAAAACTTAAAAAGAAATGAAATTAGACTGACAAATACCTGTATTGTTTCGGGTCCAAAAAGTTAATTGCCCAGTGTTACCATGGCAAAAAAATATTTAAAGACACGTAAATCAAATTTTAAAGAACAAAATATAAATTTCAGGCTTGATATCTATTCATAGGAGCCCTAATTTGTATCCCTTTTTATTCGTTAAGACGCTAAAACATTAAAAACTTGTCTAGGTTAACGGTAATAGTTAGTGTAGGGAGCTGTTGGCTCGATCTCGTGGCATGCAGGGCTTGTAACCCGGCCACCTGAATTAAGGGCTTCAAAAGTCGCATGATGACTTACGCCTAAGGTGGTGCCTAGGGTATTAGCCTAGCTGATTATTATTTTTTTAACAACACCAGAATTGTAACATTAAACAGCGGTGAACATTTCTCGTATGCGTTAGAAAAGTACCTTTACTGACATAAATTCAAAAAGGTGTAGTTTAAAACTTTCATTCAATCAAAAGGGTTCTAATAAAATGTTATTTGAATATTGGTGATAAGTCTTAGTCATGTGAAACAACACATTGTGGAATGTTTTCATAAATCAAACTGAGTTATTCGATTTACGACCCGTGTTGTCCAACAAATTCAAAGATAGCTTTTACAAATTTGAAATATTTATTCACAATTTATTAGGTTTACATTAAGTTGGTATGTGCAAGATTTATTTTCCACTAGTACTAAAAATAATTTGTTTCAAAATTTGGTTGGTTCATGGAATTTAGGTGCATAACAAAACGAAAAGCGCGATAGTGGAAAATAAGCTTTCAATTTTTTTTAATACAACGATATATTACGCGTTATAATAATTAAGAAATAAAGAGATATTGCATAAATCTATAAAAATATTGATACGTGATTATATAGTTCCTTTTAAAAACTCGTCGATCATTTTGTAAGCTTGTCCAGGTTTATTCTGAGGAACCATGTGACCAGATCCCTGAAAGTCAAAAGTATCAGTTTATGAATCTAACAAAAAAAATACAAATGTGCCCGAATTAAGGTTTGAGTGTTGAAAAACAATATAGGTCGCCCTAAAATTGGGTAAGCTTCCTCGTTATCAGACAATTGAAACTAGAATGCGGTAGAGTCCAACCTTCTCTAAATTATATTAAGGCTTATTTACGTAAAACATAGTTCAAAACGGTTTTCGAATGAACTGACTAAAATTTTATCAATCGATTAATATAGTTATTTATCAAGAATGAAGCCAGTACCGAATGCAATTTAACGGAGAAACTTATTTATAAACTATACCGATTTAAACTTTACCTTTATTGTTATTAAAGATAATTTTTTGAACTTCTTCAAATACCCAGCAACTTGTTTATTATAATGCCATTCTTGATAACTTGACAAAACCTATAAAGATAATTAATTCAAAATGTTAATGGAATTTACAGTGTTTAAAATTCCCTCTTCATGTTTCACAAACCACTAGGTATAACTAAAGTTTTTAATATAATTAAAAAAATTATTCCCTTTAGCACAAAGGAAGAAGGTGATTAATGAGTTATCCACTCATAGTAAAGAATTACCAATTAAACAAAAACTTTTGCTAATTATAAGAGCTCTAGCTTTATATCGTGGCGATAACAATGAAAGTTTAAGAAATTACTGAAGAACCTACTGGTAAATTAAAATCTTCGACGAACCACTGGTCTCCCAAAAAATTGCAAGCCATGTCTACATTTCCATTGTAAATTAATGCTCTAAGTTTATTCGAAGCGAGCAGCTTTTGGTAAACCGGTTTAAGAGTTTTGTAAGTGGTTATATAGCTTCCGCCGACTGCAGAGCTGAAAGTTGAATTTCATATTTAAAAATTTATTATCCTTGTTGTTGCACAAATCAGAATTTTACAATAATATTTATTCGATTTTACCTGCATTCTTCCCAGGCTTGAACGTCATCTGGGATGTGAAGGGCCTTTCTAACCTCAGCCTGATTAAGCCAATTGGCAACATTGCTATCATCTACACACGGAACGTCTTCTTTCAATGGATTGAGCTATTAAAAAACGAAGATAATCAGCATTTTCTTCGTGATTTGACATTACCTAATACATTAACAATTTTTACTATAGAAATATTTTAGTATTAAAATAAATCTATTAGTCGGTATTAAAGGGAACAGCGTTGCCATAAAATTATTTCCAATTATTATTCTTACACCAATTATATTGAGGTATACTGTAGTTATAGCTTTAACACGTCGTGAATAGCCGTAATCGATTTCGTTTCCGCCTTCATCCAATAGGCACCGCTTAAACTTTTGACCAGCCCTCCCTTCTCCTTCACTAGCTAAGAGCTTAGCGTATAGGGTAGACAGTGTGGGGTATTTTCTTCAAAGAGTGGCTCGCACTATCTAGCCTAATATCCGCTCGCGCACCCTCATTTTTCAGCGGTAAAATCGGCACTCCTCTCTCTACGCTCTTTTTTGAGCGCTGAAATTGACACTCCTCTCATTTTCGTTTCACGCTCAGTTCAAAAAAAAATTGGCCGCCCATTTTCGCTCATAATAACATAAATACACAATGAGAGGAGCGGTGCTCATCACTGAGCGTAGAAACGAAATTTATGACACAAAGCTTGAATATTTCAATTTCCAAATGTTTTCTTCTACGTTTTTCAAGAACAATTTGTCATCGAAAAGCACCAGCTGAACTATAGATTCTCAAAGCCAAAAACACGCGAGGAATTCTGCACGTCTTCAAAATACTTTACACTGACTCTCGTATTCCATCTACAAAGTTAATGATGCGCGGCTTTCGGCAAAAAGCTGGAAGTGAACAAGCTATTAATGATAAATATTTTTATTTAAACAAGTGAAGATGGCGCTTCGTTAGGGGTTTGTTTAATGTTAATTAGAACATGCCACCGAGAGTGCATAGTGCGTCGTTGTTCAATAAAATATGAAAAGCCCCCAGTGTTGTGTAGCGCCATCTTCAGCAATAAAAATATTAAACATTAAAGAAAATAAAGTTATGGTATACTTATGGGTGGTTATGCTACATATGAAACTACTTCGCCTGTTGATCATTTACACTCTCCGTCTCGAAACATAACATTTTATTTGAAGTGATACCAAATGTGAGTTATATACCGTATTGGTGAGTCCCAGACTGTAAGGTATGATTCGAGAATCAAACGCACGTCGAGGGTTGCGCAGCGCGGTTTTGTTCGCTGATGGTGCCTGAGCGCAGTCAGCGTACAAATTGTACATATCCAACTCGGGGCTTGATACCAGACTCGATGCATCCGAAACCTACGGGTAGAACGTCCATTTAACTATCAGGGAAAATAAATTACATACGAAATGCAATTTCATTTTCTAGTGTAGCTGTTTAGCAATATAATTTATCAGATGTTTCAGTTATAAAACAAATGAATATATGTAGCCTTTTTGGAAGATTCGAATTAATAGCGGATTACTTATAACTATTCCAAATAATAAAGTTACATGAAGTAGTTTCCATTGTTAGCAATTGGTACAATGTGGTTTATATCATTAATTTTAATGATATCAATCAGAATACCGTAGATTGCTTCCATAATCATGCTATGTAAAATTGGAAAATCATAAAAGCCTTATTTATAGATTTCGCTTGAAAAGGTTCTAATGACATCAATAAAATAAAAGTGATTTCGACAACGGTCCTTGTATTACACAAAACGACATCAATATTTACCAATAATTTTGTTCACTATAACTTAAAGGGAGCTTAACATCATAGGTGGCTATATAGAATATCTCACAACGATATTTCTATTCACCTCGCAACAGATATTGACGGAAGCTTGACCTACTGGCTTGGGTTAATTCATTAAACTTACCTACCGCTTTTTGACAGAGAGGATTTTTGGAATTCGAAAAATCGCAGGAGTTTCTCGTCGGAGATCCACTGCATCAGTACTTAACCAGACTGTCCCAGGTCCTGCGCGTAAGAACGATTTCAATTAAACATGCATTGTATAAAATGATTAAAAAAACCGTTGGGTTCTCCAAATAAGCCATGATAGTATCCGAAGAATATAAGAGAATTGCCGTTCATTGAAAAGTCAGATATTCCATTACCAACAGCGAAGCCCTATTACGGAGACAACCAGAATTTCACTTCTAAAACAAAATACACAACTGAGCTGCCCTATATTCGATTTGTCCAAAGACACTTAGTAACAGTCTTCACAATATTGCATGGCTATTCGATATTCATCAAGCATGTTTTAAGATCGCGTGTTTATC
This sequence comes from Leiobunum rupestre, assembly GCF_980474605.1. Taxonomy (NCBI): domain Eukaryota; kingdom Metazoa; phylum Arthropoda; class Arachnida; order Opiliones; family Sclerosomatidae; genus Leiobunum; species Leiobunum rupestre. The sequence goes on along the minus strand of NC_143388.1, from coordinate 50,349,720 downwards.
AATTCCGTTACATACACAGTAGTGATAAGACCTAAAAGGGCGAAACCAGTCTCCTATCGAAATTTGAAGTTTGATAGATTAAAAGTGAAAATATGTTAACAAAACTTGAATAAATTTACCTATATCGCTAAAATAATAACTGTACAAACCATTTTTTGATAACATTTTAATTGTTCGTATTCCCTTGATATAAAATTGAAGATATAAAAAAGCGTTTTTATTCACTATGGGCGTCGCAATGTAGCTTCTGGAGACGACGGGTATTTGCCATCGTTAAAAATCACACTAATAAAAGGTGGAAAGGTTTAATTATCACGGGAATCCACCATTTGCTACCTATCCTTTCCGCAAACGCAGCCTCGTGCATTTAAAACAATTACTTGTTGTTTTTCTACCGTAAGTATCATCCTTATGAATCATTTTAGGGAGTTAAAGAAACCGTAATTTTATACCTTAAAAAGACGGCATACCTTAAATCTGAGAGGCAAAGATCCAGTCAAAACTCGGTATGAGAGTGTCGGAACGTACACGCCTCCGTAACTTTCGCCCGTTACGTAGAAATCGTTAGACTGGTATTCGGGAAATTTCGCGAAAAACTCTTCAGAGCGAGGTATTATCGTCGGCTACTTGGTCGTCATCGATGGTGTAATTTCTGCTGATAGAATACGAGAAGCCAACGCCGGCTGGAGCTTCCAGATAAAGTACGTTAGCTATCTGAATGAAAAATTACCCAATTATTAAAATGTCGTAAAAATAATATATGTATGTACCTTATTCCATCGGTACGGATTTATATATAGGGTTTTTCCATCTTTGTTAACGTGAATTGGACCATGTTCTCCCAAATGTCCAAACAGTGAACTGCACCCTGACAATTGAACAATTGATTTCAGCAAACAACCCAGTTTTGTTAATTGCGGTATTAAGGAGGAGTTCGGATAACCGAGTATATGATAATGGAAGTGCAGAGTTTACCCGGTGGAAAAGAAGCCTCCTAACTAACAAGTAAATATTCATCCCTAAAAAGGCACACTTAATGTTTGAAGATCTAATATTCCTGGCTTCTAACGGTCGAGTCTCGAGTTTAATATGCCTATCGTTTTGTAACAGCTTTATGTGACCTACCTGGTCCACCGTTCAACCAAAGAAGCAGTGGGTCCTTTTTTGAGCGTTCACTTTGGACAAACCTGAAATGAAGTTAATATCAGCCATGATGTAATTATTTCACCTCCAATATTGAAATAAATGTACAGATCAAACATTCCTTTAGTAAGTTAAATTTTTTGGGTGATTATTAGATAAGGAGATAGAATTTCATAACTCGAGGCGATTATGTGCCTAATATCTACATAAAAATTCAAATTTCAAACACTAATAAAGAAACTATACCCCATATGCGAAAGACATTTTTCGAAGATAAAATACTAAATTAAGAGTTTATTTATATGATTTTAAGCCCAGAATCAGTTAAAAACGTTATTAGTGACGTAACGGATACTGTCTACACCAAGGTCCAAACAGTCGAAGTCAGATATCTCAAATATATATACACTTATTATTTACCATGGTGAATATTAGTACAAATTATGTTTAATTCAGAGAAAACGGCATGGTATTAGAAGATAAAACTTATTTCATACAAGACGTTTCGAGCCGAGGCTCTTCTTCAGTCGTTCGTTAATCAATACAATTCTTAAGCTTTCGGAATTATGTTTAAATAGTACTTATTTTGACTTTAATTCCAAAATTTATAAACAAAAAGACGGCCTAGCAATGGGGAATCCATTATCACCGGTTATAGCAAATCTCTTCGTGGAAAATCTAGAGGATACCATTTTTGGGTCGGACATGGACAAAAATCATTTGGCTTGCTGGCTTCGTTTTATGGATGATATATTTTTTGTATGGAAGGGAGACTTGGATTCTTTAACGATTTTCACAATGATTTTAATAATTTACATAACTCTATTCAATTCACTCTTGAACTAGAAGTTAACCAGGAAATTCCTTTTTTAGACAAATTTATTAAAAATGTTAATGGTAAACTAACCTTTTCATTATTCCAAAAGCCTACTCATTCAAAAACCTTTTTAAACTTTAATTCGAACCACCCCAACCATGTAAAAACATCAGTCGTAAAAGGTTTAAAACACCATATTGAATCCATATCTGATAACCCAATTGCGGATAAATTAAAAATTGAAAATCAGTTAATTGAATCAGATTATCCAAAAACACTTATAGAAACCATATTTGACAGAAACTTAATCAGTATGCCTCCTGATATGAAAAGTAAACCTAAAGAGGAGGTTTTAAATGTACCCTATATACCTAAAACCACAGCGAAACTTAAACGTATTTTGAAAAATTATAAAATAAACTTAGTATCAAAAACCAATAATATACTAAAAAATCAAATTTCTCATTTAAAACCTAAAATAGAGGATTCCGCCATTCGAGGCGTTATTTATGAAATCCCTTGCTCATGTGGAAAAACGTATATTGGTGAAACAAAACGTTCCATTTTAGACAGGATACGTTAACATAAATCCTGCGTGGCTAAGGGCGATATGAATAACGGAATTTCAAAACATATTTGGTCTACGTTAAAGCACTCTATTAAATGGGATGATTACAAAATTTTAAAACGTGAAACCAATTGGTACAAAAGAAAATTCTATGAAGGATTGTATATTCGTAAACTAGGTAATTTAAATTTGGATAAAGGATGTCAGGAAGTAACTAATTGGGGTAATATTGTGATTTAAATTTTTTTTTATTTTATATTTATATTTTAATAATTCACACTGACTTATACTTTGGATTTATCGGTTACATTGATTCTATTACACACGTAAATTGTTAAAATAAGAAAAAATTTTGTTTATTTTTTAACACGTTGACCTTCTGCTCGCGTGATATTAGAACTTGAATATGGCGCGTGGTAAAATTTTAAATCAAATTAAAACTAACGAACGACTGAAGAAGAGGTTCGGCTCGAAATAAGTTTTATCTTCTAATACCATGCCGTTTTCTCTGAATTAAACATAATTTCTACTCCAATATAGTTACTATAAAACGGAGTTACAATCAAGCTAATAAGGGGTGAAAATATATTTACCAGTAGGGAAGATATTTGCCTTCGGATGCGTTTAAGTATCCGGAATATTGCTTGAAATGAATCTGGTCCGACAACCCAGGCAAATTTTTAATTTCGTCTTCAGCGGGAGCGGAGTAGACCAGAGAAACGAACAAAAAGGCGCACGCGAGGCCAGCGACAACTCGCATTTTGGTATAATTGTAAAATATTTCCAATTTTAAATGAAATTTTCAATCCAGCGGAAAAAAATTAATTTACTCTGATTAACCTTGATGGAGTTGTCGACTTAATACGACGGATTTCGTATTTTTCATAAAAATGAAAACAATTGAGTAATTCCAGGTCAAATCAACCAGGTCCAAACCAATTAAGTTTCTAATTTTGATGAAATTTGGCCAAGGGGTGTGGTTAAGTATAGATTGAACCCCTGTAAAGGGAAAATGGCCAAAAAGAAAATTTGGGGTAGTTATGAGACAACCAAAAATTTGGCTACTTTTCCGAAATCTGTTGCACTTAATCCAATAAATGGCTATAACTTTGGTTCTATTAATGATAGAGACGTGTTCTTTGAGTCATTTTAAAGGGAAAGACCACAGTATCGCGTTTCCAATCAATTTTGAAAACAAAGTGTTTTGAAATTATTTTTAGAAATTTCAAATTTTCAAATCGGTCGCTCGTTGATACCCAAAATTCCTTATTTTTAAAAAATTATTTTTTTATTTAAATTGACTTACCTGGTGCTGATACATACTGTGTATAATTATTTTCTTGTATATTGGACCTTTGATGAAGTTACGCGCAATTTACTAAACCCCCACCAATACCTGTTTTGACCATTTTAACTTTTTTTTTTAAATTTGAGATTGTTATTTGTCTTAATCAAAATTGCTTTATAGTTTTTTGTAATTTTTATACTTTTATCTTGGTAATTTTACTTACCTTTATTATAAAAAATGTCGAGATAGTTAACTTTAATAGAAAATAGGTACATGTACACTCTGTTAAATAAGTCTTCGGCCGTTGGGATTTTGGCACTTATTTGCGGTTATCTCAAAAACTATGAATGATAGCTACTTGATTCACGTGTAGCATTTCCATATCCGCCAGAAACGCCAAATATCGTTTTTGACAGCTTTTTTAATTATGATGTTACGCCGCTGAAACCTGCATTTTTGGATTCACAAGGGTGGATTCATATTTAAAAAGTGTCATTTTCATCCGGCTACGTCAAACGGCTGCTAAGATATGGTGTATCGACAATTCGGGTCTCATTCGGAAAATTCTAAAATGCCTAATTAATCAATATTATTAATCCGGCATATAACCACAGCGTTCCAGCAACTCGTTAAATCAATATATATATATATATATATATATATGCTTATTGTGTTACCTGCATTGAAACGATGAAAATTGTTTTTTCCTCAACAATAAGATATTATTTCTCGGTCGCCTCGAGCATTTTAGAATTTTTAACAGAGTGTACATGTATATTTAATACAATAGAACAGCAATAGCTTAAGTTTCAATCTGTAAATTCTGTGCCAGCTTCCAGTGTCATATTAGAAATCAATGTCATGCAGTTTGTGCATAGTTTCATCCCAGGCAGAAGGTTTTTTTTCAGTTGAAGATGTTTTGATTTGAAGTAAAGATCCAACGTTACCAATTTCAAATTCTCCTTAATTTTTCTTTTGTGTTTCTTCTGTGGATCGCAACATAAAGCTTGCCTTTGTACGTAATAGTGCAAATAAGAATTTACATGAAGTTGGCAAATATTTGGCCAAGTTTTTTCTCCACTTCTGATGTTAATCAGGAAAACTTCTTCTAGTGTAAAATCTTTGGGTGCGTAATATTTCACTTCATGCAATTCTGTTTCTTTAAAACAGTTTTCACTATTCAATTCACCAAAATAGCATTTTGTAGTAGTCATTGTGGCTTAAACGATTTCTACCTCTAATCAGAAAACTCTTGGTTTCAGTATGTGGTGACACCTGGTGTGGCGAAACTAAATTAATATATGTAATATTATGTAAATGGACAAATCTAACTAAATAATAAAATCAAAATTTTTATACATCATAAATTACCAAGAGAAAAGTCTATAAAAATTAAAAAAGAAAATCAATTCGGACAATTTTCACGAAAATCTGAGCATTTCAAAATGGTCAAAATTGGTAGTGGTGGGGGTTTAGTAAATTGCGCGTAACTTCGTCAAAGATCCAATATACAAGAAAATAATTATACACAGCATGTATCAGCACCAGGTAAGTCAATTTAAATAAAAAAATATTTTTTTAAAAATAAGGAATTTTGGGTATCCACGAGCGACCGCTTTGAAAATTTGAAATTTCTAAAAACAATTTCAAATCTCTTTGTTTTCAAAATTGATTGGAAACGCGATACTGTGGTCTTTCTTTTTAAAATGACTCAAAGAACACGTCTCTATCATTAATAGAACCAAAGTTATAGCCATTTATTGGATTAAGTGCAATAGATTTCGGAAAAGTAGCCAAATTTGTGTTTGTCTCATAACTACCCCAAATTTTCTTTTTGGCCATTTTCCCTTTACAGGGGTTCAATTTATACTTAACCACACCCCTTTGCCAAATTTCATCAAAATTGGAAACTTGAGTGGTTTGGACCTGGTTGATTTGACCTGGAATTACTCAATTGAAAGATAATTTCTAAAAAAAAGTTCGATAGCTTTACTGAGATAAGATCGATTGAAAAATCTTCGTGGTAAAATAAATTAAATAATTACCAATTCTGGCTGTAATTATTTTTAAAAGAACACCAAAAGAATATTAAATTATAGTTGCTCTACTTCGTGAAACCACGCATCTTCTACAGGGCCGCACTGCGGTCACCGCAGCATGCGGATTTTATTAGCAGGTCTACGATATTAAATTCTTCAGGATTGAAATCGATTGAAAAATAAGTTAACATAATTTGTTAATTTCTTTGTTATTTCAAATTAATATTTGCCTTATTTATAATTGTAATACCTTTTACCATAAATTAATTAAATCATGCTACCAACGAAAATATATAAAGAGTTTTTATGGGGGAAAAAGGATATTCCAAGGAAAACAGAATACAGGCTTAGAAAAGCTAGAGAGAAGTTGGACAGTAATAAAAGCAACGCTGTTGAAAATAATCACCCAGATTGTCAAGAAACTGTCAATTCCAGAGATATAGAAACAAACATCACTTCTAAACGACCAAAACTTGACGAAGATACATTATCTTTTTCATCTTCATTTCATCCAGAAGAATGCGCATGTATATCAAAAACGCCGCAAACTGATTTTAATGTAAGTGACAACTTCATATAATTTTGTGAACTCTTTTCTCACTATGTTTTTATATGCAAATTTAGTATTTCTTCAAGTATATTTAATTTTAGGTTGAAAATTTTAACTATTTGAGTAAAATCAACTTTAAGGATTCTAAGCTAATATGGTGTAGAAATATAAATTTGTGTTTTTAGTTGAGGTATTGTTAGGTAAAGTATAAACTGCTTTGAATCCTTTTTATGATTATAACACATTAAAAAGTACAGTTCTTTTAAGGTTCGAGTTGTTAGATTTGCTATTTATAATGTCAGCTCATATGAAAAGTTCACGACTCGAACAAGCGAGAGTCACTTTAACTGACAGTATGTCAAACTGAATATTTTTTTTTAGTTTGTGAGAAATAACATGTCTGTGAACTCTTTCTTCCTTTGGTTGTTTATTTAAAAATATTTTTTCTTAAAATATATAAAATTTTAGTTTGTAAATTTTAACTTTTTTGTGGAAAATCAATTTTATTCAAGGATTCTAAGCTAATGGTGTAGAAATGTAAATTTCGGCTTTTAGTTTAGGTATTGTTAGGTAAAGTGTAAACGGCTTCGAATCCTTGTTATAAATATGACAAATTAATAAGTACAGCTAGTTTTTTAACGTTTGAGTTGTTAGATTGGCTATTTAGATTGTCAGCTAGGGTATATCTAGAGTACACGAAATAAATTAGTGTTAATCAGTACAACTGAAATTACAAGATTAGTTTTTTTAAATATTTAAACTTATAATTTAATATTTTACTATTATTTAATGTTTTTATTTTCAAGGGAATGGATTTTATTAATGTTGAGGAAGATTCTGAGGTTGAAAGTGGTGTAAGTCATGTTGAAAACCTTGTTGGTAACTTATTGTCATTTTGTTTTAGCCAAGCTGATTATTTTTTTATTTTTTAAATGTCATCGCATTAAGCCCTTGCTATGGGACTTAATTAACATAACTTCAATATCAGGATGATGACCTCTACCCAGGATCAGCAATTACTTTGAAAAAGAGTTTATTGTTAACCATGAGATATATAATTCGTAACAAGCAAAGTAAAGAAGCCACAACATATCATAACTGAAATTAATGACTTTGCATTTATTATTAATGTCTTTGCCAGAAACCTCGAGGCTGCCACATTCACTTTTTGTTCTATAAACAATTTGAAAATTCAAAGGCACAATTTGTTTGCCACGATTATTGTAGAATTTGCAAAGCGTACATAGGTACCGAGATTAGGAAATGCAACCATTGCAAAACTTTTGTATCAGTTGAGGAGTCTTTGAGAAAGGGAAATTACTTAATTTGTTTTTGATTGAGCAGCAAATTATTTCATTGCTAGAAAATAGACACACGGGCTGTCAAAATACAAAAAGCAACAAAATATCCCTCTGCATGAGAGAAGGTATTCAATATAAGAAACTTCCAATGCGTGATGGTGACATGTCAGTTACTTGGAACACTGATGGCATACCTGTTTTTAACTCATCTGGTTATAATATTTGGCCTTTACTATATGTGTTCAATGAACTAAACTGTTCTAAAGAGAAGACAGCACAACTTTCTGCCCTTTGGTTTGGTGAAGAGAAGCCAGAAATGAATACTTTTCTTAAACCATTTGTTGATGAAATGAATCATCTATTAAGTATGGGTCTTCAATTTCAGAAAAATGAAGAATTAATCAAAGTTAAAGTGTAGCTAGATGTACCCTACAGAAGATTAATCAGTTTAATGGTGCGTTTGGTTGTGTATTCTGCTTAAATGAAGGTAAAACTGTAAACAAAGGACAAGGACATTGTCGTGTTTATGTTTAAGCAGATCTCGAGATAGTATTCAAATGAATCAAGATGCCGAATTAGCTGTTTTGTCAGGGAAACCTGTAAATGGTGTAAAAGGATTCAGTATCATAATGCTTATGTCATATTTTAACATAATTGATGGATTCGTAGTAGATTATATGCATTCTGTGTGCCAAGGTGTAGTTCGAGCAACGACGTTCTTGTGGTTTGTACTTCAAACCATAGTGAGGTTAATTATTTGGGTAAATCTATCAAGGCAATAGATGAGAAGTTGCTATCGATCAAGCCACCAGATGAGATAACAAGAACACCGAGGTCAATTAGGGATCGGAAGCAATGGAAAGCGAACGAGTTTCGGTCATGGTTGTTGTACTACTCTGCGGTAGTGCTAAAGGCCACTTAGATGAAAAATATTATCAACACTGGCTAAAGTTAGTTCTTGGAGTGACTTGGCTACTATCACCTACCCAAATTTCAGAAGCTACAATAAATGAGGCCGCGGTGCATTAAAACCAATTTGTAAAGAAATATCAGAAATTATACGTAATTTGAAACTGCTCTTATAACGTGCATTTGTTATTACATCTCCATGAAACAATTAGAAATTTGGGACCGTTATGGGCAGTATCATGTTTTCAATTTGAGAACAGGAAAAGCTTCTAAATCTTATTCATGGAAATAAAAATTTTCGAATACAAATTGCGGATTAACTATCAATTATGGGTGAAATGTCACGCCTCTCACAATATTCATACCTAAATGAAAAAATAAAGGGTGAAGAATATTTTCATGAGGTTCTTCGAGGATATCCTCTACTAAAAAGAGTGAGTGTGATCAGTGACCAAACAGAAATTTATGGTGTACCAAAGTGGGTTTCGTAAATAAATCTGAAAAATCAGCTCTTCAGCGTGTTGTATCTAATGACATTGAAAATTTAACAGTCACTAAGTTTAAGAAAATGACAGTCAGTGGATTTACATTTTAAAGCAAGGAAAGTTCGAAAAGAAGTAATGGTGGGGTATTACTCGCTTGTCAGTGATGGTAGTTTAAGATTGATAGAAAATTTTTTATCTATAAAAGATTGCTCTTGTGCGGTGAAATGCTCTTGCTTGACAAATATTTTTAAAACTATGATACCTTTAAAGGAATATTGTGATAGATCTTTACGTTGGCAAATTGTAGTTTTGACAAAACCCAAGAATTAAATTAAAGTATATCCAGTCACATTCATTAAAAATAAAATTATTATTCTTGATATGTCACATTTTGACGGATATATATGTTGCTAATTTTGTTAACACCATTGAAAGCGACTGATGTTGTACCTTTTAATTTTTTGATAGTTTAATAAAGTATTCTCTGCTTAATTGCAATTTTTGTTTCTTCTTCTATAGAATTATTGGAGTTTTCTACATAATTTATAAAGAAAAATATATGTATTTATAACTTAAGTTATTTTTATTCTATAGAAAGTTTATATATAAGATATATAATTTATGTACAAAATCTTTAGAAATTCCATAGAAACAATTCTATAAAATTTCTATAAAAATAATGAATTAAAAATATTTTTTTCTATATAATTTTTATAGAAAAGTCTATAGTGTATAGAAAACCCTAGTCTTACCTAAGGCTCTATAAGATTTTATAGAATATTTTTAGAAATTTTTTGTAACGTATATATTGAATGAAAAGAGACTTAAAACGGTTTTAAAATTCACAATTTATTTATTTAAAAATCCTACGTTTCGGTTTAAACATTGCGCAGATTTATTTTTTAAAATTTCGATAGATTTGCGTACATTAAAATGAGTTTTATGTAAATTTGGTTGAGCTAGTATGTCTATTGAGTCCCACCTAGAATTATGGCCAAAAACACGAAGGTGTTCGCTATTATTGTACGGGTGGTTTTAATTTTGGGTTCTTTAAAACACAAAAACATAAAAACTTGTTGAGGTTAACGGTAAAAGTTAGTGTAGGGAGCTGCTGGCTCGATCGCGTGGCATGCAGGGCTTGCCACCATCCTCCTACGCAGTGTAACCCGGCCACCTGAATTTAAAAGGCTTCAAAAGTCGCTTGATGACTTAGGCCTAAGGTGGTGCCTTCGGTATTAGCCTAGCTGATTATTATTATTATTATTATTATTAATATTTAGCCTTTGATGAAATGGGCGACGGCATTGCCAATGTAATAATCACCACATTCACAGGAGATTTTATAAATGATGGCCTTGTTGAGGAGGGCAGTTTGTTTCTTTGTTTTTACATAATAAAGCTGACAATTTGGGTGGTGGGAGATAAATAGGATCGAGACCTACTGATTTAAGATTTTTGGCTATTTTTTGAGAGAAGCCAGGATAAAAGGGGATACATGCTGGGATGAAAGATTTTTTACGTTCTGAAACTTCAGGAGCTAGAGTTGTTTGAAAACTGACGGTATTAGATAATTTTTTGATATTTTTATTATTATGTGACCTATCTGGGATTACGAAAAAGAATGATTTAAAGCTGTGGATTTAACTAATTTTTATTCGGAGGAGAGGAAGGAAGAATTGGAGGAAATGGTAAAAGCGCGGTGAATTAATGTTGATAGAGCACTTATTTTTTGGGAAGGATGGTGGCATGATTTCGAGTGTAAATAAGATACGGCATTGCAAGGCTTACGATAAACTGATGTTTCAAATTGGAGGGTGGCCTGGTTGTTATGTATAAGAATGTCTATTAAGGGCAGTTTGCTGTCTTGTTCAGTTTCTATGGTAAATTGAATGGCTGTATTGATTGAGTTTAAATGATTGTGGAATTCAGAAAGACAAGCTAAGCCATGGGGCCAAACACAAAAGGTATCACCATAAAATCGGTAAAAACAACCTTCAACTTAAATTACAAAACCTTCAAAACAGATCATCGGAAAATGCACACAACCCAACTGCTCGAGTCTATCTTCCCGCATTACTCAATTTTCCCAACATTCAAATCATCACAACAGCTAATGAACCTCCGCCAAAAATTAAGAATTTATCTTCAATAGTTTTATCAGAACCTCAAACTCAACTTGTAAACAGAGGCCTTGGCTTTGCTATTACTCCAGCAAATATTTCAGTGAAAACCATCATATGTAGTGCCGAAAGCAGCATAGTGGGACTAGACTACGGACAAAAATCTTCGATTCGTACTTTTATTAAAAACACTCTAAATTCCTCAAAAATACCGCGTCATCATTGCAACATAACCCAAGAAGAAATCAAAGCTGCAAAAGAACTTAAGACATTAAGTAAAACGAACCAGGTCGTTATAACAAAAGCCGACAAAGGTGGGAGTATTATATAAAAGCTGGACAACAGGTTTATGCTAGTCCAATTGCTGTGGTTTTAGAGGACAATTTATCCTACAATGGTTTTCTTTTCATCGAGACCATTTCACATTGTGGAACAGCTAGTGTGTTATGAATTGTCCGAGTGATGGTGGCCTGGGTTGATGCATGATTGTACAATAGTGGTCTAAAATATTTTTCGAGTAGTACTTTTGTAAGTTTTAAATTTTCTGAACAGTGGCATTTTAGTGCTGAACTAAAATAAGGTAAAACAATTTGACTATAAGTAGAAAGCACAAGATTTTTAGGAAAAATCTTAACTGTAGATACTGCAAAGCCCGTTACGACTATCCAAAGTGAAATTAGTAGCCTGCTGGGGCTCTTAAGACCTCCATTGTCATGTTCTTTTATTAACTTGAGCAACGGCGCATTTGAATAAGTTTTACTAAACAGTCGTATTATTCTGTACGCTCCTCTGCCAACAAAAAGGCGTGTTTTAGTTAACCTTTTCAAACGTACAGTTAGATATTTTGGTTTGTATCTGACTTCTTTAGTTGAGTACTCATGGTTGCTTTTTTCGTTGAGAGCGAAGTCTTTTACTGCGATATGTTTGGCGGATTTCTAATGTTAATGGTGTTTCAAGACGTTTAAGACCTTTTTTAAATGTATTTCTTGACTGCTCTATCCTCTTACCATCATTATTGTTCTTGGTAATGCCTCCAAATCTTCATTTTCCTTATATTTCTTATAAGGACTACTGTACGGTTCATACTGTTCAAGAGTTGGAGTTCTTTTCTCTCGCCTGATACGAATACCTTTAGATTGGCCAATTAGATTGGTTATAGGTGAGAGAGTAATGAGATGTGTTGAAAATGGACTTGTTGATTGATTGTAATTTTGGGAAAATATCTGATCACAGTTTTTTCGGTTTGAGTTTATATCACGCAAACTTGAAATATCACATTTGTTTATCGCATGAGATACTTAAATATTCCTTTGTAAAATGCAGGCAACACACCTTACATTCTCTGTTGGCAGCAAATTCTTTTAAGTACTCACTGATATCATCAAAGTCTCTTTTATTAAAAATGCTGCAAATCCATTTTCTTTGCAAGGCTTTTTCTCTAGATACAATGTGAAAACTAATAAAGTTTTCATTATTTTCCGTCCGGTTTCTTCTATTTCTCTTCTTTGCACTTTCATTGCAACCAGGTACATTGCATACCACCATCGTGAAGCCTTGGCATATTAATTATTATATTTCAATTGCACTAATTTTTCACTCCTAAAAGAGAATAGTCATATTTTCTCACGTTACAGTAGATCAATTAAAAATTAGACCAAGAAATAAATTACCTTTCCTAATTAATATTGGATGTCTGGGCATCAAAATAGCGATAAAACGCTAGCAGACGACGCAACCTAACTTTCTGCAGCAAATGGCGGGAAAACTATGATTTCAAATGTGTGACATCACGCAGGTCCAAGAAACAGTGCTCGTGGTGAGAGAATACGGCGACTTAAATTGCCAAAATAAATAGGAAATGGGAGTCGCACACGGGCCTTGATTAACGTAGGCAGCGCTTTTACTAAGTACCACCATCACGAGCCCTACTGTACAGCAAATACAAAAACAAAAGACAAATACTTGGAAAAAATTGCAAAACAAGTTCGCGAAGAAGGCGATAATATTATTTAATTGCACGGCTCTCAATTAAACCGTTATATATCAAGCAGAGATCGGCATTCTAATCTTTGAAGCCCAGAGCCCCCCGACCTATGATATCAAGTTTAACAGTGTTAAATTGGTTTCTTTAAAATTTAATTTAACAACACTCTATAGTACAAGCGTTTTTACTATAGAGTGTTTTTAAAAATAAAACCCGCGACCTTCTGAACGCCAGAATTTAAACTATCAAACAGGTCATATGGTATAGAATCACAATTCTACTCATAACACAAAGAATACTTCAGTACTTGAATTTGAACTAATGAATTTCCAATTGGCAAAAGGGATGATGCGCGTTATAAAAATCTAAAACAAGCTTAAAGAGACGAGGATGACTATTTGTATACTTTTGTGGCGGAGGATCTCGTTTTTCCCCCCCAAAAAAGGTGGACGGCGATAACGAGCCAGTCGAAGGCAAGCCAACCACTGACGAGCCAAACACTAAGAAACCAACCGCTGAGGAAACTGCACACGAACCAACTTTTAATAAATTACCTATGTATATGTATATATTTTGCTATTTAATTTAACCTATGTGTTATGTAAAGATTTTTATATTTTATGTAACCTATATGTATATGTAAAGATTTTTTATTTTTTATTTAACCAATATATATATTTCTTCTCTTAAATTAAACCTATGTATATATTTATACTATTTAATATATTTATACTATTTAATATATTTATACTATTTAATATATTTATACTATTTAATATATTTATACTATTTAATATATTTATACTATTTAATATATTTATACTATTTAATATATTTATACTATTTAATATATTTATACTATTTAATATATTTTATGTATTTAATTTATTTTATTTTATTTTTTTAATATTTTTCTATTGAACACTAATTAATTTAACCTATGTACGTATTTTTTCTTTATTAAATAAACTAGAGCTTCAATGTTAACGCATCTTATCATTATAAATTTGGCTTATCATTAAAGTTTCTTTTATCGTTAGAAATGTGGCTTGTCATAATTTGGCAAATATACCTAAAAAGATCATTATTTTGGTTCCACTAATTATAAAAAACAAGGTGATTAAGGAATCGGTAAATTTTTTTGTTACTTCAGGTCATACGTTGTAAGAATCTCGTATTACTCCGATAAGTGTCACACTTATTTGTTACTTCAGGTCATACGTTGTTAACATCGCGTATTACTCCGATAAGTGTCACAGTTATTTGTTACTTCAGGTCATACGTTGTAAGCATTTCGTATTACTCCGATAATGTCACACGTATTTGTTACTTTCGGTCATATTAGAACGGCCTCCGATAAGGGTCACACTTCTTTGTTACTTCAGGTCTTACGTTGTAAGCATCGCCTATTACTCCGATAAGTGTCACACTTATTTGTTAATTCGGGTCAGGCCCTTAATGGGTCAGAGTGTGCAATAACTGGTGGCTTTACCGGGGAGTCGGGGTCCGGCTCTTGTAACCAATAAGGGCGGTGGCGCACTGGGAGATGTTAGCTCCGATCAAATGGTCCTATCTCCACCTCCGACTTCGGTCAGGTTTGGGCTGGATACTGAGCTTCGGTTCAGGCTAACGGAGACGGTCCAGGCAAACTGGCCGCCTTGGCGGATTGGGTAGCCTGCTGTGGGGCGGCGAGCCTCCATATGCGGGCACGGCGGTCCTGTTTCCCGGCCTTTTGGGGTCCACCAGGATCTCCGGTGTCAGCTATGCCGGGTTACTTGGGCTGCTGTGTGCTCGTCGTTCCCCTTTAGGAGCTCTCTCCAAAGGGTTTGACTCCTTACCTACGTATGTAGGGTGTCGGCTGGAGTTGCTATAGCATCCACTCTTAATCCCACTGCTGTGTGCGAAGTGAGGATTGGTCCACCCATTGCTGCACCTTCTGCTGGGTTGAGTAGCTTGCGTCAAAGGGGCGACCATTAGTAGTGGGGTACTGCTACCCATGCTGGATTTGTCACCTGTCCGGTCTTGGGGACGCTGGCGTAGGGCACTATGATGATAGGCCTCCGGTGGTATGGTCTCGGTTACTAGGTACACCGGGCTATAAATTCTTACACACTGTTAATTCAGGTCATATATTGTAAGCATCGCGTATTACTCCGATAAATGTCACACTTATTTGTTACATCAGGTCATACGTTGTAAGCATTGCGTATTACTCCGAAAAGTGTCACACTTATTTGTTAATTTTGGTCATATTAGAACGACCTCCGATAAGTGTCACACTTATTTATTACTTCAGGTCATACGTTGTGAGCATCGCGTATAACTCCGATAAGTGTCACACTTATTGGTAACTTTTGGTCATATTAGAATGGCCTCCGATAAGTGCCACACTTATTTGTTACTTCAGGTCATACGTTGTAAGTATCGCCTATTACTCCAATAAGTGTCACTTATTTGTTACTTTCAGTCATATTAGAACGGCCTCTGATAAGTGACACTCAGGTCATACGTTGTAAGCATCACCTATTACTCTAATAAGTGTCACACTTATTTGTGAGTCAATGTAATAAAAAGGGAAATGGGGCATTGATGATAAAACTACATAACGAAATATAAACTAACGATACGGGTAGTGCTCGGTGACACAATGCCAATGGAAAGTAAAACCAGAGTAAAATATAATACAACGAACCAAAAAAAATATCAAAGGTACTAAAAATAGATAACACTGGAATAAATAGGAAACAAAAAAACAATACTACACTAATATAGCTGTTAGAGATAAATGGAAAAATTTACAATCGTGATAATTAAGGAAATGCACGACTAACGGAATTAACCCGAACATGGACGAAAATTGCCAAATAGTAAGTAGTGTAACCCTTCAGGTTCATTTTCCCCCGTATACTTATTTTTTTTTACTTTTTCTGTGTTTTATTTACTTTTGTTATTACGTTTTCCCCGCACTCTTGACCCTCTAAATTTACAGTTTTTGTTAAGTATTCGTAAAGCCCCATACGTCAAATTTCTTAGAATTCCGAGCTCTATTTAATGAAACTAATCCCCGTGTTAAATATAAATTTAATTTAATGATAAACTAAAAACTTAAATAACTTTTGAACCATACATACAAATTAATTAGTGTTTATAAGCCTTATAGAACTCGATCAAACCCCACGATAAAATATAAAATTAAGATAATTAATTAAACCATTCTCTCAATATAAATTATAAACTAAATCCCTGCCTTCGGCAACGCTAAAATTAATCCCTCGCTAATTAAAGTGTTTTTATTTCGGTCACAAGACCATGGTGCAATACATTCAGCAAACTTTCCCAGCCCAGATTTCCCTAAAACTTTCCGAACTAAACCAGTAAAGCTCCCTCAGCTTACAGCGATCCCATGAAGTCATTTTAAGTCCACAAGCTTCATATTAACTATCAGGTAGCAAGATCCCAAGAAAAGCGGACGTTTTCCAAGGTTGCCGCCATAGGGTCAAGAGGGCGCCCGGACGTTTCCGTTTGGAGACAGAAAATCGGGAACCTCGAGACTCTCTGGCATTTCCCCCCCGCAATCCCAAGCGAACTTTCGTAAATCGGACAACGTCACCACCGCATGACTAGACACGAGTCTTAAATACACCAATGACCTAGGTAAAATGGGAGGTCACCAGTTGCTTTTTGTTTCAACCCCGCCCCCCCATAATCCGAACAAAACCAAGAGACAGGGCCCCAAAGAGGGAAGTGGAGAGAGCTTGAGAGAATGGTACAGAACGGATAGAACTCTGCTTTGGCAGACCTGGACAGAACTTGACAGAACTCTGCTTCTCGGGCAAGAGAAGAACCATGTCGAAATAAATATAAAATAATGTGCGATGAAGTCGCGCTTAAATATTAATTAACCCTCAATGCAAACCACATGATCGGAACAACGCTCCATGATTGCCTAGATGACCCACAGCCAGGACATTCCGATCGGAAGAACATAAGCCAAGCAGTAATGGGTCTGAGAAGCGTAATGCCCTCGACACCCTCGAATCACCTGTTGATCACCCAATATCTAGCCATTCCGAGAGAAGACAGCCAGATGACCGAGACCGATTCCCTAGCCTAGCCGGACATTTCAGACCGAAACCCGAAGTACCTACGCCCCCGTCAGCTTGTGAAGTAAAATAATATAGGAAGAAACCCGCAATCCGGCCGCCAAACCGTAGACGAGTAAATAAAGAGAATTAAAGAAAAGTGTGAATAAAGAAACGCGTAAACAAGCAATCCCCAAAGACGTCCCGTTCTGTGAAGTGCGTGTGTCGGGCATCTTACGTAAACCGAGGAAAGAGAAAACCCGTAAACGGAGAGACGACAACGTAGCGGAGGACACCGAAACCAAGTGATGAGTAGAATTTCCATCATAACCCCCCCCCCCCTTGTAGAGTACCCAGGGTCGAAATACGAAGTAGCCAGTGAAAAGTAGAGAAAAAGTTTTAGAAAAGAAAGCTTAATCCCTCGCTATTGTCCGAGAAAAGGATTTAAGACAGGTCCCCTCGAGGTTGAGAGTTCATTCTGCTTCTTGTATTTATACAGTTCGGATTACTTTTTCCGTTCGGGTTGTGCCCTCGCCGTTGTTATTATTTTGAGTTAATTATTGTCATTGTTTAATTGTAGAATCTTTAATTGTAGTATTTAATTGTAGTGTTTATTATTATTTAGTGTAAGTGTATATTTGTTTCTGCCCCCTCCATCCTTTGAAACCAAGATGCCTGAGAGTAGGGATACCGGAACTGATCCCATAGAAAATAGTAAGAGATAGTTTCATTAACAAATTTAAGGTCAAAGAGTGTATTTTTAGTGTTTAAATTCCCCTCTTATATTGGAAAAAGCTAAAAGAACCATAGTAGAGATGGCCTAACCATCACTAGAAGCGAAGTAAGATTATCCCCTCAGTTCCCCCCGCAATTTTGTTCATTGTTTTTGTATTTTAGTGTTATTTATAAATTTGAGTGTTAAATAAAGATTTTGTGATTGATTAACGACAAAGGGTTTCCATTCTGAATTCGAATCTCCCCCTCTTTTTTTATTTTTTTTCCTTTCCCTGTATGTAACCCCCCTCTCTCAGATTTAATTCACTCCACGATAAGGCCACGACTCGCATTTTGTCGCCATCTTCCCCCCGCCTTGGTGAATTAAAATCTATGAGCAAGGGTTAGGAATATTTCCGTCCATAAAATCTATGACGAATTCCTTAAAAACCTTACATAATGGCGCAGTCGGCAGGATTCAGAATAAAGGGACATTTGTCAGTCGGTTGATCACGATATCTCCTTTTTTTTCACTGTTTTTCCCCCAAGAGTGTATTTATAAGTATTAGCATCCGTAGTGTGTTGCCAGAAGCGTATAATACCCTCCTCGATAAAATCTCTTTAAAGAACGCGATATGGAGTCTCTCAGATTTATCGATATTGTCATGGGATATCCCGCGAGAGACCTTTTAATGCTAGGAGCGCTTTTGTTTTTTTTCCTTACCTTCGTATACCAAAATAAGGCTAGGATAATTAGACCATTTATATATGCAGGAAGAGGGGTAATAATCCTGAGTAGAAAATTGATGTATAGATCTCCTCCCACGCCTCAGATTAACCCGGAGAACAATTTGATCATGCAGATGATTCAGGCGCAAGGTCAGATGATGCAAGAGATGACCCGTGCCCTACTTGATAGGTCCCCACCTTCCCCTCCACCAGATAATCCAGCGACTACCTTGCTCCTCCAAGCGGTCCAAGTCCAAAGTAACCTAGTTGGTGAGCAAGTGGCCGCAATACAAAATCTAGCCCGCACGATGCTCGATAGATCACCCCCGCCCCCAGCCGATAATCCGGCGACTGATTTAATAGTAAGAGCTATCCAGGTACAGGGTGAATTGATAAGAGACCAGGTAGACGCCGCTAGAGGCCAAGCCGATGCAATGAGGGCCTTGTCGGAAAGGATAGGGACCGTCGATGCAGTTATATCAGGCGCGATAACCAGAAATTTAGCGCCGCAAAACACCTCGACCCCCATTAGTGGAATTCAAGGGCCACCCCAAAATTCTGTTACAGTAAACGAGAACGATCCCTCTCTTTCGCGCCTCTATCAAAATCCCGTTAAGGTACCGCCCCAAAATCCGGGGACAAGTCAAGAGACCCCTCATAACCCTGGTCATTTCCGGTCACAGAATATGTCTTTTCGCCGTGGACCTAAGATTCCCCCCATAAAAGCCCGATTTAGAGGCGATGACAAAGTGAACCCCCTCAATTTCATTTTCCAATTAAAGGAATATGCCCGCGCCTCCGAAATTGATTTAAACGAGATGTTGCCCCTTATACCATTGACCCTCGAAGACCAAGCTAGTGATTGGTTTCGCGATAATTCAGGAACAATTCAAGATTGGGATAGCTTCGTTAACCAATTTAAATTAGCATATCTTGGGGTTGATTATGAGGACCGGATATGGGATCAAATTCAAACATGTAAACAGGAACTTAATGAGGAGCCCGAGGCCTATATTCGCCGATTAAAAGTGTTTTATGCCCGCCTGCTATGTAGACCTAGCGAAACCACCGTCTTACGCCAAATGAAAGCCGGCATGTTACCAGAGTTTGCCGCCCTGCTCCATCTTAAGAAATTTTCCTCGGTCGACGAATTGTTGCATGTTGTCACTCAATTAAAGCCGGTAATAGGTGTTTTCCAGAAGAACAATAGTCCTCCGGTACAAGCTCCCGCTCACCCCTGGTCTAGCTATTGCCACCTTTGTAAAAGGTCTGGCCATACCGCGAGCGTTTGCCGGACCCAAAGATCCTATCAGCCCAATAATTATAGACAGGAAATCATTCCTACCCCCATAGCACCCCCGCCCCCGCAACCTCCTTACGAAAACCGTTGTTTCCATTGTTCTCAGACGGGACATTTTGCCCGCGAATGCCCCAATCGTCCGCCTTCGCCCCCGCAATTACATGGATATTTTGACTCCACCACTACCATCCCTAAACAAGTAGTGGAATTACCCCCAAATAATGTTAATTTGATTTAACATTTTACGCCGGGTACCCACAAACTATGGTAACGACCATCAGATTATTTTTTTTCTGTGCAGTATTTTCTTTATATATATATTATTGAGTTATAGTGTTTGGTTTTTTTTTGCGGTCATCCAACAATCGAGTGTTTTTTTTTTATATCTCAGTGTTTTTTTTTCATCTAACAATTCAAGTGTCGTGCTTCTTTCATCTGACAATTGGTGTCGTGTATATATACATATTTTTAATGTCGTCCCCCTAAAAGGTTTTTAAGATACTAGCGACACCTTACTTATTGTATAATTGAACTTTTGCGATGTCCGAGACGGACACTAACGAAGGGGAGGGATATGTAACCCTTCAGGTTCATTTTCCCCCGTATACTTATTTTTTTTTACTTTTTCTGTGTTTTATTTACTTTTGTTATTACGTTTTCCCCGCACTCTTGACCCTCTAAATTTACAGTTTTTGTTAAGTATTCGTAAAGCCCCATACGTCAAATTTCTTAGAATTCCGAGCTCTATTTAATGAAACTAATCCCCGTGTTAAATATAAATTTAATTTAATGATAAACTAAAAACTTAAATAACTTTTGAACCATACATACAAATTAATTAGTGTTTATAAGCCTTATAGAACTCGATCAAACCCCACGATAAAATATAAAATTAAGATAATTAATTAAACCATTCTCTCAATATAAATTATAAACTAAATCCCTGCCTTCGGCAACGCTAAAATTAATCCCTCGCTAATTAAAGTGTTTTTATTTCGGTCACAAGACCATGGTGCAATACATTCAGCAAACTTTCCCAGCCCAGATTTCCCTAAAACTTTCCGAACTAAACCAGTAAAGCTCCCTCAGCTTACAGCGATCCCATGAAGTCATTTTAAGTCCACAAGCTTCATATTAACTATCAGGTAGCAAGATCCCAAGAAAAGCGGACGTTTTCCAAGGTTGCCGCCATAGGGTCAAGAGGGCGCCCGGACGTTTCCGTTTGGAGACAGAAAATCGGGAACCTCGAGACTCTCTGGCATTTCCCCCCCGCAATCCCAAGCGAACTTTCGTAAATCGGACAACGTCACCACCGCATGACTAGACACGAGTCTTAAATACACCAATGACCTAGGTAAAATGGGAGGTCACCAGTTGCTTTTTGTTTCAACCCCGCCCCCCCATAATCCGAACAAAACCAAGAGACAGGGCCCCAAAGAGGGAAGTGGAGAGAGCTTGAGAGAATGGTACAGAACGGATAGAACTCTGCTTTGGCAGACCTGGACAGAACTTGACAGAACTCTGCTTCTCGGGCAAGAGAAGAACCATGTCGAAATAAATATAAAATAATGTGCGATGAAGTCGCGCTTAAATATTAATTAACCCTCAATGCAAACCACATGATCGGAACAACGCTCCATGATTGCCTAGATGACCCACAGCCAGGACATTCCGATCGGAAGAACATAAGCCAAGCAGTAATGGGTCTGAGAAGCGTAATGCCCTCGACACCCTCGAATCACCTGTTGATCACCCAATATCTAGCCATTCCGAGAGAAGACAGCCAGATGACCGAGACCGATTCCCTAGCCTAGCCGGACATTTCAGACCGAAACCCGAAGTACCTACGCCCCCGTCAGCTTGTGAAGTAAAATAATATAGGAAGAAACCCGCAATCCGGCCGCCAAACCGTAGACGAGTAAATAAAGAGAATTAAAGAAAAGTGTGAATAAAGAAACGCGTAAACAAGCAATCCCCAAAGACGTCCCGTTCTGTGAAGTGCGTGTGTCGGGCATCTTACGTAAACCGAGGAAAGAGAAAACCCGTAAACGGAGAGACGACAACGTAGCGGAGGACACCGAAACCAAGTGATGAGTAGAATTTCCATCATAACCCCCCCCCCCCTTGTAGAGTACCCAGGGTCGAAATACGAAGTAGCCAGTGAAAAGTAGAGAAAAAGTTTTAGAAAAGAAAGCTTAATCCCTCGCTATTGTCCGAGAAAAGGATTTAAGACAGGTCCCCTCGAGGTTGAGAGTTCATTCTGCTTCTTGTATTTATACAGTTCGGATTACTTTTTCCGTTCGGGTTGTGCCCTCGCCGTTGTTATTATTTTGAGTTAATTATTGTCATTGTTTAATTGTAGAATCTTTAATTGTAGTATTTAATTGTAGTGTTTATTATTATTTAGTGTAAGTGTATATTTGTTTCTGCCCCCTCCATCCTTTGAAACCAAGATGCCTGAGAGTAGGGATACCGGAACTGATCCCATAGAAAATAGTAAGAGATAGTTTCATTAACAAATTTAAGGTCAAAGAGTGTATTTTTAGTGTTTAAATTCCCCTCTTATATTGGAAAAAGCTAAAAGAACCATAGTAGAGATGGCCTAACCATCACTAGAAGCGAAGTAAGATTATCCCCTCAGTTCCCCCCGCAATTTTGTTCATTGTTTTTGTATTTTAGTGTTATTTATAAATTTGAGTGTTAAATAAAGATTTTGTGATTGATTAACGACAAAGGGTTTCCATTCTGAATTCGAATCTCCCCCTCTTTTTTTATTTTTTTTCCTTTCCCTGTATGTAACCCCCCTCTCTCAGATTTAATTCACTCCACGATAAGGCCACGACTCGCATTTTGTCGCCATCTTCCCCCCGCCTTGGTGAATTAAAATCTATGAGCAAGGGTTAGGAATATTTCCGTCCATAAAATCTATGACGAATTCCTTAAAAACCTTACAGTAGGCATACCGCTTAATTATAATTTATTCAATAAAAATAAAATATAAACAAAGCACTTGACGGACTTTCGGGTCCCCGCAGTAATAGCACCGACCGGTGCAATCAATCAAATTGGCTTTTGTTTTTCTATATAATTCTGTCACAAATTTAGTAAACTCTTGTCGTTTTGAAGGAAAATGATTCCATGCGAGCTTGGAAGAACAACCTTTGGGAATGAATTATGAAAAGTGTAATTTTACATACATTTTATATTACTTTTCCTTGTGCGTTTGTTGTTTATTTCGCGTGAGTAATCTTTAATTATCACATTTTGTCACTTTTATCATAAAAATAATTATTATCAAAGGCTAATAGTCCGTCGTTATTATTTACAAAACGTGGTGCAAGTGATTTCGCGACGAAATAATAAAGGGGAGCTTCTAAAAAGCATACCAGCATACTTCACAAATATACCTGGCATACCAATTAGTCAATATTGATAAAAGAACTTGGCTAATCGCATACCAACAAGAAGTAGCGTGGAACTCATCTCGATTCGAAATGTGTTTCAATTTGTTTTTCAAGTAATGTTTTCAATATTAACTCATTATAGATTATTTAAAAAATTAAAAATTAGGTTTACTTGTAATTGGGTTACTTTTGGTTCCAGCCAATTTTAGCTTTCAGGGCGCAATAAGGGGGGAGGGTGAAAGGGGCGGCGATCATAGGATTTTTAATGATGGTGTAGGCGCTAAAAACCCGGCAATGCAGAACTGGCCGACGCAATTCAATTTCTTTGATCTCTCATTTGTTTTATATCTTATATACAGGATGTTACGGATTTTAAATTAAAATGACTTAAATTTGTCTTCAAACTCATTTTACTTCTAAAAGTACATTAATGAACTTTTGCCACTTGTTATTAAAGTTTCTCGCCTCACGGATAAAAAACATTTAATAGTTTAATGAAAACAATATGGTTCCAGGAAGAATATTGTTTGCCAGATTTAAGGCTGTGTCCGGTTTATTGGGGTAGTTTTTTGGGAGCCCATATCTCTGAAACGAAGCATTTTAGGACCCATGTTTATTAGACATTTTTTACTCATAGAGACACATTGAATGCATATAGAAAGTTTCGGTACTCTTATCCGTAACACCCTGTATAGTCATTTGGATTGAAGGTTTTCAGAAACTATCCAAGCTTTCTTATGATTTCGAATTTCTTTCTGGTCACTTTATCACCAGCATGACAGATGCAGACTAAGAAAAACTTAGCTCAAATATTTTAGTGATTTGAATGCCACTGAACTGGTTTCAGAAGTAGTATGTGCTTTGTGCTTTGCGCAAAATTTGGACTTATTGATGGAAGCATATGCTTCCATCAATAAGTCAAAATTTTAATAAATTGTCACATTTCGAGATTCTCTAATTAATTAACGATTTCGGAATGGAAATGTATTTTTTTAAAGATTCCCGTAACCTCCGCTTCATGCGAGAGATCTTCCAGTAAGTTAAAGCTTAGTAACAATTATTTATGATCTTCGATGAGTCGATAACGGCTAACTAATTTAGCTCTAATTCCAATTGAAATAGAAATAACTAAACCTTTGAATTACGAAGATTTAATTGATCAATTTGTTCAGTTAAAGGCCAGAAAGGTAAAGTTTTAAGTTTTTGCAAACGTATTTAACGGAATATATCGTATATCCGATAAAAGAAATTGGATAACTTAATGTAGTGTTCCTTGTAAAAATTGGGATGAATAAAAATTATATGTAATCCATTTTCATATTTTTTTTTAAATTGGGGAAAACTGGCTAGCCTATCCAGAATTTTATAGGAAGGAGTTTTAAGGATAGTTAAAAACGTAGATCATAGGTAGGGTGCGTAACGAGTCTCAATGTAATAAGTGTTGTTAAAGCTGATGTCTACGGCCCGTAGAAAAAAAGAAAATATAATAATTAAGTAATAGTAAGGGAGCTGTTGGATCGCGTGTCTTGAGGAGCTTGCCATCACCCTCAAATGCAAATTTTACTAAGCCACCTGTATTAACGGAATTAAAAGTAGCTAGATGGCTTGGGCCTAAGGTGATGTTTAGGATATTAGCCTAGCTGATTTTTATTAAAGTTTAAAGCAGTTTAAAGCATGCTATCTCGGGTTTGAGTGTCATTTTTTGTTCTATTACCGAACAATTCAAATGTAAAATCAGTTTTACAGTTAAAACCTTTTCTACGGTTAACACTTTTAATGTCAGCAAATGTTAAGTAGCGTAACTTTAATTTGACCGTTAAATTTTATAAATTTAATTTTATATATCATCATCCCATATGAAGATAGGATAAATTACGTATTTTGTAAGTCTTGTTTGTTTAGATTGACGTAGACAATTTAAATATCAATACTAGAAACTTTTTAATATTGAATGATTAAATTTGCTAAATCGTCAACAATAAGGACGTTACGAACCTGTTAATTATAGGATCTCACGACAGAAATTAATCGGTGTTGATTTAAATGCAAAACCTCCATTACCCAGGGAAAGAAATTCGCAGCTTGAACCTCAACGCTTACTGTCCGGTAATCCTTAAAACGCCGAGAGCAGTTCGCGATTCTTCATTTAACGAAACAGATATTACCAATCAACAGCAAATACTTTACAGACGCTTTTAAGCAAGCTACGGCAATCGACCTGGGATACTTATTCGTGGACCTCAAAAGCTACCAATAACCATTGAGGGATATCCTAGAACCGGGGAGTTTGTTAGGCTAGAGTTATGATAAAGTTTCTTGTATATCAATAATAGGAAAAGATTCACTAAACAAATTAATATTTACTTAAATTATATTTTCAATAATTTCTAATATGTATCTATGGAAAAATATGTAGTATTAATCTGGTAACCCTGTATATGCAGACGAGTTTATCTGAGCACGAACGATATCGGGGGTAGTCTGTCAGCTGAAGTGTATGAAATTAGTTCTAATCATTTAATCGTTACTATTATGTATATTAGTATCAACTTAACTTTTTAATGAAAGTATTAAATATTTAATTTATATGAACAACCTTGGTCATCATTAATGAAAAAGATAGCTAGTAACAAGTGGTACCGGAGCGTGGTTGCGACCAGGGCTAAAGTGGAGATGTTTTGTTTGACGAGGAACTGAGGATTGGCAAGTTGTATCACAATTTTTAATATATATTTATGAGATATGACATCATCGACATCTGAGGAGTATAATGTGGCTACATTTTCTTTCGCCAAGTTAAAAGAAGAAAATTATGAGTCTTGGAAGTTTAATATGCCGATGGCTCTATCAGAATATGGCTTATGGGGTATAGTAACTGGAACCAAATCCGCCCCTACGTCTGAGGCCAAGGATGAGGTCAGATTGAAATAGGAGGAAATGAAGCAAAGGGCTTTGTCCAGGATAGCTTAATCGGTTGATGATCAACATCGTAGAGTTGTATCGGAAAATGACACGGCCAGGAAAGCTTGGGCCGCGTTATCGGACATTTATGAGCCGAAGTCTAGGGCCAGAATTGCTTCACTCAGAGCAGAGTTTCTTAATTTACGGTTTCGGTCCCCGGAGTCCATGGTAGTCTATTTGTCCCGGGTCACTTGTATTGCAGCTAAATTGGATTTAGCTGGAAATAAATTGGGGAATGATGACATTGCGTACCAGATGATACATCGGCTGCCAGAAAGATTTGACAACGTCGTCAGCAGAGTATATTCACTTGAGGATAGTGAGTTTAGACCCGCTACTGTACGGAAATTATTGGTTGCGGAATATGAAGGACAAAGGCATTTACAATTAGAGGGAAGTAAGCAGAGTAGTAGTGAAGCTATGGGGTTTGCTTCTAGTCTCCGCAGTACGGATATGGGTGATGGCAATGCCAAACCGTTAGATGACCGGAAGTCAGGTAGTATCTATTATTCATGTGGAAATGTTGGTCATTTTGCCAGAGATTGTCAGAATCAGAATAATGTGGGCAATAATAGTTATAGTGGTCACTGTATGAATAATGGTGGTCGTAGGCGTCCCGGATATTTATTTCGTGGACAGAGGTCAGTCAGGAGGTTTCCCCGTCGAGGGGTACGTAGAGTTCATAATGAGCCACGAGAAAGTTGGAAGAATAGGAATCAGGCCGGCAGGCAGGCAGGCAGGCAAAGAAATAATTCAGGCCCAGCAGGTTTTTATGCATCGGCATATTTAACTCAATCTGAAGATGACACGTGGACATTGAGTGTCTGTTTTATACTCTTGCTCCACGGTTTATAAAAATATCCATACTACAGGAGTTTTAAATTAAAGGAGAAGTAAAAAGGCCAATAAAACGGCATTATGAGAATTACAGGAAAGAGAGCCAAAAGGCTGAAAAGGAAGGGTCGGAAGGACCCAGGTACAAATGGGGAACCTAGAATAAAGTAGTGAAGATAAATGAGTAAAAGGGTAGGGTTGGTATAAAAAGCAGAAAAAAGGGTACCGGCAGTGGGGTGTGTTACTCAGAGAGCCCCACGTAGCCGGTTCGTTGCTTGCGAAGTTCCATTTCTCTCTTATAGAGGGGACAATTCGGATCGATGGACTTGTGTCCGGTCCGGAAATTAGTGCCACGGTTCCAATTATTTTGCTGGCACGCCCTATAACACTTCGTGGCGGCCTTACATTGCTTGTACCCGCACGAAGTACACAATTACTCGGGGCAGAACATGATTTTTGGGTGTGCCCAAGAAGGCAACACTTAAAACATTTGGGTACGAAAAAATATTCTTTTAACGGACACATAGTCCAATCGACATGGATTTTCTTTAGATAAATGAGGGTCTTAAAGAGGTCCGGGGAACACTCAAAGACCCAATTGGAATCATTACGGCCATGAAGGCCAAACTTTGCCTCCAAATCCGAATATTCGTAGGGCAAATCATTTTGATCTAAAATGAGGGAAGTTCGCCTTCTCAATGGTACCATCGACCCCGAAGATAATGATCTTGGGTTTAGCTAAAACAGGGTGGCTAGTCCTGACTGTTTTTGTTAATTTCTTTGAATTAACAATGGCGGCCTGCAGTTTGGTGGCATCCTCCGCCGTAGGGCAGCGGACCACCAAACCAGTATGTCCCGGTCTAATAGACTGGACGGCGATTTTATGCTTCCATGGCACAATTTCGGTGCACAAAGACTGTTTCAAATCAGCAGTTGAAGTTTTTGTATCCGTAGATTTGACTTGGATAACATGGTCATTTGGCAGCAAACGAGGCTTAGGAGATCTTGGCTTCTCAGCAAATGGAGAAATAGTCCCAATGGGGCCATGGGAGGGGCCCTTTTACGTTGTGCAACTTCGGCGTAACGAGGTTAAGTTGTCAACAATTTGTCCACAAAGGACTCTTTTTCATAAATTTTAGCTGACAGGCGTGCAATGGTGCATTCCTGATAAGCAATTACGTCAGTCATAGCGTTAGATGTGGCTCGCATCTCACGACGGAAGTCGATAGTGATGCGGCCATCACGTTGCTCAAGAAGTAATTCGAAGGAATCCCGTAGGACCTTCATCTTTTCGAAATTCGAATGCCCAAAAGGAGCAGGTGGAGAATCTGCGTCAAGCGCAGTAGGGTTCAACCCGAAGGTCGATGGGTTTTGTGTTAATAGTTCCATATTTGAGTAGTGAAAGATTCGTCCGCCCCGCTCTCCACCCACCATGGAGCCCAACAAAGGGATCTAGCTACGCTAGACCAGAGCTACGGGATGGATATACCCGGACCCGTCTAACAATAAAGTAGACGGAACCCAGTTGACCTAGTCCCAGGGGACAGCCGATTGATTGATAGCGGCCAATACCAACCACCTGTCTACCCCGGATTCCGAGGCCAAAGCAGTGTATTGTCCCGGAAACCACTGGGCCTTGAGCGACCGCAACTGCATCCTCTGACTCAACCACCAGGACCCCCCTTACCTAGGCTACAGGACGCCACCCATGGCCAACAGGCGGGACTACTTTTAGGTGGGTCATAGTCGAGACCTGAAACCTCAACAGAGGGCGGTTACATTCGGTCAGGAGTCTAAGCATGGCCAATCTGGTATAGGAAACCTTAACCCAGCACAGCCCGCACGTCGAGCAACTCCCTGAAGCTCCCCACCAACAAGGCGTAACCACTAAGGAATCAGTCACTTCAGTTTGGGGATCTCACCTCCGTGACGAGCTGGACACAGGACAAGTCACAGCGCCAACAGCCCTTCGGGTCAGCAATCCACCAAAAGCCCCCCACGGTGCAAGGTGTGACCATTGGGGGAACCAGGTCGGGGATATTGCTTGAAGAGTTCAATATAACGGACAGGGACACTTGGTTTATTTATATGGAGTGATACATGTGCCGAAGTATAGGAGAAACCTAATGGCGGCAAGAAAAATAGACCAAAATGGTTTCAAGGCCGTAATAAATGACAGCGCAGTTAAAGTATTTTACCCGGATGGAAAGGGCTTTTAGTTGCTCATTTACAAGAAAATAACTTATATGTTGTGGATGGTCAGGTTCTAACTGATCTGCTGGTATTCCCGGGGAGATAAGAGAATCAAGTTATTTGTCGGGAGTGGAGTTGTGGCATAAACGTTTAAGCCACCCAAGTTCCAAGAGATTAAAAGCGCTGACAGATTTGAATATGGTAATGGGAATGCCAGTAGTTAATGATAATTTGGAGTTGTGCATGCCCTGTCGGTTATCGAAGTCGATTAAATCACCATGCCAGCAGATTATGGATATCCAATCCAAATGTCCACTAGAACTAGTTCACAGCGACGTGTGGGGACCTGCCCCCGTGGATTCATTACATACTCGACGGGAATAATCATCGATAAATGTAATGAATCCACGGGGGCAGGTCCCCACACGTCGCTGTGAACTAGTTCTAGTGGACATTTGGATTGGATATCCATAATCTGCTGGCATGGTGATTTAATCGACTTCGATAACCGACAGGGCATGCACAACTCCAAATTATCATTAACTACTGGCATTCCCATTACCATATTCAAATCTGTCAGCGCTTTTAATCTCTTGGAACTTGGGTGGCTTAAACGTTTATGCCACAACTCCACTCCCGACAAATAACTTGATTCTCTTATCTCCCCGGGAATACCAGCAGATCAGTTAGAACCTGACCATCCACAACATATAAGTTATTTTCTTGTAAATGAGCAACTAAAAGCCCTTTCCATCCGGGTAAAATACTTTAACTGCGCTGTCATTTATTACGGCCTTGAAACCATTTTGGTCTATTTTTCTTGCCGCCATTAGGTTTCTCCTATACTTCGGCACATGTATCACTCCATATAAATAAACCAAGTGTCCCTGTCCGTTATATTGAACTCTTCAAGCAATATCCCCGACCTGGTTCCCCCAATGGTCACACCTTGCACCGTGGGGGGCTTTTGGTGGATTGCTGACCCGAAGGGCTGTTGGCGCTGTGACTTGTCCTGTGTCCAGCTCGTCACGGAGGTGAGATCCCCAAACTGAAGTGACTGATTCCTTAGTGGTTACGCCTTGTTGGTGGGGAGCTTCAGGGAGTTGCTCGACGTGCGGGCTGTGCTGGGTTAAGGTTTCCTATACCAGATTGGCCATGCTTAGACTCCTGACCGAATGTAACCGCCCTCTGTTGAGGTTTCAGGTCTCGACTATGACCCACCTAAAAGTAGTCCCGCCTGTTGGCCATGGGTGGCGTCCTGTAGCCTAGGTAAGGGGGGTCCTGGTGGTTGAGTCAGAGGATGCAGTTGCGGTCGCTCAAGGCCCAGTGGTTTCCGGGACAATACACTGCTTTGGCCTCGGAATCCGGGGTAGACAGGTGGTTGGTATTGGCCGCTATCAATCAATCGGCTGTCCCCTGGGACTAGGTCAACTGGGTTCCGTCTACTTTATTGTTAGACGGGTCCGGGTATATCCATCCCGTAGCTCTGGTCTAGCGTAGCTAGATCCCTTTGTTGGGCTCCATGGTGGGTGGAGAGCGGGGCGGACGAATCTTTCACTACTCAAATATGGAACTATTAACACAAAACCCATCGACCTTCGGGTTGAACCCTACTGCGCTTGACGCAGATTCTCCACCTGCTCCTTTTGGGCATTCGAATTTCGAAAAGATGAAGGTCCTACGGGATTCCTTCGAATTACTTCTTGAGCAACGTGATGGCCGCATCACTATCGACTTCCGTCGTGAGATGCGAGCCACATCTAACGCTATGACTGACGTAATTGCTTATCAGGAATGCACCATTGCACGCCTGTCAGCTAAAATTTATGAAAAAGAGTCCTTTGTGGACAAATTGTTGACAACTTAACCTCGTTACGCCGAAGTTGCACAACGTAAAAGGGCCCCTCCCATGGCCCCATTGGGACTATTTCTCCATTTGCTGAGAAGCCAAGATCTCCTAAGCCTCGTTTGCTGCCAAATGACCATGTTATCCAAGTCAAATCTACGGATACAAAAACTTCAACTGCTGATTTGAAACAGTCTTTGTGCACCGAAATTGTGCCATGGAAGCATAAAATCGCCGTCCAGTCTATTAGACCGGGACATACTGGTTTGGTGGTCCGCTGCCCTACGGCGGAGGATGCCACCAAACTGCAGGCCGCCATTGTTAATTCAAAGAAATTAACAAAAACAGTCAGGACTAGCCACCCTGTTTTAGCTAAA
Source organism: Leiobunum rupestre (assembly GCF_980474605.1). Taxonomy (NCBI): domain Eukaryota; kingdom Metazoa; phylum Arthropoda; class Arachnida; order Opiliones; family Sclerosomatidae; genus Leiobunum; species Leiobunum rupestre. The sequence goes on along the minus strand of NC_143388.1, from coordinate 50,318,076 downwards.
CCCAAGATCATTATCTTCGGGGTCGATGGTACCATTGAGAAGGCGAACTTCCCTCATTTTAGATCAAAATGATTTGCCCTACGAATATTCGGATTTGGAGGCAAAGTTTGGCCTTCATGGCCGTAATGATTCCAATTGGGTCTTTGAGTGTTCCCCGGACCTCTTTAAGACCCTCATTTATCTAAAGAAAATCCATGTCGATTGGACTATGTGTCCGTTAAAAGAATATTTTTTCGTACCCAAATGTTTTAAGTGTTGCCTTCTTGGGCACACCCAAAAATCATGTTCTGCCCCGAGTAATTGTGTACTTCGTGCGGGTACAAGCAATGTAAGGCCGCCACGAAGTGTTATAGGGCGTGCCAGCAAAATAATTGGAACCGTGGCACTAATTTCCGGACCGGACACAAGTCCATCGATCCGAATTGTCCCCTCTATAAGAGAGAAATGGAACTTCGCAAGCAACGAACCGGCTACGTGGGGCTCTCTGAGTAACACACCCCACTGCCGGTACCCTTTTTTCTGCTTTTTATACCAACCCTACCCTTTTACTCATTTATCTTCACTACTTTATTCTAGGTTCCCCATTTGTACCTGGGTCCTTCCGACCCTTCCTTTTCAGCCTTTTGGCTCTCTTTCCTGTAATTCTCATAATGCCGTTTTATTGGCCTTTTTACTTCTCCTTTAATTTAAAACTCCTGTAGTATGGATATTTTTATAAACCGTGGAGCAAGAGTATAAAACAGACACTCAATGTCCACGTGTCATCTTCAGATTGAGTTAAATATGCCGATGCATAAAAACCTGCTGGGCCTGAATTATTTCTTTGCCTGCCTGCCTGCCTGCCGGCCTGATTCCTATTCTTCCAACTTTCTCGTGGCTCATTATGAACTCTACGTACCCCTCGACGGGGAAACCTCCTGACTGACCTCTGTCCACGAAATAAATATCCGGGACGCCTACGACCACCATTATTCATACAGTGACCACTATAACTATTATTGCCCACATTATTCTGATTCTGACAATCTCTGGCAAAATGACCAACATTTCCACATGAATAATAGATACTACCTGACTTCCGGTCATCTAACGGTTTGGCATTGCCATCACCCATATCCGTACTGCGGAGACTAGAAGCAAACCCCATAGCTTCACTACTACTCTGCTTACTTCCCTCTAATTGTAAATGCCTTTGTCCTTCATATTCCGCAACCAATAATTTCCGTACAGTAGCGGGTCTAAACTCACTATCCTCAAGTGAATATACTCTGCTGACGACGTTGTCAAATCTTTCTGGCAGCCGATGTATCATCTGGTACGCAATGTCATCATTCCCCAATTTATTTCCAGCTAAATCCAATTTAGCTGCAATACAAGTGACCCGGGACAAATAGACTACCATGGACTCCGGGGACCGAAACCGTAAATTAAGAAACTCTGCTCTGAGTGAAGCAATTCTGGCCCTAGACTTCGGCTCATAAATGTCCGATAACGCGGCCCAAGCTTTCCTGGCCGTGTCATTTTCCGATACAACTCTACGATGTTGATCATCAACCGATTAAGCTATCCTGGACAAAGCCCTTTGCTTCATTTCCTCCTATTTCAATCTGACCTCATCCTTGGCCTCAGACGTAGGGGCGGATTTGGTTCCAGTTACTATACCCCATAAGCCATATTCTGATAGAGCCATCGGCATATTAAACTTCCAAGACTCATAATTTTCTTCTTTTAACTTGGCGAAAGAAAATGTAGCCACATTATACTCCTCAGATGTCGATGATGTCATATCTCATAAATATATATTAAAAATTGTGATACAACTTGCCAATCCTCAGTTCCTCGTCAAACAAAACATCTCCACTTTAGCCCTGGTCGCAACCACGCTCCGGTACCACTTGTTACTAGCTATCTTTTTCATTAATGATGACCAAGGTTGTTCATATAAATTAAATATTTAATACTTTCATTAAAAAGTTAAGTTGATACTAATATACATAATAGTAACGATTAAATGATTAGAACTAATTTCATACACTTCAGCTGACAGACTACCCCCGATATCGTTCGTGCTCAGATAAACTCGTCTGCATATACAGGGTTACCAGATTAATACTACATATTTTTCCATAGATACATATTAGAAATTATTGAAAATATAATTTAAGTAAATATTAATTTGTTTAGTGAATCTTTTCCTATTATTGATATACAAGAAACTTTATCATAACTCTAGCCTAACAAACTCCCCGGTTCTAGGATATCCCTCAATGGTTATTGGTAGCTTTTGAGGTCCACGAATAAGTATCCCAGGTCGATTGCCGTAGCTTGCTTAAAAGCGTCTGTAAAGTATTTGCTGTTGATTGGTAATATCTGTTTCGTTAAATGAAGAATCGCGAACTGCTCTCGGCGTTTTAAGGATTACCGGACAGTAAGCGTTGAGGTTCAAGCTGCGAATTTCTTTCCCTGGGTAATGGAGGTTTTGCATTTAAATCAACACCGATTAATTTCTGTCGTGAGATCCTATAATTAACAGGTTCGTAACGTCCTTATTGTTGACGATTTAGCAAATTTAATCATTCAATATTAAAAAGTTTCTAGTATTGATATTTAAATTGTCTACGTCAATCTAAACAAACAAGACTTACAAAATACGTAATTTATCCTATCTTCATATGGGATGATGATATATAAAATTAAATTTATAAAATTTAACGGTCAAATTAAAGTTACGCTACTTAACATTTGCTGACATTAAAAGTGTTAACCGTAGAAAAGGTTTTAACTGTAAAACTGATTTTACATTTGAATTGTTCGGTAATAGAACAAAAAATGACACTCAAACCCGAGATAGCATGCTTTAAACTGCTTTAAACTTTAATAAAAATCAGCTAGGCTAATATCCTAAACATCACCTTAGGCCCAAGCCATCTAGCTACTTTTAATTCCGTTAATACAGGTGGCTTAGTAAAATTTGCATTTGAGGGTGATGGCAAGCTCCTCAAGACACGCGATCCAACAGCTCCCTTACTATTACTTAATTATTATATTTTCTTTTTTTCTACGGGCCGTAGACATCAGCTTTAACAACACTTATTACATTGAGACTCGTTACGCACCCTACCTATGATCTACGTTTTTAACTATCCTTAAAACTCCTTCCTATAAAATTCTGGATAGGCTAGCCAGTTTTCCCCAATTTAAAAAAAAATATGAAAATGGATTACATATAATTTTTATTCATCCCAATTTTTACAAGGAACACTACATTAAGTTATCCAATTTCTTTTATCGGATATACGATATATTCCGTTAAATACGTTTGCAAAAACTTAAAACTTTACCTTTCTGGCCTTTAACTGAACAAATTGATCAATTAAATCTTCGTAATTCAAAGGTTTAGTTATTTCTATTTCAATTGGAATTAGAGCTAAATTAGTTAGCCGTTATCGACTCATCGAAGATCATAAATAATTGTTACTAAGCTTTAACTTACTGGAAGATCTCTCGCATGAAGCGGAGGTTACGGGAATCTTTAAAAAAATACATTTCCATTCCGAAATCGTTAATTAATTAGAGAATCTCGAAATGTGACAATTTATTAAAATTTTGACTTATTGATGGAAGCATATGCTTCCATCAATAAGTCCAAATTTTGCGCAAAGCACAAAGCACATACTACTTCTGAAACCAGTTCAGTGGCATTCAAATCACTAAAATATTTGAGCTAAGTTTTTCTTAGTGTGCATCTGTCATGCTGGTGATAAAGTGACCAGAAAGAAATTCGAAATCATAAGAAAGCTTGGATAGTTTCTGAAAACCTTCAATCCAAATGACTATACAGGGTGTTACGGATAAGAGTACCGAAACTTTCTATATATATTCAATGTGTCTCTATGAGTAAAAAATGTCTAATAAACATGGGTCCTAAAATGCTTCGTTTCAGAGATATGGGCTCCCAAAAAACTACCCCAATAAACCGGACACAGCCTTAAATCTGGCAAACAATATTCTTCCTGGAACCATATTGTTTTCATTAAACTATTAAATGTTTTTTATCCGTGAGGCGAGAAACTTTAATAACAAGTGGCAAAAGTTCATTAATGTACTTTTAGAAGTAAAATGAGTTTGAAGACAAATTTAAGTCATTTTAATTTAAAATCCGTAACATCCTGTATATAAGATATAAAACAAATGAGAGATCAAAGAAATTGAATTGCGTCGGCCAGTTCTGCATTGCCGGGTTTTTAGCGCCTACACCATCATTAAAAATCCTATGATCGCCGCCCCTTTCACCCTCCCCCCTTATTGCGCCCTGAAAGCTAAAATTGGCTGGAACCAAAAGTAACCCAATTACAAGTAAACCTAATTTTTAATTTTTTAAATAATCTATAATGAGTTAATATTGAAAACATTACTTGAAAAACAAATTGAAACACATTTCGAATCGAGATGAGTTCCACGCTACTTCTTGTTGGTATGCGATTAGCCAAGTTCTTTTATCTATATTGACTAATTCGTATGCCAGGTATATTTGTGAAGTATGCTGGTATGCTTTTTAGAAGCTCCCCTTTATTATTTCGTCGCGAAATCACTTGCACCACGTTTTGTAAATAATAACGACGGACTATTAGCCTTTGATAATAATTATTTTTATGATAAAAGTGACAAAATGTGATAATTAAAGATTACTCACGCGAAATAAACAACAAACGCACAAGGAAAAGTAATATAAAATGTATGTAAAATTACACTTTTCATAATTCATTCCCAAAGGTTGTTCTTCCAAGCTCGCATGGAATCATTTTCCTTCAAAACGACAAGAGTTTACTAAATTTGTGACAGAATTATATAGAAAAACAAAAGCCAATTTGATTGATTGCACCGGTCGGTGCTATTACTGCGGGGACCCGAAAGTCCGTCAAGTGCTTTGTTTATATTTTATTTTTATTGAATAAATTATAATTAAGCGGTATGCCTACTTACTATTTGGCAATTTTCGTCCATGTTCGGGTTAATTCCGTTAGTCGTGCATTTCCTTAATTATCACGATTGTAAATTTTTCCATTTATCTCTAACAGCTATATTAGTGTAGTATTGTTTTTTTGTTTCCTATTTATTCCAGTGTTATCTATTTTTAGTACCTTTGATATTTTTTTTGGTTCGTTGTATTATATTTTACTCTGGTTTTACTTTCCATTGGCATTGTGTCACCGAGCACTACCCGTATCGTTAGTTTATATTTCGTTATGTAGTTTTATCATCAATGCCCCATTTCCCTTTTTATTACATTGACTCACAAATAAGTGTGACACTTATTAGAGTAATAGGTGATGCTTACAACGTATGACCTGAGTGTCACTTATCAGAGGCCGTTCTAATATGACTGAAAGTAACAAATAAGTGACACTTATTGGAGTAATAGGCGATACTTACAACGTATGACCTGAAGTAACAAATAAGTGTGGCACTTATCGGAGGCCATTCTAATATGACCAAAAGTTACCAATAAGTGTGACACTTATCGGAGTTATACGCGATGCTCACAACGTATGACCTGAAGTAATAAATAAGTGTGACACTTATCGGAGGTCGTTCTAATATGACCAAAAGTAACAAATAAGTGTGACACTTTTCGGAGTAATACGCAATGCTTACAACGTATGACCTGATGTAACAAATAAGTGTGACATTTATCGGAGTAATACGCGATGCTTACAATATATGACCTGAATTAACAGTGTGTAAGAATTTATAGCCCGGTGTACCTAGTAACCGAGACCATACCACCGGAGGCCTATCATCATAGTGCCCTACGCCAGCGTCCCCAAGACCGGACAGGTGACAAATCCAGCATGGGTAGCAGTACCCCACTACTAATGGTCGCCCCTTTGACGCAAGCTACTCAACCCAGCAGAAGGTGCAGCAATGGGTGGACCAATCCTCACTTCGCACACAGCAGTGGGATTAAGAGTGGATGCTATAGCAACTCCAGCCGACACCCTACATACGTAGGTAAGGAGTCAAACCCTTTGGAGAGAGCTCCTAAAGGGGAACGACGAGCACACAGCAGCCCAAGTAACCCGGCATAGCTGACACCGGAGATCCTGGTGGACCCCAAAAGGCCGGGAAACAGGACCGCCGTGCCCGCATATGGAGGCTCGCCGCCCCACAGCAGGCTACCCAATCCGCCAATGCGGCCAGTTTGCCTGGACCGTCTCCGTTAGCCTGAACCGAAGCTCAGTATCCAGCCCAAACCTGACCGAAGTCGGAGGTGGAGATAGGACCATTTGATCGGAGCTAACATCTCCCAGTGCGCCACCGCCCTTATTGGTTACAAGAGCCGGACCCCGACTCCCCGATAAAGCCACCAGTTATTGCACACTCTGACCCATTAAGGGCCTGACCCGAATTAACAAATAAGTGTGACACTTATCGGAGTAATAGGCGATGCTTACAACGTAAGACCTGAAGTAACAAAGAAGTGTGACCCTTATCGGAGGCCGTTCTAATATGACCGAAAGTAACAAATACGTGTGACATTATCGGAGTAATACGAAATGCTTACAACGTATGACCTGAAGTAACAAATAACTGTGACACTTATCGGAGTAATACGCGATGTTAACAACGTATGACCTGAAGTAACAAATAAGTGTGACACTTATCGGAGTAATACGAGATTCTTACAACGTATGACCTGAAGTAACAAAAAAATTTACCGATTCCTTAATCACCTTGTTTTTTATAATTAGTGGAACCAAAATAATGATCTTTTTAGGTATATTTGCCAAATTATGACAAGCCACATTTCTAACGATAAAAGAAACTTTAATGATAAGCCAAATTTATAATGATAAGATGCGTTAACATTGAAGCTCTAGTTTATTTAATAAAGAAAAAATACGTACATAGGTTAAATTAATTAGTGTTCAATAGAAAAATATTAAAAAAATAAAATAAAATAAATTAAATACATAAAATATATTAAATAGTATAAATATATTAAATAGTATAAATATATTAAATAGTATAAATATATTAAATAGTATAAATATATTAAATAGTATAAATATATTAAATAGTATAAATATATTAAATAGTATAAATATATTAAATAGTATAAATATATACATAGGTTTAATTTAAGAGAAGAAATATATATATTGGTTAAATAAAAAATAAAAAATCTTTACATATACATATAGGTTACATAAAATATAAAAATCTTTACATAACACATAGGTTAAATTAAATAGCAAAATATATACATATACATAGGTAATTTATTAAAAGTTGGTTCGTGTGCAGTTTCCTCAGCGGTTGGTTTCTTAGTGTTTGGCTCGTCAGTGGTTGGCTTGCCTTCGACTGGCTCGTTATCGCCGTCCACCTTTTTTGGGGGGGAAAAACGAGATCCTCCGCCACAAAAGTATACAAATAGTCATCCTCGTCTCTTTAAGCTTGTTTTAGATTTTTATAACGCGCATCATCCCTTTTGCCAATTGGAAATTCATTAGTTCAAATTCAAGTACTGAAGTATTCTTTGTGTTATGAGTAGAATTGTGATTCTATACCATATGACCTGTTTGATAGTTTAAATTCTGGCGTTCAGAAGGTCGCGGGTTTTATTTTTAAAAACACTCTATAGTAAAAACGCTTGTACTATAGAGTGTTGTTAAATTAAATTTTAAAGAAACCAATTTAACACTGTTAAACTTGATATCATAGGTCGGGGGGCTCTGGGCTTCAAAGATTAGAATGCCGATCTCTGCTTGATATATAACGGTTTAATTGAGAGCCGTGCAATTAAATAATATTATCGCCTTCTTGGCGAACTTGTTTTGCAATTTTTTCCAAGTATTTGTCTTTTGTTTTTGTATTTGCTGTACAGTAGGGCTCGTGATGGTGGTACTTAGTAAAAGCGCTGCCTACGTTAATCAAGGCCCGTGTGCGACTCCCATTTCCTATTTATTTTGGCAATTTAAGTCGCCGTATTCTCTCACCACGAGCACTGTTTCTTGGACCTGCGTGATGTCACACATTTGAAATCATAGTTTTCCCGCCATTTGCTGCAGAAAGTTAGGTTGCGTCGTCTGCTAGCGTTTTATCGCTATTTTGATGCCCAGACATCCAATATTAATTAGGAAAGGTAATTTATTTCTTGGTCTAATTTTTAATTGATCTACTGTAACGTGAGAAAATATGACTATTCTCTTTTAGGAGTGAAAAATTAGTGCAATTGAAATATAATAATTAATATGCCAAGGCTTCACGATGGTGGTATGCAATGTACCTGGTTGCAATGAAAGTGCAAAGAAGAGAAATAGAAGAAACCGGACGGAAAATAATGAAAACTTTATTAGTTTTCACATTGTATCTAGAGAAAAAGCCTTGCAAAGAAAATGGATTTGCAGCATTTTTAATAAAAGAGACTTTGATGATATCAGTGAGTACTTAAAAGAATTTGCTGCCAACAGAGAATGTAAGGTGTGTTGCCTGCATTTTACAAAGGAATATTTAAGTATCTCATGCGATAAACAAATGTGATATTTCAAGTTTGCGTGATATAAACTCAAACCGAAAAAACTGTGATCAGATATTTTCCCAAAATTACAATCAATCAACAAGTCCATTTTCAACACATCTCATTACTCTCTCACCTATAACCAATCTAATTGGCCAATCTAAAGGTATTCGTATCAGGCGAGAGAAAAGAACTCCAACTCTTGAACAGTATGAACCGTACAGTAGTCCTTATAAGAAATATAAGGAAAATGAAGATTTGGAGGCATTACCAAGAACAATAATGATGGTAAGAGGATAGAGCAGTCAAGAAATACATTTAAAAAAGGTCTTAAACGTCTTGAAACACCATTAACATTAGAAATCCGCCAAACATATCGCAGTAAAAGACTTCGCTCTCAACGAAAAAAGCAACCATGAGTACTCAACTAAAGAAGTCAGATACAAACCAAAATATCTAACTGTACGTTTGAAAATGTTAACTAAAACACGCCTTTTTGTTGGCAGAGGAGCGTACAGAATAATACGACTGTTTAGTAAAACTTATTCAAATGCGCCGTTGCTCAAGTTAATAAAAGAACATGACAATGGAGGTCTTAAGAGCCCCAGCAGGCTACTAATTTCACTTTGGATAGTCGTAACGGGCTTTGCAGTATCTACAGTTAAGATTTTTCCTAAAAATCTTGTGCTTTCTACTTATAGTCAAATTGTTTTACCTTATTTTAGTTCAGCACTAAAATGCCACTGTTCAGAAAATTTAAAACTTACAAAAGTACTACTCGAAATATCCCTCAATGCTTATTTAATAACATTGATCAAATCCGACTATATTTAATTTCTCACAAAACCCAATAAAATTATTGTTCGGTAAAAGTTTCGTAAAAATGTCGGCCAAATTGTTATTAGTGTTCACAAATCGTAGTTCGAACAGTCACTTTCGTAATACAATCCCGAATGAAATGATAACGCAATGAGATGTGCTTGGACTGGTTGTTCTCAACGCGATTTCGAGTGAAATTTATTGCCGACTGATGGTCACATTGTATGATCACGGGTGGGGAGGAAAACTCGATAGTCCAGAATGGTTTAATCTCTTCCATTATTGTTTGAATGCACACGGTCTCTTTGGCAGCCTCTGAAAGAGCCATGTATTCGGCTTCCATGGTTGAAAGAGCTACCATATTTTGTTTAACTGAACGCCATATCACCGGATTGGGGCCAATCAAGATGACATAGCCACTAGTTGATTAACCTTCATCCTCATTTGTTCCCCATGACGCATCGTAAAAAACATTTAAAACCAAGGTCTCCGTTCGGTTGAAGGTCAAACCGAAATTAGCGGTTTTCGCATACGTATAGTAGTAGGCGATAGAGATACTTATAATGTTGATTTGAAAATCTTGCTAGATTCGATACGGTGAATACAATATCTGGTCGAGTTCGCTGGGAGAGATATGTGAGCATTCCAATTAGTTGCCGGTAACACCCCTGAATATCTTCATCTTCACTGTCCTTTCTTGTAAGCAATGTTCCAGATGGTAAAGGTGTATTAACCTGCTGCGTGACTTGAGGTAATTTGCCTTTATATTTCTCTTTTATGGCCTCTATGTACCTTCGTTGGTGAATGAATAATCTATTTTCGGAGAATTCAAATTCTTCTCCAAGGAAATATCGCACCTCTCCGAGGTTTTTTATGTCTACTTAATTTCCAAACATATCGCATATTTTATTCATAATACTTTTATATTGAGCCAGTACTATGATATCATCTACATAGACCATTACTAGGGGATGGACACCAAGTCAGTATATACAGTTGCAGCATTGTATTTGGCTCAACCCCAATTTCCGGAAGGTCTTATTCAACTCGGTATGCCATTCTCGACCGCTTTGTTTCAGGCCATATATTGCCGTTTTGAGATGCCATAATTAATCTTCTTTTCCCCACATCTTATATCCTTGGGGTTGCTTTATATAAACGTCTTCATCCAGCTTACCATATAGGTAAGCACATTTAACATCCAGGTTCTTGTGTTGCCATTTGAGACAGACAACAAAGATCAAAAGTAAAATCCTTATCAGGGAGAATGTTATGACAGGGGCATATGTTTGATCATAGTCTATTTTATATTGCTGTGACCATCCCTCGGCTACTAACCGTGCTTTATACCTGGATATTTCGCCAGATGCAGTTCGTTTTAAGTCGTAAATCCATTTTGTTCCTATTATATGCTTCCCGGCCGGCTTTGGAACCAAATCGAAAACGTCCCGCACGTCCATTGTACCCAACTCTTCCTCCATTGCGGATTTCCATTTGTCAACTTGATTACTCTGTATATAGCATCATCATATGTCAACGGTATTTCCAGGCAGTTTAGTTCCATGTGTTGCCCAGGTTGCTCTCCTTTTTCAGATTGCCCCGTCGGGATAAACGAGAATGCTGCAGGATTATATGCTTCATTTTTATTCTTAAAATACTCCATGACATCATTACTGGATCGTAGTATCTGATTATTCTCATCAAAATAATAGACATCAGTTCTGTTTCCGGTCCGCCTAACCTTTTCTTCCCGCGTCCAGCCCGCTGGAAATTTCGGGAGAATGGTATGTACTTCTGTAGTTCTTTGATTTAAATGATCTTCCTGCTCTTGGTTAGGCCCATTCGGCTCTGTGAACCCATCACCCTCGTCTGTATGTACAATGAATAGAAAGGATGAAGCGTTTGGGAAGTTTAAATAATACAAAGCATGGGCTGAGCGGCAGAAGGGAAATAAGCTAAAGAATCTATGAACGGAGAACGGTCTGGAATACTGCGCCCAGTATTTTAAAGATGAACCCCGCAGATGAACGGCGTAGCGGAACGTTTTAACAAAACGGTGATTGAAGGTGTGAGAACCCTGTTGGAAGATGCATCTCTACCCCAGATAATATGTGCAGAAGCGGTATTGGCCTTAACCTACCTGTCAAACCGCTTACCGCACTCAAAGCTGAAATCGAATCAAGTACCTGAAGACATTTGGAGAGGGAGGAAGCCATCAGTCAAACATCTTAGGAGATATCGCTGTTTGGTCATAGCCGTAGTAAGTTGGGAAGAAGAGCCAAGCCGGGTATCGTCGTTGGATATGCAGTTAACACCATTGGATATCGGATATGGCTTCCGTATGAACAGAAGGTCGTCGAGTCGAAACATGTCAAGTTTAATGAAGAGAAGATAGGTATTACCTCGATAAATGGTGTCGTAGAATTTACCACTGCCGTTCTGGAGGGATCCGATATTGATCACGATCGTGGTGAAGACGAGGGTGATGGGTTCACAGAGCCGAATGGGCCTAACCAAGAGCAGGAAGATCATTTAAATCAAAGAACTACAGAAGTACATACCAATCTCCCGAAATTTCCAGCGGGCTGGACGCGGGAAGAAAAGGTTAGGCGGACCGGAAACAGAACTGATGTCTATTATTTTGATGAGAATAATCAGATACTACGATCCAGTAATGATGTCATGGAGTATTTTAAGAATAAAAATGAAGCATATAATCCTGCAGCATTCTCGTTTATCCCGACGGGGCAATCTGAAAAAGGAGAGCAACCTGGGCAACACATGGAACTAAACTGCCTGGAAATACCGTTGACATATGATGATGCTATATACAGAGTAATCAAGTTGACAAATGGAAATCCGCAATGGAGGAAGAGTTGGGTACAATGGACGTGCGGGACGTTTTCGATTTGGTTCCAAAGCCGGCCGGGAAGCATATAATAGGAACAAAATGGATTTACGACTTAAAACGAACTGCATCTGGCGAAATATCCAGGTATAAAGCACGGTTAGTAGCCGAGGGATGGTCACAGCAATATAAAATAGACTATGATCAAACATATGCCCCTGTCATAACATTCTCCCTGATAAGGATTTTACTTTTGATCTTTGTTGTCTGTCTCAAATGGCAACACAAGAACCTGGATGTTAAATGTGCTTACCTATATGGTAAGCTGGATGAAGACGTTTATATAAAGCAACCCCAAGGATATAAGATGTGGGGAAAAGAAGATTAATTATGGCATCTCAAAACGGCAATATATGGCCTGAAACAAAGCGGTCGAGAATGGCATACCGAGTTGAATAAGACCTTCCGGAAATTGGGGTTGAGCCAAATACAATGCTGCAACTGTATATACTGACTTGGTGTCCATCCCCTAGTAATGGTCTATGTAGATGATATCATAGTACTGGCTCAATATAAAAGTATTATGAATAAAATATGCGATATGTTTGGAAATTAAGTAGACATAAAAAACCTCGGAGAGGTGCGATATTTCCTTGGAGAAGAATTTGAATTCTCCGAAAATAGATTATTCATTCACCAACGAAGGTACATAGAGGCCATAAAAGAGAAATATAAAGGCAAATTACCTCAAGTCACGCAGCAGGTTAATACACCTTTACCATCTGGAACATTGCTTACAAGAAAGGACAGTGAAGATGAAGATATTCAGGGGTGTTACCGGCAACTAATTGGAATGCTCACATATCTCTCCCAGCGAACTCGACCAGATATTGTATTCACCGTATCGAATCTAGCAAGATTTTCAAATCAACATTATAAGTATCTCTATCGCCTACTACTATACGTATGCGAAAACCGCTAATTTCGGTTTGACCTTCAACCGAACGGAGACCTTGGTTTTAAATGTTTTTTACGATTTAAATTAAAATTAAATTGTAATAGTAAGTGTAGGGAGCTCTCCTACGCAGTACAACCCGGGCACTGGTTAAAAGGTCTTATAAGTCTCAAGATGAGTTAGGATTGTAGTGGTGCCCAGGGTATTAGCCTAGCTTAGGTTTTTTCACCTCCCCCCTGAAATGAAATCCTGGATATGCCCTTGTGTAATATCAGAAGTATGTAATATATTATTTCTGAGAGACCAATTTTTATTTAGAGTAACCAAGTAAAGAGTAGTGTGGCTATGGAGTTAGAGGGATTAAAGCAAGGCATAAAATATCTACTGGATAAAGGATTTGCAATAGGGTCGATGGTAACTGATAGACATATTTCAATCAGAGCGTTTCTGAAAAAAACCTATCCCAAAATAAAACACCTGTTTGATTGTTGGCACCTAGTGAAATGTAATTATTTTTAATGTTGGTATATTATTATATTTTTATAAAGGAAATAAACTTTTGTTACAGCTGTTAAATCTAAAATTGCATCAGTATGTGGGAAGAAAAAGTACATGGAAGTATTGTTGGCTTGGAGCAAAAGTGTACAAAATCATTTGTATTGGCTCGCTGCAACTTGTGATGCTAATGGTCAGTTGATGGCAGCGAAGTGGGAATCCTTACTGAACCATGTTATAAATAAACATGAGGGTCACAGTGGTCCCTACGAAGCTTGTGAGCACGGTTCTTTAGATAATGAACGTCGCAAAAGATGGCTTATTCCAAGTTGGTTTTCTTTTTCATATTTTATTATTTTTTGGGTAATTTGTATATTTTTTTCAGATTCTAACCCTTACATGGCTTTGGAAAAAATAGTTCTGAAGCTATCTAAAGATGTGGCACAAGTTTCATCAGCCTGCCAGACTTCCTCAGTAGAAGCGTTTCATGCAGTTGTCATTCCGTTTGCACCAAAACATACGCACTACTCGTATTTTGGAATGATGAGCAGGTATGTACCATTACATATCCACAAAGTCTATTTTGGTGGAAGAGTTTGTGATGAATTATAACAATAAAATATGTAAAATATAAGGTAATATTGGCTTAAAGCCTAACTATTCGGTATTTGGTTTGAAAACTATTATTTGTTTCGGTATTCGATTAAAATAAGGGGATTCGACCCCGCGACAGCTTAGGGGGCCCTTTTCATTTCAATTTACCGTGGGAGGGAATAATTTGTGTAAATGTTTCCAGAGCTAAAGATTACTAGGGGCCATTACCAACCTGCCAGCAGGGGGGTCCAAGATCTGTTGTTACGCCACTGGATTTATGCAGTGATAACATTTTCTCAAACCTTCCAGGGGCTTATTATAGGCTTCTGCGTGTACTAATTAAAACATTTATGTTTAGATTACTACTGGCTGCTTTGCATTTTAATGAGAACTCATCTAAAATGCAAGCTACAACTGTCAATGGAACAAGGCGGTGGAATATATTTTTCCCAAAATTCAAGAAAGGTGAATACTCTCTACGGCCAATAATGGAAGCGTCTACTTATGGTAAGAATAATTTTCCTAATGTATCAACATCTAAAATTTCTAAAAATTATCTATTTGGTATGGTAGATTATGTCAGTAAAATTATGTCAAATGCGGTAGAATATAGTGAAGAGACATATGAAACTGGTTTAAAAAAGACAGAATCTGTTCTGGGTGTAGCCCCAAAATCAATGTGCTCCGAGTATCCTCACCCCACAAAGGAAGAGGCACTAACTTCATATGCCTTAAGCCGAAGGTTTTCATTTGAATAATACTTAAATCATAAAGCTAGAACATCAATAAAAAACAATTTTTGGCAAAATATTTCTTTATTTTACACTATTTGAAACGCTCTAAACATGGAAAATATAAACACCCTCTTAAAGGGATGGCATGAAAAAACTAGTTTGTCAAATTATTATAATGTGAAATGCATATAAAGGGTGAAAATAAGTGAGAGGGGATAAAAAAGTTATAATATTTTGTGATTAGTTGAGTATGGCAAAAAAATCTTTCGCTGTGAGAAAAGAAATACGCACTGGGTACTAATTAATTTCTGGGCCTCAGTATGTAAGGCCGGAAACCACAAATGTCATCGGAAGGAAATGCCTGTCTAATTTTTCCCACCACGCAACTGGGAATTGGGAAACGCTGATGTGGTATCACCCAAAAACACCATCTAATAAACCTCCGATAAGCCAAATATCTGTAAGTCCTGTTAAAAAAAATCATTTTATATACTTAGGTAAAATATTTTTAGCACCACCTCCATGGTAAAAAAAAAGAAGTAAATTTACAAATAATATCACAAAACTAATAACGTATCACCCTGCTATAACTAAAATAATATCTTTTCGGGGACTCTGAATCGGGTGGGTTTAAAACTTACTTATGAATCAAGCCTTCAGCTGGTTGCCTTATCATAACTCCAGGTTCGGGGTTGTGAAACTCTTGGTATGCTAAATTCAGCATCGGAATGCTTGTGCAAACATGATGAAATTCACAATGTTGGGTTATGCATAGATCTTCTATTTTTGAACTTATCTCTTCTTGGTCTTGGCAGCAGCAACATTCTACAGCAAGAGGCATAGAGGTGCAATTCCCACAACCACACCTATGATTGGAATGACAACAGTATTAAACTTATGTCAACTAATAATATTTATAGGAAGATATCTACGTACCAATCATTATTTTGTAAACGTTCATTTAAGGGATCCTCTACCTCTTGATTTTCATTTTCTAATTCCTCATCAGTAAGGGCCAAAGGCTCAAATTGGTAGGGCAAAATACCATGAATTTGACCAACATTTTCTGGACCTAAGCCTATTTCACCTTCAAAATCTATTGAATTTTCTGAACCAGTTTCATCAGTGACTGATGACGCGCTTTCAGAATCAAAATCTGAGTAATAAATTGATTCCTCGCTCGAATCACTCATACTTATCAAGTAAATCTACCGAAAATTGTATCCTAGGCTTAACTGAATGTTAGACAGTTAGAGTAAATCACGTGATTACAATCCAGGATTTTTATTGGGCTCAGAAGTAGTCTTAGTAATCGAATCACAGCAACGGATAATCGTTACGTCATTTTTAACCACTCCTTACGAACTATTTCCAAAAGCCAGCTTTTTCATTAATTATTTTTCATTAATTATATCGCATTTTGTTTAACCAAACTAGGTCCAAATTTACTTTCTTATACCTTAATGATAATTTAGAAAGTGTCAACTTGAAGTTTCTAAATATCGTGCAAGTAACGCTTTAATGAAAGATCAGTAACACCTTCCAGTCAAAATTACGCTTAAAAAAGTACGATACAAACTTTATTAACGTTCGGAGATTCTGTCAAAAAAAATTATTTAACGAGTTCACTTTTCTATCGGGATACGCCTGGGAAGTTCGATTCATTTTTCGATAACGATGGTTTCTCTAAACGAGCGAGTTTAGCGCAAAAAGGGGCGATTGGCTTGTTAGGCGTAGTCCATACTGATTTATGTCAACAACCACGCTTTTTATTAAATATGGTTGATTTGAAATTTAAATTCGATAAAAATAGAGCAGCCTTTTTCGTTCACTCCGACGTAAAATGTAAAGTGGAGATTTTATCAGCTTCCCTTTATCTGAGGAAAGTTAAAGTGATACCGGAACTATCGCTCGCTCAAGCCAAAGCACTACAATATGGAACCGCTAAATATCCTGTAACTCGTTCGGAGTGCACCTCATTTTCTATACCCGCTGGTCTTATGACTAGTGTGCAAGATCATTTATTTACCGGACAAGCACCCAAGAAAGTTGTTATCGGGTTTGTGGAACAAAAACCGATTCTAGGAGATTTGAAAAAATCACCGTACAACTTTCAACATTTCGATTTATCAAGCATTGGATTGTACATTGACGGTAGCAGCGTCCCTCATAAGGCGTTATCGCTAAACTTTGAGGAAAATCAATATTTTCAAGCGTATTGCAATCTTTTCATTCAAACTAATCAGTGGAACGTACACTGCAAATCTTTATGACGCCTACAGCACGTTTAAAAAACACGTAAAGAGCGTAACAAAATTAGAGCACCTGACACATGTTAAACACTTGCATATATGGACTTTTAGTGTTCATCAGATGCAATTATGTGTACGGTAGATGTCCTCCTGATGTGCTCTAAAAGCATTTTAGGTGCTCTGCCGGTGTCATATTGTAACATCTATAGAACGAGACCGTAACAAAATTAGAGCACCTGACACGTGTTGAACACACGAACATATGCACTTTTAGTGATCAGCAGATGCAATTATTTGTAACATATATATACTCTAGATGCACTCGAAGTGCAATTTACGTGCTTCTGCAGATGTTCTATTGTAACATCTATGGAACGAGATCGTAACAAAATTAGAGCATCTGTTACGCCTAAATAACATCTGGCACCGACCGAAAAAATTGAAGACACATCATATGAACATATAGAAAACACTTGCTCAAAATTTCACTATAGTCGTCCAGATATTTAACGACAAAACAGGGCTCACAGATAGTAGTAAACAAAAATACACAGAGAAAAGGGTTCTATTAAAATTACAGAAAGTTTCTGGAAGCACTTCATGCCAAAATATTTCTGTAAATTTTACCATTTATTTCGTTTTTTTTTAGGATAATAGTAAAAGGCTTGTATTTTTTACAGTAAAAACTCATAGTACTTTTCACAGAAAATGTGTAGTAAATTTTATAAACGTTTTGTTTTTTCTGCAGAGCAACATCTGTTAAAATTACCAATGCAAAGTTGTAAATTTTAACAGATTTGCTTTTGTAAAAATTACAGATAAAAGATGTAAATATTACCACACCTTTGTCTATCTAAAAAATTAACTTATGTAAAAATTACAGAAAAAGTTGGTAAATATTACAACACCTTTGTTTGTCCAAAAGCTTTGCTTCTGTAAAATTTACAGAAAAGGTGTAAGGGTTACAGAAATTCAAACATAGAAGTTTTTTATCCTAAACATTGTATCTGTTTTAATTACAGTAAGCAAGTTGTTAATTGTACAATATATAAATATATTAAAGTAAATTATTGAATGAACTAATTTATTTCAAAGACGTGATACAATTTTTACAGTGGCTAAATTACAATCACATTTACTTTTTTTTATTTAAAAAAAATTAACTTTTCTGGATATTTAAAATTAAGTAGTTCATATAACATTACATAAATTCTACCAGACTAACATTTTTCAATCTCGATTATAATAAATACTGCCAAAATGTTTTATAATTGAAACTCTTCAATGTCTTCTTTGAGTGTACTGCAGCTAAACAATAAAATAATTTTAATAAATGAACCTTAAGCACTAGGGTTTAAGGCGGGTTTTTTGTCTTCCAACAGTTATGATTAAATGCAATTGCACAAAATAGAGAAAAGATTTAAATAACTGCTAAAATTTCAAAATAAAAAAATCCTAATTATTTTTTTTAAATGGTGCCTTACACAATAGGTGATCACAGACTAATAAAGAACTATATTTAAAGGCAATTTCCCTTAAATTGCAGGCTATAAACACTGAAGCTTATGGTTGCGTTAGTTAAAAAAAGTGGTTAGATATGTTTTGCAGGGTTGTCATAGAACCAGCCATACCGGTGATTTTTTAAAAAATAAATTACAATCTGAATATTTTAGTAAATTAATAGTTTTTATTTAGAAATTTAGTTTATTTTTTGTTTCATATTTAGAAACCGGTTTAACTTTACCAGTTTTTCGGTAGGTTTAAAGTTCCAAAGTTCGCTGCCTCGCTTATGTCGGCGCGTCATACACAAAAACTAGGGGGAATTTCCCGAGGAAATCAAAATAATTAAGTTATTTTATATAGTGTTATTTCGCTTTACTTGTTTAGTTTCTTATTTACGACAATAACTGCAGACAATTTCTACTTACATAAGTAAAAGGTACTGTTTATATTTTAGCTGGTTATAACCGAAAAAACCAGATATAGCCAATTAAAACCACTGGTCTGGATTTTTTCAAAAAAGCCGGCTTTTTGCCAACCCTGATGTTTTGGGTTCAATAATTGCGATTCAGGGTTAAAATTTGCATATATAAAGGTTATCACATAGAAGAAAGCTTCAATGAAAATTTTCCATCTCCTACCATAAACAATGAGTGAACACATAATAACAATGCCTATTTTCAACTACATTTAAAGGCAACTTCCCTTACATTTAATTCTGGAAACACTGAATCTGCGTTCAACACAAAACTTTAATGCAAATTTTTCACCAAAAATATGTTACTGCTTTATTTTTTAACATACACAGCTAGTCAGACTTGGGTAAGGTTGTTTTTAATGAGGGTTGAATTACAATTGGCAAAAAAAGCTTGAGCTTGGTTGAGATTTTAATACTCTGCACCCTATATCACTTATTTAAAAGCTCAAGTAATTTTTTTTCAAATGTGATTGAACCCTCACCAAAAACCACCTTCCCCAAGTTTGAATCGCTGTGTAGGTTAAAATGAAATAGTTAAATTGTTTTTGAGTTCAATAATTCTGCTTCGGTGTGAAAAATTTACATAAATTAACAGTTATGCGTTGAACAAACTTCAGTGTTTTCAGAATTAAACCTAATGTAAATTAGCTTTAAATATATTTAAAAATAATCATTATTGGTCTGTGTCAACTTATTGATAATGGTAGGAGATGCGAAATTTTCATTTATGTAGTTTTTTTAAATTTGAGTTTGAAATTTTAATATCCTGCACCCAATACCATTTATTTAAAAGCTCAAGCAATTTTTTTCAAATGTGATTGAACCCTCACTAAAAACAACCTTCCCCAAGTCTGACAGGCTGTGTAGGTTAAAAATAATGTGGCTAAATATTTTTGGCTTCAATAGTTGTATTTCTTGGTAAAAATTTGCATTTATTAAAAGGTATCGTGTTGAACGGAGCTTCAGTGTTTTGAGAATTAAACCTAATGTAAATTAGCTTTAAATATATTTAAAAATAATCATTATCGGTCTGTGTTAACTTATTGATAATGGTAGGAGATGGGAAATTTTCATTTATGTAGTTTTTTTAAATTTGAGTTTGAAATTTTAATATCCTGCACCCTATACCATTTATTTAAAAGCTCAAGCAATTTTTTTCAAATGTGCTTGAACCCTCACTAAAAACAACTTTCCCCAAGTCTGACAGGCTGTGTAGGTTAAAAATAAAGTGGCTAAATATTTTTGGCTTCAATAGTTGTATTTCTTGGTAAAAATTTGCATTTATTAAAAGGTATCGTGTTGAACGGAGCTTCAGTGTTTTGAGAATTAAATGTAAGTGAAGTTGACTTTAAATATAGTTGAACATAGGAATTGTTAGACTGTGTTCACCAATTGGTTATGGTAAAAAATGGAAAATTTTCATTTAGACCACTTTTTCAAATTTGAGTTTATATAAATGATAATATATTGTGCAGAATATAAAAAATTTAAACTCATATTTAAAAAAAATTGCCTAAATGAAAATTTTCTATATCCTATCATAATCTATGGGTGAACACAGATTAACAATGCCTATTTTAAACTATATTTAAAGGCACTTCGCTTACATTTCATTCTGAAAACACTGAAGATCCGTTCAACACGATAACTTTAATAAATGCAAATGTTTCACCCAGAAATACTACTATTGAACCCAAAAAAATTTTAACCACTTTATTTTTAACCTACAAAGCGTTTCAGACTTCAGGTGCAGGGTATTAAAATTTCAAATTCAAATTTGAAAAAACAACCTAAATGAAAATTGTCCATCCTCTACCATAATCAACGAGTGAAAACAATGCCTATTTTCAACTATATTTAAAAGCAACTTGAAACACTGTACCTCTGTTCAACGCGATTACTTTAATTCATGCCAATTTCCCACAGAAATAAAACTATTTAATCCAAAATTATTTAACCACCCTTATTATTGCTCTAAGTATAATTAATCAGTATTGGGTAAGTGAAACTTGTATTTAGTTAAGCCTAGGCCATTTGTTTATATGTAAAATACAATACATATATTTACTCATCTTTAATGACATTATTTACTTAAGTATTACTTAATTATTATGAAATTCTACTTACTTATTTGTTGTGATGATAATTTTATCTGCATGGCAATTTCTGGCAAAGTCCGATATTACCACGACCTTACCGTTAATTTTTGAAAACCGCTGTCAGCTATCTCAACAAGAGGGCAAGATATAGGTTATTTGGTATTAATATGTAACACAGGCGCTCATTAAACGACCCTTTAGATGCAACATAGATGTTCCATGTTCAACAGATGTCCTATGGACATAAAGAGTATGGATTAGACCACTTAGAGTACACGTTGAACATCTGTATTGCATTTGTAAATAAGTAAATAGCATCTAAGTCATACGTAAGGAACATCTGTAAGACATATGAAGGCATTTTATGTGTTCAACCGATGTTTTTAGGCGCTCTTTAGATGTCATAAAGATTTGCAGTGTATGCTGAGCTAGGGCTGACTGTTTGAATTTATTGTTTTTTACATCTCTTTTGTGTTCTTTTAAACGAACCACGAGTAGTCGCTTCGTTTGACCGATGTAACAATGATTGCAACTACAAGCTATTTTGTAGACCCCTGGTAAATCTGTTTGGTTGCGTTTATCTTTTAAGTTCCTAAGTAATAATTGGTTTCTCTTGATATTGTATTGCCTAGTTTAGGGGAAATGCCTGGATAGTAAGGTAGGGTTATTCTAAAGATAATAGGTGTTTTTTGAGACTTAAGGGTTGTAGCGTTCAATAGTTCATTTTTGTTTTTAAATTTTTTATACGCGCGATCAATAATGTTTGGTTGAAAACCCCTGTCAATGGCAATTTGTTTTAAGAAAGACAATTCTCTATTTAAAAGTGTGGGAGTATTACATATTTTAATCGCTCGATGAACCAAAGAGAAAAAGGTTGAAATTCTTTGGCTCACAACTTTTGTATCGCGCTTAATAATGTATCTACCCTGGATTATTTCTTCGTTTGAACTCCACGTAGCCGGTGTCATTAGACTTGTAACTGCGTTTGAAAACGGCGGCGTACTCGCCACAAGCCGAAACATGTCGCGCCTTTTTTTAGTTCAATTATTTTAATGGTTAAAATATTTTAACAATAAATTTGCTTTATAGTGTACTTTGTATCGTTGAGTTTTTAATTCCTTCGCATAACTCTTACACTAGTTTGGAGTTACACATTGTATATAAATTGATTACCAAATTTAACCTAATACATAATGAAGCCATTTTTTTTATTTAAGACATGTTTACAAAACGTAGGTTCAAAATTTTATTGAACACTTTTTTGAACATTTAACAGAATTAATTTAAGGGTTCGAACTCAAGTTTTAATCATTCTCTTCATCTTTGGCATTTAAGGAAATTGAGCCCGCATTATCACAGCTGTTTCCTCGACAGTGCGCCCACATGGGAGTGCATACGAGTCCAGCTTTTTTGCACTCGCATTTTCTTTTGCATGAAACTTTCCAAGCGCAGCTAACAAGCTCTAAAAGGTTATCTGGTGCTGGTGGAAGTGTAGTTACTACTGGGCTTAAATCACCGTTGGAATTTCGTTGCCATCCCCATTCTTCCGCGTTTAAGTCAACACCTTTCCATTTTTGTACTTGGAGATAAACCCTATAGGAATGCTGCCTTGCCACTGCATTTGTTGGGGGTAATTTTGCCAGTTCAAATGCCGAGTTTAAAGCCAAACGTGACACAGACCGATTATAGGAGTAATATCTTCAGAAGTCTAGGGTATTTATCTTTTGACCGCCGTACAATGAAACTAGAAACTTTTCTCCGGCTCTGGCTATATCGCCACTAAATTTCGCAATTCTTTGTTGGCTTCAAGTACTTTTAAAGCCGATTTCTTGCCCTTTCCATAAAGGGCTGACGTAGTGTCGCAACCAGTTACAGCATGCGTAAAAAGAAGGTGGTCTTTAAGTTCCCCTAATTGGCTCCGAAGGAAAGAAAATTTGACTAGAGTAGCGGGAGAGTTCTTAAACCCCGGCTTCAAAAAGAACAAATTCAAATCTGAATTAGCAAGAGATACTAGTATTACGAGCACATCAGTATCTTCAGCGACAACAGATACTGGAATATTATTTTTTTCGGCTTCTGCAATTGCAGTTGTGACAATAAGCCTGTCGGCGTCCTCTTCTGCTTGATCGGTTTTAATTCCAGATTGAGATAGCTTTTTACGTAAAAGGTCAATAAATTGACTTTTGTTGTGCGAATTATTTAGAAATGCTGCTTGTGTAGTGGAGACATATGTATTTTCTTTTACTTCTAAGTTAACTGAAAAATGTTTTGAAGCTCGTCTCATCTGTTCCATAACTTTGATAGAATTACTGGTGATATACCCATCAAATACTACCATTACTTGGGTACCGTAGTGAGAAATCAAGTAGGACTGATATAACTCCAGAAGATCCTGGTACGTAGCTGGCTTCGGCCAAACTACTTTATGCATGAGATGGCCACCATCAACAATATAAAGAGTTACAATATTATTTTCTACATCGGAATCTTCATTGGCGATAGTTAGCAAATGCTTTTCGAGAGAGGCTTTTGTTCCTTTCCTCATAGATACATCGTCAAAAAGAGATGGTGAGCGAGGAGCAAGCTCGTAGGTCAGATAATTTTTCATATCTTCACTGGAGTTAATCACACAAGTAATTCTATTAAACAGCAACTGCGAATTTACGTCGACAATCTCGTCTCTGATTTTAATTCCATTTACCATCGAAGCTAGCGTTTTTACTTTGTAACTGCGCTTTAATTTCAGATCCGCAAAGTTAACGCCAACCATAGAGGTCATTGAAAGCATTCCGATTTCTTTAGCTCGCTGACAGTTTATAGATTCGTCAGCTACCATTCCACTAAATAGAGATACTAAATCTTTGGACTGTCGTTTGAAGGGATTGTGATCTTTAAGCCAATTAGCCACAAGCTTATTAGTGTCATCTTTATCACGTGATTGTCTAGTGTCACGAAGTTCCACGTGCTGTTCAGAGGTCTTATTTGATACACCACTTAACTGCTCAACCGCATCAGATATTGCAATACAAGCTGGCATAGCCTGTATCCAAGTTGCCAGTGTACTTTCATTTAAGCCTCTTCCTTGAATAAGACCACCTCTGACTTTCATCTGCCTCATTAAAACCTGTTCTATGGTCATATCTGTCCAATTACCACTCCAAAATCGATCCGAGCGTCGAATAGTGAAGAAACCGTCTTTGATGAGGTTTTGGAACTCTGGAGCTGGCAAAAGTTGTACCAGATTTTCCATCTGCTGGAGGTATATTTGGGCAGATTAAGCATACGGCAAGTGCGCGGCTGCGTGAAAAAAAGGGAGCATTTGACGAACGGAATGAAGGTGAAGCTCCCAATCACCTGTTCTTTCAGCTCGAATAAACATTCTCATCAGTGTCACTTGTTCGTGATATTGAAGCCACAGTTTGCATGTTTCGCTTCGATTTTTATAAGACGATATCAACTCCGTTAGGCGTCCTTGTACGTAGCATAGGGAAATCAAGTTGTTAGTGTTATATACTGATTCATCATTTAGTAGAATCCTTTTGTAGAGTTCACAAATCTGTTCTACGTCGTCTTCAATATTTTGAATATCCTCTAAAGGTATCGAAGTGAGAGCAAGTCGCGTTAAGAAGTGCGCCCGAAGGGCGCGAGGATAAGCGTGTCCGGTTTGCGTACGTTCTGCCGAGGACTTAGCATAAATAATGGGCCACAGCTCTAGAAAGCCACTTCCGGCCATAATATTTCCAACTGATCCCATAAAGGACATCAGTAAATGAAATCCTCCTAGTCGTTGAATTATCATAGAAAGAGGACTGTCTTGATCGGCTGCTAAAACCATCTCTACCGCTTTCATATACAATGGCTGATCAAAGGTCACGACGCAAAACCGTTGTCCATGACGTCGTGCTTCAGTAGCGGCAAATATTAGGGCTGTGTTAATAATCGTTGGATTACTTGGATCCATAGTTATAAATAGAACTGGAATGACCTTCGATATCTGATAAGGTGTTTGTGTTTCGGAAAATGTCTTCTGCATAAAACCATTCCAGCCAGGGGAGTCCTTTTCTTTCATCGTCGAACCGATAGCCCATAAAAGATCCACAGGCGATTTAGAAGTGACAACGTCTGTGGTGGGTTCCTGATCAGATAATTGCGCTTTCGCGACTATAGTTTTTAAACCGGAGACTTTTGGTTTTTTATATACAATTATTGATATATTTTCAGCATAGGCTAGCAATTCGTTTACAGTTTGCGTAGCAAGTCTCGGTACTGTAGCCACTAGAATTAGGAAACCTATCCTTCAAAAACTTATGCTTAGTTACCAAAGCTAAACAGACTCTAGCGTAGTCAAAGCCTTTGGGATATCTAAAAAAACAGTAATTAGAACTATTTAGTAGATTAAAGAGCTAACTGAAGATTTCGACTTACAAATCGTACTTGCTAACATCTTCATATAAGTTTTGAACTATAGCAGATCTGTATCTTGTACTGAAAACTTCACTTTTTTGTTGATTAAATCATTTATTATTGGAGGCATACTGGGAAGAGCATATGGGTCTGGAATTCGACCACTCTGCGATCCAAAACTTGTGCTTGGACTGACAAAACAATCCTGCATAGGTTGCACTGACTTTGATTCTTCAACATGTCCCGAGTCATGAACTTGCGACTTTCTGTTACAAAAAACATTTAAAATTCACCAATTATTTTATGATAAGAATTAATAAGATAAATTAAAAAATACTAACGGTTTTGTTTTTTCTTCAAAAATAATTTTAATTTTGGTTCCATTGGGTGGAATTATATTTTCTGAGTGGTTTACCCATTCGTTCCATAGTGTACTGAAAACTTGTATTAATTTTACGTCTACTTCGAAAAAAGATCCAAGATTCTGAATGAAATCTGTACGGTTACAGCTATCCTTGCAGATAAAAACCGTTTTATCTATTCCACATGTGACATGATATTGATAATCCATTTTCAATTCCAAAACTTTTTACCTTAAATAAATTGTTAAAATATTTATCTCAAAGAAAGTATGATATTTGTGCTACTACAATTTAAAATAAAACTAAAATATGCTACTACATAATTTGAAAATAAAAATAATAAAGTGAACCTATAGCTGTTTAATTAATACCTAAATCCACTCAGCTTGTGGTTCAGACAAACCACAACCTCTGTGTTATGCCTATACGGCAATAGCGCTGAACTATCAATTTCATGACCAGGAGATAAACCATACCATGAATTAACTTCTTCAACATTATTAAAATTGTAATGTTTTACATAAGCTTTACATTTTAGAAGTCTACCCAAAAGGTGGCTTTTTTCACTCATTTTAATAATATAATGTATTTTAAAAAAAAACTGGAATCTCCTCTTCAGTAAGATGAACCGGAAAAATATAGCCAGGCTTATAGGTAACTGACTTTACAGTAAGAACTGATGCCAAATTAGTTACCTTTGGATCAGTTTGCAAACTTAGATATTCGTGTACGTACAATTTCAAACTTAAAGGTAAACTACTATAAGTGGTTTTGCTCCACACCTTTCATAGCATTGAAGCATCTGATGCCTTTTAGCTAAAGTCCAAGTTATATTTCTGAAATTTCGGGAAGCATTTGCTATGTTTTTGAAGTATTAATGTTTTGCCTCGAATCTCATACACCATAATCTAATTAAAGGCCCATATTTTAAAATTAGGCTTGGGTAATGAACTAAATAATGGAGTTTGGGGATAAATTTAATAATTGGCACATGTTTTAAGATAATACAAAAATTGTTTATGATGTCGTACAGATATGCTAGCCAAGATTTATTTATTACAGGAGCACAAATAATTTCCCCTATTTCAACTAACATTAGTAAAAGACACCAAAGATTGTCATTCTCTGGAACGTAAGAACCAAACATCAAAGGGAAAAAATTCAATATACACATTTTCTGAGCCGCAGATCCGACTAATTTTCCTTTATCGGTCAATATTGATTTGGTCATGGGAACTGGCTTATTTTTAACATGAATATCACCATATGGGAAGTTTTGAATTGTGGAATTAATTTCATCTAATGTTACTAATTTTTCTTGCACCAAATTAGTAATTAAATGTTTAATAAAGAGTGGAACCACTCCTTCAAAAAAATCGTACATGATATCAGGGGGGAAAGAATTTGTGGTTTCAAAATTAGGCAATATCGCAAATGGTGATGGACCAGTAACTCCATAACACGATTCATTTTCTGGGTCATCTAACACACCCTGAACTTGATAGGCATGAATTTCTTCAGTTCTCAACACTAAATCATTCTCACTAAAACACTCTGAAATTGGTTCTTTCAATATCATGCAATACCTACAAATTCTACCACTGCTAAAACACTGCCTAAAACCTCCTACATCATGACTTGATAGATTATCACCTGATATTGTTGCTACAGAGGCACGAATAATATGGTTGTTAAACAAAAATCTCTCATTTGGCAAATCTATTATATCTTCCAATAGCGGTTTAAGTACCTTTGGATAAACATAACTACCTATTAGGTTATATCTCACACATAGAGCTTATTTTATGCTGCTCAACTTGCTGCGAAAAGAAGGGTGAAAATTACCAATTGAAAAATAAATAAGTGAAACCTTATGTTTTCCTCTTTTAGACCCTAAAGGGTTGACAAGTTCTACCTCATCAATGTATAGGTGTATTCTTAAATGATAAGGGTCATTTTGAAAAACTGGATTATTTTTACAAAGGCTTCCATCACTGAAGTCTGCTAAAAACTCTTCACCAATAATTTGCTTTTCTCTAACAAGCTCGGACCAAACATCACCCGGGTAGCAAAATTTCGTTGATTAACGGTTGTAAAACGGTTACAAACTTGTTGGTAAAAAACGTTATGAAATCTTCAACAATGTCCGGCAATAAAACGACAGATAAAACGGGTGAAAAACGTTATGAACAACTTTATACTCACCAAATATCCACGATATTAATTTTAACGTCTTTAGAACGTCTCTATTAAAACGTTTTTGTAACGTGATACCAATTTAAACAAAAACGTTATGAATCCGTTGAAAATGTCTGACAATAAAACGATGTTTAAAACGGTTGAAGAAACGTCACACTCACAGAATAACGACGATATTTTATTTTAACGGCTTTTAAACGTTACTTGTATAACGTTTTAAATACAATAAAAAACCATAAAATGAAATTTACAAAAACTTTTTTTTTAACTTTAAACAACAAAATATTGTTTTGCTTAAGTTATTTCACCAAAGATAATTTAAACTCGTACCCTAGATTCGAATACTGAGAGTTTTCCCATTGACGGTTTTGTTACGAAGCGTTTACTCTTTTCCGGCACGTGGCCTCAGAAAAATCGGGCTCCATCGGTTGTGGCACGGCCAACGTCGATCACTTGCTGCCGCGCTATATAGCGCGTGATCGAAGTTGGCCGTGGTTGCGGTAAGGCGCAAACCATGGAGCGAATTTTTTTTTGAGTTCCGGCGGGAAGTGGGTAAACGTTATCGGCAACGCGCGAGAGAGTGATTTCGAATCTAGGGTACGAGTTTAAATTATCTTTGATTTCACTTAACCACAGCTGACCCTGTGGTAGATTTTAACATCAAATGCTAGTTCATAAAATCAAATGATTGCTTTTAACACTAGGCGTATTTTAAAGAAGGCACTTTTGTTTCAATTTACATCAGGTACATTGTGTCTATTTTTACATCAGGTACCTTGTCTCTTTTAACATTAGCTACTTATTTGTTTATTTAAGTATCAGATCATTTTTATGAAGATTTTAATATCAGGTTACTTTTTATATAAAACGAGGTAGTTTCTATTTAGTCGACAAAACTTTTTTCTAGGTTGAGGTCATGTGGTACTCGTTATCACAGCATGCACATTTTAACCATAACAAAACACTTTACCAAAATCAATCTTAGATAAATGGAATCGTTAGTCTAAATGCAGAAAAAACTAAACGATTAGCTAGTTGAGATAAAATTTTGAATTTCTTAAAAAAATATACAGGGTCTTTTTTTTTGCTCGGAAAAGTGTTTTTTTTCAAAAACTATTTATAGTACCGATTTCAAATTTGGAAGATCAATTCTCTATACCGGGGGACATCAGTTTGAGAAATTTGAGCGTTTTCGGTAATGTTTTTCACCAATTTTGAAAAATTATTTTTCGACCACTAGGTGCGAGATAAAAAATTTCTATTATAAAGTTGTAGGCCGTCATCGAAAACCCTTAAAAATTGTTCACTCGACGAAAAACAATTTATTTATCAGTGAAAATTCGAGCTTGAAAAATTTACAAGTTGGTGAAGCCAAATTACGATTGTTTGAAACGATAATTGAAACCGAATTACCTAATCCAGTTGAAACTTTGGTTAAAAAAACGACCGGATTTAAAAAACACGAGGCTATAGGTCAATCCTAAACATGCATTGGGTATTTAAAGGAAAACTTTGGGAGATTATTATCAGTGTTTGATAATATTTCGAACTATGCCTCGTTATTCAGTAGCTGAGCGTACCGAGATAGTTGCCATTTACTATGGAGAAGCAGCGCAAAACCTTAGAAGAGTGACTGAAATCTTCGCAGAAAGACATCCAAATGGAGCACCATCTGTAAATACAGTAAGACGAGCAATTCACGATTTCAATCAATTTGGTAACTTGCAACCTAGGTTTCGCGGATTGGGTCAACCGGATTTAGACTTCGAGAACAATGTACTCGCGTACTTTGTGGCATATCCTCGTCACAGTTGCGCTAACGCCGCTGCTGATTTGGGTTGTTCTGCAAATCGTGTGTGGAAAATTCTTCGTAAGAATCGCTATCACCCATACAGAGCTACGCTCCACCAAGGACTAATTGACGGAGACCATCAAAGACGTTATGAATTTAGCAACTGGTTACTAAATGCTGTCCAAGAAGATAGACAATTTTTGCGCCATGTTTTGTCATTTTCTAGAGATGGGCCCTTTAATCATCAAAACAGCCATCTTTGGTCTGACATCAACCCACATTGGGGTTTTGAATATCATCACCAGGTTCAATTTGAACGGGTCAATGTTTGGGTTGGACTTGTTGGAAACCGTTTGATTGGTCCCTTTTTCCTGCCGACGAACCTCAACGGCCAAAGGTATTTACATTTTCTACAGAACGAACTGAGTGACGCAATCGACGACCTTCCATTGGCTGAAAGACGTCAGTTGTGGTTTCAGCAAGATGGCGCCCCTCCGCATTTTTCCCGGCAAGTAACTGAGCACCTCAACAACGAGTTTCCTGAAAGGTGGATAGGGAGAAATGGTCCAGTGCATTGGCCAGCAAGGTCACCTGACCTAACACCGCTGGATTATTTTCTCTGGGGATTCGTTAAAGCAAAGGTATACGCCACGCCCATTGAAACTAGGGAGGAACTCATTAGACGAATAATCAGTGCTTGCCGAGACGTCACACCAGAAATGGTAGAGAAAGCGTTTGAGAACTTAATTGTCCGCGCACAAACCTGTGTTGCAGCCAATGGTGATATTATTGAAAATGTTTTGTAAAAATTTATGTGAATAAAATATCTGCATTTAAAAACCAAACGTGTACATTTTTTCAAGTGTGAAAACTCTACTACGTTTGTATTAGACTTGTTCCCTTTTCAATTATCGTTTCAAACAATCGTAATTTGGCTTCACCAACTTGTAAATTTTTCAAGCTCGAATTTTCACTGATAAATAAGTTGTTTTTCGTCGAGTGAACAATTTTTAAGGGTTTTCGATGACGGCCTACAACTTTATAATATAAATTTTTTATCTCGCACCTAGTGGTCGAAAAATAATTTTTCAAAATTGGTGAAAAACATTACCGAAAACGCTCAAATTTCTCAAACTGATGTCCCCCGGTATAGAGAATTGACCTTCCAAATTTGAAATCGGTACTATAAATAGTTTTTGAAAAAAAACACTTTTCCGAGCAAAAAAAAGACCCTGTATATTTTTGAAGAACAAATATTCTCAAAACAATTATCTATTAAAACAAACTTTTATAAAAAAAATTACTTAGAAATTGTCCATTCACGTGGTGTTTCAAAACGTTTTCGTGTGATTTAATAAAAATACTAAAAAAATTAGCGACAGTCTTGTACGCCTAATTAAATATTTTTAAAAAAACACATTACCAAAACAAGAATCTTGCAATAAGCCTGGTTTTATCTAGCCCATGTTTAATAAGAGCTTGAGAACTTCAGCATTAGCTGTCTTTGCTGCATTTTCAGTAGGATCTGTTGGTTCTTTCGATTCAGTCAAAGATGATTCTGAAGTTACTGTAGAGCTCACGGGGGTACTAGAAAGCGGTTTTCGGCTTTTCAAACGAGTCTTGGAATATTTTAATCGCAGCTGCAATTACAAACTCATCCGCTTTGTTAAAGCACTCGTTTGACCGTACTGCAGCTATAAAACAAAAAATTTACTTGCAAAAATATTTAATCTAAGAAATACAGTTAATTAAAATTACCAATAACAACATCTTTCAGAAGTAGGGTTATAAAACCCATTTTGTTATGACCAGCCCAGTTTAACTGACTAACCTCATTATCTAACTACTTCAAAGCTTTAAATATCACCTTAAAATATCAATTGGGAAAACTATACTTTTGAAAACTAGACTAACCCCTTCTGTTTTGAAAGAAATTACTTGAATGTCACAAATCATAAACATAAAATATGGGTTAATCCATTTAACTAATATTTTATAATAAATTTAACTGACCAACATCATTATCTAACCCCTTCAAAGCTCTAAATTTCACCTTAAAATATCAATTGGGAA
Organism: Leiobunum rupestre; assembly: GCF_980474605.1. Classification (NCBI taxonomy): domain Eukaryota; kingdom Metazoa; phylum Arthropoda; class Arachnida; order Opiliones; family Sclerosomatidae; genus Leiobunum; species Leiobunum rupestre. The sequence goes on along the minus strand of NC_143388.1, from coordinate 50,285,951 downwards.
AACTGTACTTTTGAAAACTTGACTAACCCCTGCTGTTTTGAAAGAAATTACTTGAATGTCGCAAATCAAAAACATCAAATATGGGTATATTCAACTCATATTTTATAATAAATTTAACCAATGATACCAAGAGGCTAGTTTTTTCTACAGAAGTCTTGGCCAGTAAAAAAATAATGGAAAATATGGTAAAAATGGCTAATAGCTGCTAATAAAGAAATATCGCATGTAAAAAAGCTAAAAATCAGTATTTTTACAAGTTAAAAACTCAATATTTTAGTGCAGTAATGTTCTAATGTTACTTAGTTGTAACACAAAATTTTAGCCCAATAATACCTTTATACTCTGGTAAAATTACAATTTTCATGAGTTTCTCAAGTAAAAAAAGTATTATAAATTATTTGCCACATTGGTCTAAAATCTCATTTTTCTTCTGTCCTTAAAAATTTACAATTTTCCATGGATCAAAATCATCAAACATGTAATAATATATTTTGTTTGATATTTTGAAATAATTTTCACCAATTATCCTCATTATACAACCCGTTAGCAGACTTAAATTTCACTTTAAAATATCAATTGGAAACGTTTTGCTCATGAAAATTAGACGAGCCAACTTTTCAAATCAAAATGCTTAGTCAGCAAAAATGGATCAGTGATCCATTTTTTTCTCGCGTACTTTTTTGGTGGATCAACTCATCGAGCTTTTATTGACACGAACCAACTAGTTTACTCAACTCAAAGTTGACTCATCTAGTTGGATCAAAACGTTGGCTCGTGTGAATAGACCTATAGTATAATACAAATAATTCTAAAATAGATAAGATTCTAAAATAGATAGAAAAATCTTCCACTCACCATTTTGTTTGCCAAATTTCTATGAAACCAAAAATTTTGCGTATTAAGCCTTTGCATACTAATTAGTGTTGAGCAACTTGAGCTTACCTTTAAGTACCTTTCCGGTTTTCGGTAATAAGGATATTAATCACCGGGCATAAAATAAACTTAAAATACCAAAAAATTTAATTCTTGTACTAACAAATTTCGTATTACGTGCAAACCATATTAAAATATTTAGAGAATACATGGAACTGAGGAAAGCTTTTTGCGCCGTTAGAAATTTCAATTCCGGATACGTAAAACTCAATTTTTATTGGATGGCAGTTAAGTCGGCTGTACTTACGTAATATGGTGGGAATATTCAATTTATTATTAAATAAGTAAATAATTTATTTAAATCTACCTAATTAATTAAATAATATTTGATTTATATTAATAACAAGAATTTCCTGAATTAAACCAAACTTTATGGTCAGAATAATCTGCTACTTTAAGGTGGACATTTAGGCAAGTTCAGTTGGCTGCTGGCAACTCTATTAAGTAAATTTGTGGGTAATTTTTGTCAAAAGTACGGTCACAATAATATCAATATAGTTCATATTTACACTAAAAGATAAAGAATGTAGCATTGTTGTTGCCTGCAGGTTCGGCTCATAAGGCGGCCAAATTTATGCCCCTCAAGCATTCGAGCTATGCTAAATGTTTTGGTATATTTTTTTAACGAAGACCCTTTCGCCTCCCCTACGATTGTCTGTAGTAAAAACGTTAGCAAAACGTTTTGATTTTAATATGAAATAACGAAAACTTTACGATCTATGTAAAACGATAATATGACGTTACATGGACGTTAACATTTATGCAGTGGATAAGTTGTGAAACATTCACTTATTTTCAAGTTATTAATGTAAAGTTATTAAAAACGAGAAAACGTCAATTTGACCACAAAACCACGAACGTGAAACGTTTCGTTGCTACCCGGGCAGTGTGACTTAAAAAAATGATTCAAAACCTTTTTAATTGGAACATAACTAAATGTGTCTTTTTGCACTTTGTTACCAATTCTCTTCGAACCTAGAGTATACACAATTGGTTCGACAAGATAAAGATTGTCCTTACAATATTTGTGAAGAATGAAGTCAGTTTTTATAATACTTGTCAACGACTGTGATATATTTGAATTTGTAATTTGTTTATCCTCCCCAATCACTCCTTTATTACAGTCAATACTGTACTCAATGCAACCCTGAGCTAAATCTGCAATTTTACTCGATAAAGAGGTGGCAGCGGCTATAGGTAACATATGCTTTTCCCGCATTTCTAATATCAACAAAGCAGCATTTCTTTGAAGATTCTGAAGACTATTTTCTGATTCTTCAATTTCAGAATTGGAATCTGATTCATTGTCAATTTGGTCATTCATATTATTTTGATCAGGAAAGATAGGTGGTTGAAATTCCGGTAGCTGTTCATTTAATCTTAATTCCATAGTACCATCAATAAAATTACCATTTCGAAAATGATTTCTATATACATGTTTTCTCAAGGTTGCATAAGTTTTACAGATAGTAAGGCATGTTTGACTAAAGCTACATTTAAAAAATCTATTTAGCTCGTGAGTATGAGCTATTCTCATATGCTTCAACCAACTTTGGGGTGTGGGCCTCTCGATATTACAAATTGCGCAAGAGTATGCCATTTAAAATATTACCCAAAGTGGTCACAATCTCATCAGTGAGTTTTACGAATAATTTAAAAACACTTAGCTTTTATTTCAGGCCGCTTCCTAAATAAAGCATTGGATAAGTAGATATTGCCTAATTATGCCCCATAAATGTTTCTGAACATACCTGGAAAATTTTAATTTAAACAAATTTCATTATCGATGTTTCATAATCACAATGAAGTATATACATTTTATCTTGAATTTATTTAATATTACGTTAATGCATTTAATATTTGATTAAAATAAAAATATATTTTTAAATTTAATTTAAATATCTTTAAAATATATCGTATTATTTATATATTATATTTTAATTACATCTTTATTTTTAAATTGAAATTAACAATTGAACATTTTAAAATTATTTTTATAAATTTTATAAAAATTAATTGAAAGACCAATTAAACTTATTAATTTTAGTAGTTTTAAAGTTATTGCAAGTTAAATTTATGAAATTAGGTTTAAGAAATACCAGCTACATTTAGAAATACTAGTTAAATTGCAGGTATATTTACAAATTTAATATTAAATACTAATAAACATTAAAATGCCGGTTAAATTTCTAAATTTCATTTTAGGTTTATTTAAATAACCGATAAATTTCCAAAGTTATTTTAAGTTTAAATTAAATACCAGATTTTTTTATAAATACTCAAATAAATAAATAAATTTTTTTAACTAAGTTTAATTTTAATTTATAATTATATTTAATTAATTTCTGCGCTAAATATATTTCTCTTAATTCGGGTATTTTCAGCAACTTTTGAGTTTCCCGCCATCTTTCCTTAAGTTATAATGGCGTACGTTCGCGTGTTACATTGCTTTGATTCGATTCCTCTTGGTCTCTTTCTCGCCCACCCCCAAATAAACTCTTTTTGAGAGGATTTTACTGGGCGCGTCCATATTGAGTTTTACCCCTTTAGCATCCATTCTCCATATCCGCCGACCCAAGAATGGATTTCCCGCCGCGGTTGTAGGTAATGTCGAACGCGGAGGGGGTGAAAGGCGCGAAAAAACTATACAAACCGGCGATTTTGGTTTCTCTTTACCACTCATACCGCACGTGTTACCCTCCCGCTCATCTAAGCCTAAAAACTACAAAAATGGTTCCAACAGCCAAATCTGCTACCGTCTCTCGCATGATGGCGACATTTTGATATTCGTAGAAAGTGCATATAAAAAAAGTCGGCCTAGGCTGTAATATTAGTTGCACATCAGTGCATTAGAGTGGACAAACATAAACACCCTTAGAAGACACAGGTAGGCCAACTAATACAAAAGCTGTTGAGGCTACGTGATTGCTTATCGTTTGATATCTAAATTGCCATCCTAAGTTAAAGAGTGGATGTCACCCTACCTCAGGATACGCGGGTGGGCAAACCAATACAAAGCTGTTGATGCCATGTGATTTCTTATCGTTTGATATATAATGTACCATCCTATGTTAAAGAGTGGCCACCGCCCACCCTCAGGATACCCGTGTGGGCAAACCAATACAAAAGCTGTTGAGGCCATGTGATTTCCTTTAGTTCGTAATATAAATTACCATCCTAAGTTGAAGGATTAAAACTTGGGCGCCATCCACTCTCAGGATACGTGGGTTGGCAAAGCAATACAAAAGCTGTTGAGGCCATGTGATTTTTTATCGTTTGATATATAATGTACCATCCTATGTTAAAGAGTGGCCACCGCCCACCCTCAGGATACCCGGGTGGGCGAACCAAATTAACCAATACAAAAGCTGTTGAGGTCATGTGATTTCCTATCGTTAGATAGACGGAAAGTTTCAAAGGTGAAATAGGTAAGCAAAACACGACGAACATAATTCTTTTAAATTATTGAAATTAGTGGAAATATGATTTAAAGAAATTCTTAAACTGGGATTCAAATGGGTTTATTTTAGGAAATTTATATCACACATTTGGGTAGTTATGCACCAAACGAGGGCAGATCACTTTGTTACAAGATGTCCTAATAATCATAATTAAAAATTTAATCATTTTTAATCTTTGTTCAGCCAAAGCTACAGATTTAATTTTAATCTAATCTAATCATGATTTAATCATACGAGGGTGTCCTAATAATCATTGGAGTGAGCTGCCCCTCGGCACCAAAAGCCATGTAAATTCGCAAATTCATAAAAAAATACCCATGATTTTATTAACTTGTTTTTTTTCGATCACTCTCCCTTTAAGGGGGTTGGTCGGAGGGGCGGAAATTAACGGCACTGCGTGCGCGTCAAAGAGTTCTATCGAATGAGATTAACTTGTTTTTTTTGGTCACTCTCCCTTTAAGGGGGTTGGTCGAAGGGGGCGGAAATTACCGGCACTGCACGTTCTATCGTTTGATATAAAAAGTACCATCCTAAGTTAAAGAGTTGACTTTAACGTATTGTTATTATGGGGGGGTCGAAATAGTGCCCCTGTTTACCTGACAGACCTGAAACTGGTTATCGGTAAAAGTTGTGTAGCCCCACACTGTAATTCAAACTTCCCGCCACGCCCGTGTCACCCTTCATGAAACTCCACTGGGTTGGGGGTGGAGGCGAAGTTTGAGGTTCACTTGACCTTAAAACGCCTTAAATATACGTAAAATAACGCGGAAAAAGGAACGAAAATTGAACCAACTTAACTACGCAGAGAACGGCATAACTTGGTTGGTAAAAGCGTCCGTTTTAGAGATTACGCGGCCAGATGCTATCTGTGTTCGAGTCCCGGTGCCGCCAATAATATAAGTTTTATAAATTATTTTTCGCAACTCCATCTACCGTGTTGTCGCTTTCCACAATAAACAAACAAACAAACAAACTACAACAACACTTAACGACATTCGATATATATACCTCGATGTGGAACTAAAAAGGAGGCCTTGACTATACTTGATACTTCCACCCCAAATATTATTCCAACGGCAGCAGTCAATAGAACCTAGTTACCAATCACCATTAGCAAGTCTTATTAAACCTTGATTAAACTTCAAATTCACACTATACAGTCATGCTCTCAAGCAACATTTATATACCATAATATTTACCAATAAGCATATCGGCTATTAACGGAATGGATATCCATAAATAAATCTCCATTTATTAAAAAAAGTTTTATCTCTAATACTGAGATGTTTTAATTCGGCCTATAACCGATTTCATTAAAAGTTCTAAATTCTGTATTTAACCGATTTAATTAAAAGTTCTAAAATATATTTAAAACCTGTATTTTTACATTCAAATTAAATTAAAAATTTTAATAGTTATCTTGTATATATACTATATTGGTTTGAAATGTCATTAAATATACTGTTACTAATTGAATTCATAATGAATTTACTATCGATTTAAGCGTATCACTTAAAATTAAATAAAATATACGTCGACGTTAATTCATTTATTTTAGGAATAAAAAATTATGGAGTACCCTAACTTAAACAAAATGAAAGAAAAATTAACATACCTGAGATAGTTCTGAACTTGCTTGATTTTAGAAAAAGATAATTCGACACAGTTCAACAAAAGAAAACACCAACTACCTAAGCCTAACAGACCACGAGTGTCCGTTACAGCAAAACTAGGAAACGCGCCGGAATGAACTTACGACGAAAGGGCAAAGATCACTACCCGCTATCTCCAAGCGGAGGAAAGATATTTTGTGATAAATTGGTTTTAAGCGGCGAAACGCCACCCGAAGGAATATAAAAGGTTCAAATTAGAACATTATTTCGCAGCGCGAACGCTGCAAGAAATTTGAACGACCTCTGAACAGCTACGGTTCATTATAGTTTCATAGCGTGCAAAATTGAGCTGCCGATGAACCTTATTGAACGCTTTTTCTTAGAGTGTAGAGTCAATAATCTAGAAAAGTATTTGGTGGTGGTTGATTCTAAAGCTGACCAAAGAAGGTAAGAAAAAATAATAAATATCGATAATTTATAAGTATTGATTAAACGTAATTATTTGTCGATTAGGGGAGTGGTGGATAGCGACATGGAATAAAGTTGGTTAAACAAATTCAAGAAATGTTCTCACAATAGTTACAAATTAAAGTTCCTGTAATCCCTACTCAAGTATTCCTTAAAGAACCGTTTGTTTAGGGTAAAAGAAGAGTAGTTTTATATAAGGCGGATTCGTATGACATAAAAATGTCTATCCTCACTAAGAATACTTTGTTAAACGGAACCAATATTTTTATCGAGCATGATTTTACTGCGAACCAACAAATGGCTAGATACAAACTAAGATAATTCCCTAAGTCTAAACTTCAAAATAAAAACAAATGGATTTCTGTTCATTCAATAATCATTGGTCATTCAAGTATGACTTTGCCAAAAATATCGTTCGATTATCGTAAATATTTTTATCTCAAATCCCAATTCTTTATGCTCAATTTAAGAGTCTGTAATATTCGAAGTGCCAGGGCGAATTATGCCCATCTAATTAGTCGCTTTTAAATATATAAAAGACATTTTGATTTATCAGAAACTTGGTTTAAGAACTCATTTGCAGGGTATTTTCCTAACTTGACTTTTGTGGGCCAAGGCCGCAATAGGAAAGATGGCGGTGGGGGAAGTTTTCGATCCTTTCCCGGAGGCATGTATAGCAAATGATATCTTCGAAAATTCATACGATTAAAGTCTTTTATGTTTATGTAGTCAGGAATCCATACATCACCTTGGAATGCGGTAGAGTTTCGATTCGATGTGGCTGACGGTTTTTTTGACGTCACTTTGTTAACTTAACAAACAACCACGTGAGTGGGGAGCGCACGCAGAGAGGATTTACTATCTCGTAGGTGGGGCCGAAGCCGTCAGAGTGATCTTACCATACGCGATACGATAGGATAAGCATTCCAAGAAGAAGTACGAGTTTCTGCGATAGCCTATAGAACTCGCAGCCAAATAAATAAATTTCTAGCATTATTTGAAAGGATTTAGAAAAAATGTGCCCACCTAAAAGTTACAAATTAATTGTTAACGACTTTAACACTAATCTCGATAAAACAGATTTAACAACTAAAAGGTTACTCGATATGACACAAAGTTTTGGTTTGACCCAGTTTATTGACGAACCCACGAAAGTTAATAAAAATACTCCACTTGAATCGACTACTTTTACACTAACTGTAATGCTTCGGTTGAAGTACATAGAGACTTTGATGTATCTGACCTTTACCCTTTAAATCTCTAGGTTCATTTAAACCCAAACTTAAAATTAGAAATGTCTCTGAATATAATGTCAAAACTCTTAGTAATATATTAAAGGATGAAAAGTGAATTAATATTATAAATTCGCCGGATTTTGACGGAGCGTTTAATGAGTTCCATGACGTTGATCTTGAATTTTATAACAAACCTTACGGTAAAGTGCGCGTCGTTATGTTTAAAAATGAACAATATGGTGGCAGATACCAAATTTTTCAGAAAAATGAGGAGAATTCGAATATTTATGATACTAGTTTGGGGGCGCGTTGGGGGGCAGTAGCCCCAATAGCTTTTAAGGTATTTACAATTCAAAAATTATTAATTATTTAGTAATTAAATATTTAAATGCTTTATTATGAACAGAAAAATAGTAATTACCTCCATTTCCAAGCAAACTAGCCTGTACGGTAACAAACGGAAGCTCATTGCATGAAGACTTATACTATGTACAGCTAATTAACCGTTCTTGTATGAACGTGAAGTATTTAAGATAGGTGGCACACCAAATTGAACCCCCACATACTTTCATTTCGCGCTTTTGGAACTTAATCAATGATATCTTTACCTTAAAGAAAATTATGCCAAAGGGTACAATTAAACAAAATTAATGTTTTTTAAAGGTCATAAAGTGACTCATGGTTAGCCGGGTAATACGAAACCGTACGTATTAAGCGGACTCACTCAGAGCTGGATATAAGTAAGCGGGCGAATATAACATGGAGTTCGGGTGATAACATCGAGTTGTTCACTGTGGGTACAAATGTCAGACCAATTAAGGGACACGTAAATGGCAAGGAGAACGTTTTTTTCACTTTGAGGACGTATCGGTCAGCTGAGGATACATTAGTTTTCGATAGTGCTTTATTCAAAACATGTCTTGTGAACTTAAACGTGATACCTGTGTGTTTTGTGAAAATAATACTTGAGAAAAGCTTGTGGAAGGTCCAGCTGATTCGACCAACCAGACTATATCGTCTTTATTGACGAAATGCGCGGAACAAGAAGACGGCGATATCCTAGAACTATTAAATGTTCTCGGTCGAAATGTAACAGTTTAAAACTTAAAGAAGCGAAAGGTACAGTGGCATTTGACTTTTTATGATAAATTAACTGTGAATCCTAGTGGAAAACTAATTGAAAAACGTTATCGTGAAAAATCAAAGTCTGCAGCGTGCGAAGAAAATCTAGAACTAGCCCCATCTATTAGCGGAACTGTATCATTACCATTTACGAGAAGCAAAACCGGAAAGTACTCTAAACTTCTTTTGTGATAACAAAGAAACCAAGAAGCATCCTTTACGTACTATACCTTATGACTCAAGCGGTTCATCTTTAAGAGAAGAAGTTGAATTACGTGGTAATGACACATCGAGGATTCCATTAAATGAATGTATCAATGAAACTGACGCACACGCAATAGATATTTCGTATCATGTGCAATGCTGGGTACAGAGCGTAAATCATGTTTTTCGATCAAAGACTTTAATGTCAGGTACTCAGAAAGTGAAAAGGGCGGCCGTAGTGTCGTCTGGCATCGAGCTGATAAATTTCGTTAAAGAGTGATTTGGATAAAATACAATTAAAGTTGTATCTATGACTAAACTCCCCGCTTTGAACTTGAATATTTGTATTTCAAATGACCTTGACCCAACTAAAAATGACATAATGTCAAGAAGGCAACTGAAAGATTTTTTTAATAGATGAAATACTGCGAATCGAGTTTTCTCCAGCGAAACAAAAGCGCTCTTCGGAGTTAGTATCTTTGAGAGTTACCAATGACTCTGCTCTAACCACCTTGAAAGCGTCGTCAATAATTCGAAAGTTGGTATTGTCATCAGAAACATGTTTTTTTAAAGGATCTCTTGACATAGAAAATGACATAATACCGCAAAAAATGTACTTTTAAATGGTGTGTGATCGGAAAAGCCACGCTCAGTTTAAACCCGAAACGCAAAAGCGAAATTGACCAGTGATCAAAGAACTGATCAAACAAGGTAACGAACGAAGGTTGACTTGTGAAGATGCAAATGGATTTAGACGCTAAGAAAGTACTGGTGGAAGGGACTAAACCTTTGACACTTCAACAAATGGTTTCAAGGAACCAAATCAACCAGTTAGGCTGGAAGAAACCAGTGGCTCAATTGTCGCCGGAACCCAGAATTCCGTTTGGTCAAAGGGAATGACTCTCTGGAGGTGAATGTGGACAGTCCTGTAATGTTTGATGATGAAGAAGACCACCTACAAGCGAACAATAGAATGGACTTCTTCAAAAGTTCCAGTGAGGAAATTCCAAAGAAGACAGCTCCGTTGGAAAATAAGTTGATGATAAGCGATTGAGGGTATTTCGCGAAGGGTTTTAAATTATGTTTTTTACAGAGCCTGAGCTAATTCAACATTTGTCGTAGTCATTTTAATAGTCTCGAATAATATTCTAATTTTATCTATCTGTAAACAAGAATGAAATTCAGCGTACACGATAACGACCGTAGATTCTTTTAAAGGGGTACCAAATCTTAAATGTAAGCGTAGCTGCCCTCTCTTTACGGGGTTCCAAAACGTGACCTCACTGGCCTATTTATCGGGAGTCAAATCGAAAGTGTATAAGGCAAAGCCTAGAGGAAAGTCAGCCAATGCGATGTGGTTTCCTTCGTCTTTGTAGTGTATCCCAGTTCCCGAGAAAAGCGAATGATAGGCTAGCGTAACTAGTTTACTATTAAAAGCGTAACTAGTTTACTATTAAAATCAGGGGTCAACGCTTTCGAAGTGATTTGTTCGTTATCGACGTATACAGGGTCTTTTTTTTGCTCGGAAAAGTGTTTTTTTTTCAAAAACTATTTATAGTACCGATTTCAAATTTGGAAGGTCAATTCTCTATACCGGGGGACATCAGTTTGAGAAATTTGAGCGTTTTCGGTAATGTTTTTCACCAATTTTGAAAAATTATTTTTCGACCACTAGGTGCGAGATAAAAAATTTCTATTATAAAGTTGTAGGCCGTCATCGAAAACCCTTAAAAATTGTTCACTCGACGAAAAACAATTTATTTATCAGTGAAAATTCGAGCTTGAAAAATTTACAAGTTGGTGAAGCCAAATTACGATTGTTTGAAACGATAATTGAAACCGAATTACCTAATCCAGTTGAAACTTTGGTTAAAAAAACGACCGGATTTAAAAAACACGAGGCTAATGGTCAATCCTAAACATGCATTGGGTATTTAAAGGAAAACTTTGGGAGATTATTATCAGTGTTTGATAATATTTCGAACAATGCCTCGTTATTCAGTAGCTGAGCGTACCGAGATAGTTGCCATTTACTATGGAGAAGCAGCGCAAAACCTTAGAAGAGTGACTGAAATCTTCGCAGAAAGACATCCAAATGGAGCACCATATGTAAATACAGTAAGACGAGCAATTCACGATTTCAATCAATTTGGTCACTTGCAACCTAGGTTTCGCGGATTGGGTCAACCGGATTTAGACTTCGAGAACAATGTACTCGCGTACTTTGTGGCATATCCTCGTCACAGTTGCGCTAACGCCGCTGCTGATTTGGGTTGTTCTGCAAATCGTGTGTGGAAAATTCTTCGTAAGAATCGCTATCACCCATACAGAGCTACGCTCCACCAAGGACTAATTGACGGAGACCATCAAAGACGTTATGAATTTAGCAACTGGTTACTAAATGCTGTCCAAGAAGATAGACAATTTTTGCGCCATGTTCTGTTCTCCGACGAAGCGTCATTTTCTAGAGATGGGCCCTTTAATCATCAAAACAGCCATCTTTGGTCTGACATCAACCCACATTGGGGTTTTGAATATCATCACCAGGTTCAATTTGAACGGGTCAATGTTTGGGTTGGACTTGTTGGAAACCGTTTGATTGGTCCCTTTTTCCTGCCGACGAACCTCAACGGCCAAAGGTATTTACATTTTCTACAGAATGAACTGAGTGACGCAATCGACGACCTTCCATTGGCTGAAAGACGTCAGTTGTGGTTTCAGCAAGATGGCGCCCCTCCGCATTTTTCCCGGCAAGTAACTGAGCACCTCAACAACGAGTTTCCTGAAAGGTGGATAGGGAGAAATGGTCCAGTGCATTGGCCAGCAAGGTCACCTGACCTAACACCGCTGGATTATTTTCTCTGGGGATTCGTTAAAGCAAAGGTATACGCCACGCCCATTGAAACTAGGGAGGAACTCATTAGACGAATAATCAGTGCTTGCCGAGACGTCACACCAGAAATGGTAGAGAAAGCGTTTGAGAACTTAATTGTCCGCGCACAAACCTGTGTTGCAGCCAATGGTGATATTATTGAAAATGTTTTGTAAAAATTTATGTGAATAAAATATCTGCATTTAAAAACCAAACATGTACATTTTTTCAAGTGTGAAAACTCTACTACGTTTGTATTAGACTTGTTCCCTTTTCAATTATCGTTTCAAACAATCGTAATTTGGCTTCACCAACTTGTAAATTTTTCAAGCTCGAATTTTCACTGATAAATAAGTTGTTTTTCGTCGAGTGAACAATTTTTAAGGGTTTTCGATGACGGCCTACAACTTTATAATAGAAATTTTTTATCTCGCACCTAGTGGTCGAAAAATAATTTTTCAAAATTGGTGAAAAACATTACCGAAAACGCTCAAATTTCTCAAACTGATGTCCCCCGGTATAGAGAATTGACCTTCCAAATTTGAAATCGGTACTATAAATAGTTTTTGAAAAAAAACACTTTTCCGAGCAAAAAAAAAGACCCTGTAGAGCCAAATAATTTAGATCGAAATTTTCAAAATTATAAGGATTAGACTTAACGGAGCCCTTATACACTTTGTTGGGGGCTAAACGAATAATGACTCTGTTTGGCATCGGGCCGAAGAATATATTGTCAAAACTATCGTTCTGAATCGAACTAGCCAATGTTTTAGTTTTAATTTCGGTACGAGTAAAGGGATATTTGGCATTACTACGTAATAATCCTTGATGGTGGACTAATAAAGTTTAGGCATAATTCAAATTGACGTACAATTAGAGCAACGTCTATAAATTCAACTTAATACCCGTCGAGAGTGTCGCTAAATAGGGTAAAATTATCGCTATTTCAAGTTAGGGAAACCTTAAGTTGTACGCCATTAATTAAAAATGTCACAAAAAATGTTCCCGTAAAGTTCAATTTCTTTCGAACCAGCGGCGAGGGCTTGACGCTTCGTGAATCCGGTGTTCGTCAGGAGGTCCATACTTTAAGTCGAGTCATTGTACCATCCAGATGTCCCTAGGTGAGTGTTTTTCGCATCGTTTCCAAAGTTGTTCAGGGTCGATATACTCCCGATAGGGGTAATTCCAGTAGTGGCGCCATCAATAGGCCGGGGTAGGCCTGGGCCTATTTAAAATTTAAGTAGGGGCCTCCAAATTATTTAAAACCAGATAATTCTGTAATTTGTTTGCGCAATAATTAATTAATGTATTAATTTTTCCATATGCAATGCGAGTGATTCGCTTAACGGCACTGCTGTTTTTATTCCATTCAAAGGTACGAGTAACTTTGCTTTGACAGTAGTTTATATTTTAGTTTTAATTTTTCGCAAGTGCTACTATATCCAAATTATCCAAATTGTATCTTTAATTTTATCTTTACAAATAAATGGTTCTTAAACTTACTTTACTTAGTGAACCTACGTACATTCATTTTCGTAAAGTTGTAAGTTCTGAAGTAAGGGATGTACATGCGAAGTACAGAAGGAATGAATGTAAATTGATAGACTGGAATTCAGTCGTTGAAATAAGTAAATAACCACTCATTTGTTAAGTGTTATCGGTACACGAAAGAGGATCAACACACACTCAGTTTTTAGTGATGTTTAAATTCATTATTACTTTAATTTGTTCGTCGTGTACTCATTTTACCGAAACAATTGCACCACTTGATTAAAAAAAATTAAATAATCCATGTGGACGGATGTGAAAAGATTGTGCTGGGGGGGGGGCTCCAAATGGTTCGCCCACTTGCCCAAAAATCCTGGCGCCGTTACTGGGTAATTCGCATTGTTTGAATAGCTTTTAAGTACATCCATTTTAGAGAGCGAAAATATCGCGAACAGTACGCGTGAACTTGGCGGCGTTTAACTGAACCCTTTTTCTTAGCGCGGGACTTCTTCAAGGATTTTTTAGTAGTTTTTCTTCTCTTGTGACGACCCGAACCTTCCTGCGCAGCCATTTCGTCCACAGTTTCGGTCATTCGTTTATTTGCCGTTGTTTTCATGTCCTGACCTTGCAAGATGTCTCCGAGTACTTTCTTTCCTGTAGAAAGAGCCCTTTTCCTCACGTATTTTGCGGATTGTTTTAGGAATGGGAATACAAAACTAGCTAGCCCTGGAAAAAGATACAATTCCGAGTCCTTTTTGTACCGCAAACCCAGAAAAATAAGGTAAATCTACTCCTCCCCCACCTGTTTTAAATAATATTGCATGTAGGGAAAATTTCTATCTACGAACTGATAAGCCATTTTATTACGGAGCTCGTCGTAAATGTACTTCACACGTGACTGTGCCAAACTTAACTAGTTCTTATATTAATGTCGATACTGTGAAAATAATTTCTACTCAATTTAAGGTAATGCTGAGAATTGAAAGTTTTTGAAACGGTAGTTCCGTGAAAAGCATTTTGGTCTACCACAATTGTTCGTAAAAGTGGTGCTAACCTTTTCCCCAACCATTTCATTTCCTACCAAATCGGAATACACGAACAAAAGATCAGGGAGAAATAAGTTTAATTGCATGGGAGTATCATATTTTATTATTTACCCCGGTGAAATATTATTGCCATTATCTCTAAATCCTAAAACTTTCCTTAATCCTTCATATAATACGAGTTTACAATAATTTTTACTTAATGACGTGTATTGTACGTGCCCGCTTTCTAAACTGTAATCAAATTGCCCTAATATTTTCCTCACGCTATCCTCTCAGTTTACGTTTTCTTTCGTTAACACCAAACTATCTTCTATCTTTTCTCTTACCGTCAAATTTTTTAAACTTTCATTAGGTACAGTTAGAAGATCATGGGGATTTTTGTATTATCCGGGCGGTATGTATTTTAGCCGGATACTTGCGCTTCGCCTATCGCTAAAAGTGAAAGGGTCTAGTTTGTAGTCGGGCGCTCGGAGCTAGCGGGACGGGAAAGCCGGGGATCGCCGGAGAAGAGTCCAATTGGGTGAAATTGGTAATAAACGCTAAATATAAGATACGTTTTGGGTAGGTTTGAGGATTTAAATATGCTTTGACAATTTCGCTAATATTGGAACCTTAAATAGGTCGACCGTTTATTACGAGCTCCCCGTTTTCGCCCCACTGTATTCTATCAGGAACAGTTTCCAACTGATCCACCATACTTTGTGCTTTATGATTATATAGCAAAGGCAAATCGTCTATCTAGTCCCTAATTAGCGAGTCGAGCGCGGAGGAAATTTCGATTTCTTTAGGAGCCATGGCCTCTTTACGCAGATTTCCGTGCCTCATTAAAGCTTGCTCGTATAAAATCAATTTCGATGCGTCGTCTTTACCTTTCATATTTAATATTTGTCCATCTAAGCGTTTAATTCAGGGCGAGGGGATGCGGGAAAGGGTCTGGCTTAAAAACGTCGCTAGGGACGAGAACCATTTTCTGTCATGTTTCATTGTTTACTTCCGAATATAGAACCAAGTAGGATTGAAATGATGGGTAGAAGTAACGCGAAAAATCATCCCTCAGACTGTACTTACAATTTCTTTATACTTTTCCAAGCTACGGGTTTACTGGCTAATTTTCTAAGGGTATTTTTATGACAAGATAACCTGGTTTCATGGGTGTTTGATAATTTAACGTTACCATTAAAGTATTATGAATACACTCGGATATCGCGTCTATCAGGGATTGGTCGGCTTTTGATAAAATGGCTTTACGTTGAACGGGTTTGCAACGGCCGAGATATCGGAGAGTTTCTCTCTCGATACGCACTCTACGAGACATGATTCATAACTGATTAAGATTACGAAATGTTAGTTTCATTTAATTGGGGAGTTATCCTTAGCACGTTTCTCCCGGTAAAATATTATTTAAGACTCTTTGATCTTCAGGATACGTTTGAGTTAAATTAAATAGTTGATAACCATGAGGTCTGGAAGTCGCGTCTTCGTAGGCGTCTACTTCAAAACGCCATTTATCAGGGAACATCTGTCGAGCGATATAAGCCACTTGCTAACGGTCTCGGGGACTTTTCAATAAAAATATTTAATGCGAATTTAAGGAAACGTCTCTGCTATCTTTAGATTGATGAAATAAGTTCTGAGTAATAAAAATAACGCTTAGAGAACGGCGATGAGTGCCTTTCACGAATAAATCTAAAATTTGGCCTTTACTATCGCTCATTTGGTCGTCGATTACTAATAATATGGGATATTTTCCGTCATAGTGCGATAAAACCGGTAATCCTTCTTTAAAAAATACCCGATGTTTAATTTTCTCGTAAAGTGCTTGCAATCAAATGGATGATGTTATTGCATGGTTATCTCCCTTTGAGTACTAGCGTACAAATGACAATGTAAATTAAAATTCGGTTAAATTTATAGGACCCTTCAGAGGGGGGGAATATAATCGAATAACCTATTTCATCCCTTACCCCGTATAGGTTTTAAAATCCCTTTTAAGTCGCGAGACTAAAATCACTTTAATGTCGCAAGACTGAAACCTTTTAAAAATCACTTTCGAGTCGCGAGACTACCCTAGTAGCAGAAAATAGTTGGCCCGGCTGCTGACGGTCTTTTGTCGGCCAGCAGTGGTGGTGCGGCACCGGTCCGCAATTGGGCATGTCCTACCTGACCGACATGTGGAAAAGGTGTTGGGCGTCTCTTAACCACCCACAACTTACCCAACAATAAAGCCTACATTAAACCGTGACAATGGCCTGCATCTTCCCGGCAATTTCTCCAAAGGATATCCGACTTTTTTCCTTACATTAACCCATTATTTTGCCAACGGTAGGCCAGAATTCCTTCGTCTTTAGGGCCATTGTGTATCCGGCAATAAGGCCTACATTTAGTTGTCGACTCACCTTTATTTTCCCTATTACAGGCCTACATGATTCCCACTGATGGGCCTACCTGTTTCCTACCGATTGACCTACATGATTCCTACTGATAGGCCTACCTTTTCCCTACCGATGGACCTACATGATTTCTACTGTTGGGCCTACATGTTTCCTACTGATTGGCCCACATGATTCCTACTGATGGGCCTACCTTTTTCCTACCGATGGACCTACACGATTTCTACTGTTGGGCCTACCTTTTTCCTACCGATGGACCTACACGATTTCTACTGATGGGCCTACCTTTTTCCTACCGATGGACCTACACGATTTCTACTGATGGGCCTACCTTTTTCCTACCGATGGACCTACACGATTTCTACTGTTGGGCCTACCTGTTTCCTAGCGATGGACCTACATGATTTCTACTGTTGGGCCCACTAATTATCCTACGTTTAGTTGTATATTTTGCCCCCTTTTATCTCCCCGTGTGCATTTATTTCTGTATAATTTCAGCAACATTTTTTCTAAATTTATCACCCCTTAATGTGAATTAATTTTTTTCATGTCATATTCAAGGTAGTAAAATATAAAACAAATTTGCTATATTGTTTGTTTAATTTAAAAATATGTCCAAATAAATTTCATTTATTTAGAAAAAATATATTGACAAGTTTTATTCATCATCTGTTTCACTATTCGATCCAGAGTAACAAGTTTTTTTCCCTCGTCTTCCTCGTCCACCTTTTCTATCAGGAGCTCCTCTAATAAATTTCTTAACCACTGCTTCTACGGTGAATTCTTTCACCCCCTTGAAATTCAGTTGAATTGCAGCTGTAAGAAAATATAAATTTTTATTTTATTTCCAAATTTTTAATTTAACTTGTTGTTTAATTGTTTAAAAAGCCGTATCTATTAAGACGTTTTTTGTTCTCAATTCCGAGAACGGATATTTGTCCTTAGAACCCACCCAGTTGAATAGGATAATTATTTCGTGTGAAATTGTTGTGTCGAATAGTCGCTTGCAGCAGTCCGAGATCTTTTTACCTCCATAACAGGAAAAATTCCTTATCTGTAAAATAGATATATTTAAAAAAAGGATCTTTAAGGAACACGCAATAATTATTTAATGGGACTTGCAGCTTGTTTGCTGTTATCTTCGTCCTCTAGCATTGTCTCGGCAGCTTGCAGTTCTTCCAGCGTTGAAATTGGCAGTTTTGGGAAACCATCTATTTCTGTTCTTTCTGGAGTGTTTCCAGTAAAGGTTGCTTTACTGTTGTTAAGGATGAAGTCCATTTTAGTATTTAAATCCACTAGCATGTGTATAATGGTCTTTTTGAATGTTTCATCGCTATCATCTAAATATAAAAATAGTTTATTAAACATAAACTTGTTAAATATTTAAAGGTTATAATATTTCAATAATATAATAGTTTTAAATACAGAAAGATAATGATATTTAATTTTAAATTTATATATAAAGGAACAACCATGGATTAAAAATAAGTTTTATGCAAATATTAGAGGGTAATGAGGTTTCAACCGCGAAGGTCTTCTTCAGATTATCTGAAAGCTCATTACAGTCGGACTCATACTCTCTAATGTTTACATAAAACTGTTCTATCTTTTATCCATGTTTGTTTCTTTTTATGTTAATTTTAATTGTGTAAAATTTTGCTTTTTTTAAATTTAATACACTTATTTAACTAAAATTAAAATTTAAAAATTATTTTTTCTTAAATACCTTTGGAAAGAAACCTTTTACTGGAATTTACATTAGGGTTTTGAGCCATAAAATCTTTTAAAATAAATTACTTTAATATTATGTCGACAAAGACATTTTAGTCATAACAATTTACCTAAATCCATGGGTGGTGTCCTCCCACTATTTCCATGCTGCTCTGATGGGGCACTTGGTTTTGAAAATAAATGACGCCTAAGCAAATTCGGCCTAGCATTATCTTCCTTTCTATGGTTTAATGGGAAAAAATCCCCAAGACTTTTTCGCTGCCTTTTTTCCTTGGAAGGGGACTTTATCTTTGGACTTCCTATTAATTATTTTTAAGATTTTTATGTTTGTTTACTGTTGTTGCCGAGAATGGTCTTCCATTTCTTTTCTCCATTAAGCTTTTTCGAGGAGCATCTGGAGTTCTGACTTTTTCATAATTTTTTTTCGAACACAAGTTCTGATTTGGCAAACTAGGTTTTAAATGTTTGTTAGAAGAATCGCACTTAGATTTTACAAAGGCACTTTTATTGGTTCTAAGTGTGGTCGAAGAGCTACTTCTATTAGTGTTCTTTGGATGAGCAGAGCTTGAACTACCTTCTGATTCAGAAGTTTGAAAGGAGTCTTCATACTCTGAAGACAACGAACGTTCATGAGGCTTAGTAGATATAGTACGTTCTAGTTCATTGAACTTGGTGAATAGACTAGATACTTGTTCATTGGACTTGGTGAATAGACTAGATACTTGTTCATTGGACTTGGTGGATTCTTCAATGGATTTTGCGGATGGACTGGATTCTTGTTCTACACTGAGATAAATTTCTGTACTTTCTACAGAGTTTTTGTACAGTATTAATGTGTGCGAAATTTTTGCAGTACGTTTCTGTATGCAAGTAAAACAGTTCAGTCATTTTATTTTTGTACAATATCCTTATGTATATTTTAGTTACAGAACTGTTATTTGTACTAAGAACTGAAGAGATTACAGAACTATTTCTGTAATCCATGATCAACGATTTTGGCTGTTAAAATGACCAAATTTGTTTATTTGTAGCACTCTAATTTTCACCAAAAACCGCAAAAACTACAGATCTAGTCTTGTAATTTGCGCTACAATT
Organism: Leiobunum rupestre; assembly: GCF_980474605.1. NCBI lineage: Eukaryota > Metazoa > Arthropoda > Arachnida > Opiliones > Sclerosomatidae > Leiobunum > Leiobunum rupestre. Next base: position 50,266,293 of record NC_143388.1, on the reverse strand, counting down.
ATCTAATGTAAGTGTTACATGTATATCCGTAGTTGTAATAGAAATATTTTATAGAAACGAAATTTTCTAAATTTCTGGGGTTATTACCATAAGCCTATGATAGCCACTCTCGCACCTAACGGAACGCGCCTCTAGCGACTGCGATAAAACTCGGCTTCTATCTGTCTTTTCAAAGGAATCCAGCGCCTGGCTGAACGCGCATCCTTCTCCGTCTCTGGGTACTCATCTCGACGATGATTCTTTTAGAATCGCCATCGGTCTTCGCTTGGGTGCCCATATCTGCGTTCCACGCATCTGCAGATGCGGTGCCCATGTCGATTCGTTCGGGACCCATGGTTAAGTTGCAAAAAAGCACTGGTCGTCTGTACCGCCACGCCGCCGTCAACAACATCGTATGGCGCACTCTCGTGACATGTCCACCTGTGTGCCCTCCATCCTCAAGCCCCCGCAGTTGGTCGAGGGACGACGGCAAACGCCCAGATGGCATGACCCTTGTCCCTTGGTCCGGTGGTAAATCATTAGTATGGGATTTCACATGCTCCGTCCCCATAGCGCCTTCAAATTTGGCTTCGTCTTCTACAGCCCCTCTCTGGGCCGCCATCTAGGCTGAATAAAGAAAAACGCCAAATATATGTAGGCCTCGGTCATCGCTTCCAGTTCTGTGCTTTGGCTGTTGAAACTCTTGGCTTGGCCCTGGAACACGCGACTGGCCGGAAAATTCGCGAAGTAACCGCGGGTAGCCGCGTTCCGTGGAATACATCAGCCAACGCATAGCCATTGCCGTGCAGCGGGGCAACGCGGCCGCCGTCTTGAACACGTTCCCACCAGGCTCCTCTCTTTGATGAATTTCTTTACAAACTCCACTAATTTTTACTGTTTCATTTTTGTAAACCAATTTTTTTAAATAAATTAAAAAGTTAATTCTTGATTATAGGCTTACTTATGTAACAACAGTAACATTCTTGCTACTGATAAATAAACCCTATAGCAGATTAGGTCAAATCCCACACCAAAGATTTGCCACCTAAGCATACGGAGAATTTGTCATCCGTCAGGTCGTTTATCGTCGTCGCACAAGGGCACGATTTAAAATGTCGCTCACGGCAGCATGACTGTGCGGGTCGCTTCTCGTGTCATGACGCGACTAGCGACTCTCACCTCTTTTGTAACTCAAACCTTAAGCACGTGATTATTTTGAGGTATCACAAAAAGAGCGGTCAGTTATCACGTAACCAAATAAAATTGCGTTGTTTTTTTTTCTCTACTTTAGACTGTGAGTAGACGAATTAGCAGACGGAAATCCAGTAGCTTAGCGAACGTCTCGCGTTGGCCGAGCAGGTTCTATGGTAACCGAATGTCTCATTTTTAAAATTACAGTTTAGTAACTTGTGCAAAAATTACCAAATTAAAATAACGCAGACGACGAATTTTTCTAGTGCACAAGATTTATTTAAAACATAAATATTTAATTTGTGTAATTAAATATTTATGTGTATGATTTGAGCACCCCTAGCGGATTTTTTTAAAATAATTTTTACATTGAAGCGAATATAAAAACGAGCGTGGCGCTGAACACGTTATAGTACAGTTTATAGGGGGGAAATCCTTGCTCGCGGAATTTCAATGAATGTGTTGGCCACTGTAGCGTGAACAGCGCGTGATCAAAGTTGACCATGGTTTACCAGTGCGGCGCTGATGGCGTAACTTTCGTTACCAGCCAAATGAAAAGCATGGACCAAAGGCAAGGTTCTTTAAAAGTTCTAATCGGACCACACGACAAAATTTCAAAACCCGTTCTAATTTGTTATCCGATTTCTATATTGGTTTCACGAAATGCAGTTTCAGAGTCAGCTGTCAGTTATTTCTTTGTAATATCCTAACCCATAAGTTAACTTCTATTTACATTAGAATAATATATAACAGGTTCAAATCTTTTGTTAAAAAAATCTGAGCATGTGGGAATTTTTGTTTTAAAATTTGTACTTGGTACACTTTAAAAATCTTCTATCAGGGGTGAAATAATTTTCGGGTTTTTGACATGGCAACGCTGCTCATGAGTCATGACTCCTGACAGAAGTTAGTGTCGAAAATTTGGAGCGCTCCCGACACAAAGACGAGGCAGCCTTGGGCATTTTGTTCCACTCTTAGGCTTAGCGAAATCATCAATTTATTCCTAAGATTATAATTATTGTTAATAGTAAGTAGTATTTATTAATTTTGATTAACATAAAAGTAGTATTAAAGGTAATATACCGTAGTGTCTGTTTTAAACGGTGTCCGTTTGAAAATAGTCTTCGACTATTTAGGTCCGTTTGCCGATAGGCCTGGTAGCGGCTATTTTTAATCGGCAAACGGGTACCTTGGATTAATAATAAAAGCTACGCTTTTATTATTAATCCAAGCGGGTACGGGCTTAAATAGCCGAGGACTATTTTCACACGGAAACGGTTCAAAAAAGACACGGCTGTAATAAATACGCGGTAATGAATGAGAACAGAAAATGTTTCGATGCGAGTTTACAAAGCCCAGAAATTCCCGCGACCTGGGGCGCCAGCAGCGTAAGTTAAAGTTATACGATTTTAATGTTCCCGTTTTGATGTTAAGGAATGTAAATAGTGACGTAGACTGGAGCTTAGGTGGTGAGGCTCTAATTTAAAACCAAGCTTAATTAATTATTATTTATTATTTTATTGGAACACCTAATAGTAGTTTACCCCCCTCTTTCTGGATACACGTGGGGGGCGCACCGTGCTTTCCCCCACGCGTCCACAGCTGCGTGACGGGGGGTATGAAGCGGGGAATCGCGTTGCCGACCCCCCCTCGGGCGCGTGTCACGAAAATGATCAATGAACAAGTGGAGGGGGGTAAAGTTTTTATTTAGTAGTATAAAAGTTTGCATGGTTTAATTACCTGACAACGGTTAGGAAGCGTCTTTGGGATTATGGACCTGAACAAGTGATATCTTTTAGTGGATGTTATATGGTTGAACTCTTAGCCATTTGGAGGGTAAATCAGTATATTTGTTTATAAGAGTTAGGTAACGTCTTTGGGGTTAATCAACAAGTGGTCTTAAGTAGTAAATATTAAAGAGTTTTATAAGCTGTGTTTTAACGTTAGGAAGCGCGGTAAAAAAGACTTAACAGAACGGGGTAAAGTTTGGAGGCTGGTCTCTCTTTTAACGGTTGTTATATGAACTGTTAGTAATTTTGGTTGGAAATTCACGTGTTTTGGCAGCCATCTTTAATGATTCATATTTAAACGGGTTCTGTAGGGCGTATTGAAAAGGGTGTCCATGTCTGTTATTTTTAGGAAATTTGCCATGTATACTTTAGATCAAGTTTGTGTTTAACAAGTTGTTGCTAACAATTTTGTATATATATTAACCTAAAACGTCGAATTTAAAGTCGCTAGGCCTAAGGTAGTGCCTTGGGTGTAAGCTGATAAATATTATGACAATGCATCATGTATTAATTTTATATTACCGTTAATGAGGACGCGCGAGAAACATTGTGCATTACGTGGTAAAGTTTTATTGTTAAGCCTGGCCATCGTAAATAATAAGCCTAAAATTTATAAATTGGAAACTGTGTATTCAAGGTTATTTTTGGGGTGAAGAAATTAGGGAGTTTAGTTTTTTATTGGATATTTCAAGTTTTTAACAGAGTCAATACGTTAATAACGGGGTAAAGATAGTATATCCTGTCATCCGCTAGGAAGCGTGTCATCTTACGTAAACATGTGTTGAAAATGGTGAATTACCTTAGCGTGGCCAAAAGACATTTCAATAACTCGCGTTTCGGCGTGTAACAAGTTTTCCCTATATGGTTCGATCAAAAAGTCGCGTCACGTGATCATCTGATTTACGGTTATTGAAAGGGGTCTTCCATAAATAAAATTATTAGTTTGTCAATCATGCATTGCATTTTTAGGTATATACGTCGCTATCAAGTTTCAATATTTGGTTAAGTTGCCCCAAACAGGGGAATCATAATTCGTGTAAAGTTAATCTAACAATGCCTCACGTACATAAATCGTTTACGTATACACTGTTTTATATTACCGTACCATTGGTCTGGTCTAATAAGAAATCGAACATGTTTTGTTCGCGAAAGATAAGGAGAATGAGATTAAGAAACTATCAATTTTAATATTACCACTTCTATAATGAGCTAAGGTAGTGCTTTGGGGTTCAGTTGCGTTGGGGACGTGTTAGATATTTTTAAATGTAGAAAATTAATTACTTCTGAGGGTGGCGCGGTAATAATTATCAATTACTTGTAAAAGTATATTAACAACGTCTTTGTAGACTTCTTAATAGTACATAACGGGGTAAATTGTCAAGCGGGGCCATCTTTGTTATTTTTTGGAAATGTAAACGCCATATTTTCTTTAGATCACGTACAATGTTGTTTTGACGCTTATAAACAAGTTGTTCCCAACGGTTTTTTATATATTAACACGCACCTAAAAAGTCGCTAGATGACTTGGGTATAAGCTGATTAATATTATGACATTGTTTCGGCGTCGTCATTTTAAGTTCAATGTTAAATTCGTTAACCTCGCAGTTTGAAACAAGTTGTCCCTATATTAAGAATAAGCTTGGGATTATTAACAACGTTTGCAGCCCTGGCCTTATAAATGTTTCACAGTCTTTACGCACATCGTATACATTTTCCTCAAAATATCAGTTTTACGCAAAAATTTAATATTACCGCTTATAATTCCTAGTAAATATAATGCATTTATACATTTACACTATACGAAATATTTACATAACGAGGTCAGTTCGCGCTCATGGAATTTAAATAATAGTAACCTTTGTAGGGTAAATCACTTGACTTCGTAATGGATATTTCAATAACCGTTCATCATTTTAATAGATCAATGACGGTTTGAATTAATACTGTGGTATCTTAGGTATAATTAACAACGTTTGCAGCTCTGAATTTTCGTCGCTAAAGGAAATGTCCATAAAGATTGATTATAAAAAGTTAAATACGCTGGTATCTATGGATTCGGGTTACCTAAAACCGTTACTTAAACAAGTCGCCCCTATATGAACTTTTAAACGGTTATACGTGTTAAACGTGTACATTGCATAAAACATTTACGACAACATATAACCAGTCGAACATGTCTGCGATTCTTTATAATTTTGCGTTAGTTTATCAATAATATCGTGTATATAAATTATAGAATTAAGAACTATACTTGTATTGAGCCGTTATAAATGTCGTAAAAATCTTTAATATTGAATAAACGTAAAAAAGATCCTCTAATCTATCGTATACTACATGTTTATTATTCCGTGTTTACCAAGCGGCACGAGGAATGTTTACGTAGCGGTTTAATAGACTTTAACATGTACGGTCCGTTAATTTTCGTAAGTGGTAGCGAAATTATGGGAGGAGCCACTACGTGAAAGAACGCTCAATCAATTTGTGAACCTTTAAAATGACTAATAGTTTTATTAAATGGGTAGCAGACATGGGCTTATAGTAATATTTACAGATTATATTTAGATTTTAGAGTGGCATTGCCATTTCTCACCACCAGGGGTAAATTGAACTCTTATAAACGTTCGTTGTTTATTAAAGGACATTATAGTTTTGCCATTTCTTACCACTAGGGGTAAATTGAACTCTTATAAACGTAACAAATAACGAACGTTACTTAATTCGTTGACCGAGGGTATTAAAGAGCATTATAGTTTCACCACCAGGGGTAAATTAAGAACTTAGTGGCAGCACACACTACCCTGATTGTAACGACTGCATTATTAATGTAAGCAATGTTTAAATACTTGACCAACGAATGTTCCTGTATGTTAGTTTAATGTTGATATTTCGGTTAATATTGCAGTAAAAAGCTAAGCCTAACAAATACGTTGTCGTCAAAACTCGGACCAAAAGCTATAACTTGTTACTGAAAACATTTGCATTTTCTGTTATAATCTCCCGCGTATTAGCTTGGTAATAATAATGGTTAAACGTATTTTATAGCGTCATATGAAATAACGGGCGGAAAAAAATTACTGGCAGGTTTTTTCGGTAACGAGTTTAGGGTGAACCCTACGAAGCAAGAATTACATATTTCATTTTACCGAACAAAATTGGACGACAGTTGGATAATGAGTGATAAGGAAAATAACGAACCGTGTACGGAACTATTAAAAAGTATAAATATATTGAAAAAAAAAAGAAACGAAAACTTCAAGCGAAATATATAGCAGGGAGAATAGAGCTTGAAAGTGTCCTTCCTACGATACGAAAGGACTTTCTTACGAGTCTTTAAAAATGTTTTCGGAACAAGAAAGATTATTAAGTTTTAAAAACTGGGTTAAATATGGAACCGAAGAGTTGGTCGCCTGGGGATTTTATTCGCTCAAGAACGACTCGAGTGTCAAATGTCCTTTTTGCGGACTAGTGGTTGAGGAATGGAAAGATGAAGACATACCGTTAATAGTTCATTGCCGTTCAATTCCATTGTGTCCATTTATTCGAGGATGCCAAGTTGGAAATGTAACAATATTACCAAAGTCGTAAACATATTTTTAATTACAAAGTGTAACGAAAAATATTATAATAAAGTATCAATGTAAAAAAAAATGTATCCGAGTTTTTTAATACCGCCTTTACATTATTTTCGCGTTTTACAGTGAACATTTTCTGTAAAAAATCATTGTGAGTTTACTTAAATTAAAAAGTACTTTATACGGTCCCCTTAAAATGTTATTAAAAATAACAATGAATTCAATAGAAAGAACGTTTATTCACAATTTCTTTACAACGGTTTTAATATTAGGAATTTGATTAGTTTTACAATATTCTTGAAAATAAATCAGAGCATCCATTTGCTTTTCAGTCGGCATTTTGAATTCGGCGGGAAAAACCACGTTAGATGTAGTTTTTGTTGACTCGTATGATTCCATTCTTTCATCGCGCTTTTTACATCCAAGTTCGTTAAGATAATCGATAATTTTATCATCTGACATTTCCTCTTGCTCGGTATAATGGAGAGATTCACTCGCCTCACAATCACACGCCAGATCCGATTCTTCTTTTATTTTATTACAAGATAAATGAGTCATTAAATGTTGTTTGAAACCTCTCACGGACTGGTATCGTTCCTCACATATCCAGCATTTCTTTGGTACCCTAAGCGGAGACATCTTTCTCTTTCCCATAGCGACTGGCTTATGAAAACAACAACGCATCTATGAAAATTATTTCACGACTTGTGACGTAGTTTATATCACGTGATCTTTTTCATTTTTAAACAAGTGGTCGAATGTTATATTTACACCTTCAGTTACGTTAGATTAATAAAATACACCACCTGTACATTAAAACCGTTACGAAAATTAAACCAAAATGGTTTGCAACGAAATAGAAACAGCTGCTAGAGTTTCCAACGCGTCCCGCTAGGGGTTATAAAATGTCAGAGTAGTTACATTTACACTTTCAGTTACGTTAGCTTAATAAAATTAACCACCTGTACATTAAAACACGTTACGAAAATTAAACCAAAATGGTTTGCAACGAAATAGAAACAGCTGCTTGTGTTTCCAACGCGTCCCCCTAGGGGGTTTTAGGTAGTATATATATCCTTAAGTCGCCCGAATCTAGGAATCCTGACCCTAGTGAACCTTCCCGGAGTAACAAAAATGTAAGTTTCTATAGGTGTTTTTTTATTGTTACAAATACTTCGTTATTTCTTCTAGGGAATCGTTTGTAGCCGTACACATTGTTTTTGCCATGATTTGGCTTAAAAATAAATATACGCCATCAAAACGATTTTTAGTAAAAGAGGTAATTTTTTAAAGTTTTATATAGTAATTAGTATAGTATTTATTGTAATAGTTAGTGCAGGGCGTGTAACCCGGCCACCTAAATTAATGGCTTCAAAAGTCGTTTGATGACTTCGGCCTATGGTGGTGCCTTGGGCATTAGCCTAGTTGATTATTATTATTATTATATTTAAAGTTCCATATAAATCTTACAGATTGGATACAAAACTTCAGATGGTCGCGAAGACCTCATTGTTTTTCGAACACCGGCTGCTCAAAATTATTCGGGGGATACAAACCGCAAAATGAACGCGATTAGCAACCATGTCAATAAGCTTTCCAGGGCTCAGGGACAATACGATATCGAGGCCGTCGATCGCCATATCTTAAATATAACGCGACTGGCCGAATACGTTATTGTCAAAAAAAGGCAAACCAAAGAGTACCTGGGAAACTTTATCGACTTAGATCGAATAATTGTGGCCACGAGATTCGAGTGTCCTAATTTCCCCGAATAAGAGCTACAGCCGGGAGAATTTCACCACCATTTTAACAACGACCATACGCGGTATAAGTCAATGACCACCATTTTTGTCGTAGAAAATATGTAGTATTTCTTAAAAAGTATAGAGGGTAATCCCCTAGAAATATATCCCGAGAAACAGGACGACCCGACCGAATCGCCACCAGCCACATCTCCGAAAAACCCGGAACCTCCAGCGAACAAACCTAGGGAGCTTGATCTTCGAAATGGTAATTATAAAACAAAACTATCATGTTTCTCGTTTTTAATTTTTAATATTAATTACAGCTCCGGGAATCACTATCATCGTAGAAGGAGGTAAAACATTAGGTTCCAAAAAAATATTTACAATTCTAATACCATTTTCCATTTCTAGGTTCCGAGTTAAAAATTATCTTCTAACACGTTTTGTAAAAAATTGTATAAAAATTGTTTAAAAAATTGTTTAAAAAATGTATAAAAAAATTGTATAAAAAATTGTTTAAAAAATTGTTTAAAAAATGTATAAAAAATTGTACAATAGGTTGTATTAAAATAAAGCAACACACTGATCAAAAGAGGTAAACTTATTGTTACGTATCACTAAATTTTAAATGTGTAATTATTTAACATTTTAAAAAATATGCAGGAGGACTTGGCCCAAAAGCGTTTGGTATAAATTTACACGCCTCCCTCATTCAGGCGGAGTTTCACCAGCTGGTTATCTCGGCGTGAGAGAAAAACGCGCGCCACACCGCCGTGGAGAGAGAGCGTTTCACCAAGATTCCCCGAAAGCGCAGAGAGAGAGTGTTTCGCCGAAGAAGCGAGGTTCCCCGAAAAGCGCGACGTCGAGAGAGAGAGAGAGAGTTTCGCTGAAAGAGAAAGTTTTTTGCCGAGGCAGCTAGGCCGCGAGCTATTAAAAAATTCCTGCACGTTTTATACAAGGACAAAATTTTATAGTTGAATTGATTCGATAACAAAAAGTGGATTATTCATACAATGTCCTTTAAAAAGGGTACGTTAAAACTTTTTAAACTTTAATTTTATTTAACACGTATTTTATTTTAGTTTCTCTGACGTTACAATCACCCACTCAATTGGTAGTGACAGTATCAATATTTAACAAAGAGCCAGGTATTTATATTTCTAATGGAGCCCAAAGTACGGACATTTCCTTAGAAACATGAGACGCCCTTACAAAAGAATGGTCTTCGGTCATTGAAAATCTAAACTCAACAACAATAAAAAAGATTTATCTGCCAATTCCGACCGTCGAACCTTATTCCGATTGTACTTTTAAACACAATTTCGAAGTTTCTTGTTTGGGAGGAAGATTTTCATGGAATTTAATGCCGTTTACTCAAAAATATTTGGAATACGAAATAAACTTATCAGCCAGTCTATCACTTAGTAGAGCGCAAGTGCTAGCTTTAAATGAAATTAAAGTGTGTATAGATGAACAGTTAAGTCTGTTAAAACAAAGCGTACCGGTTATAGACCTAATGTTTAGTGTTTTGGTCGACAATTTTTCTTAATTTCAAGCGGGTTATAAACCATTACAGAAGCAAGTCCCCTGTGACTTTATAGAAATTTACGCCGCGGTTCGTATTTCTCAGGATCACCAAGTGGAAAAAGATTTTTTGGAACAATTTATAGATTATTGTCCATTTGACGTAAGGGATTTGATTGATCATTGTTTAAATGATGTAATATATTTGAAAAACAGTTTATAAATAAATTTTTTATTAGTAAATGTGTTCTTTGTTATTATACCATACGAAAATTAGTGTACACTAGCAAATTATATACACGAGGAACCATGATAATAATAGTTTCAGTATATTTTCAAAAAAGCCTCCTCAGGACAGGCACTACTAGCGACGATGCGTAACGTACGAAAATAGCTTATTTTAATTGTACATCATTTAAAATTTCCTTACCAACGCGTTCAGAATAGTCTTTTCGTATATCAGTTTTAATATGTTGAAAACGATGTTTGATTTAAAGTCTACATTTTAATACTCATTGTTTCTGGTTGAAAATTATAAAATGCTACAAAGTGGTCTAGATTTCTTCCGATCTAGAGTTTCAATGACATGAGTAATTAAGCTATAGACCAGACCCTTCTCGTTAGTGCTTGAATAGGGCGCTTGGTTTGAATCATACTCGTATGGCATATTACCGCAGTTCTGGTTTAAAACGAATTTACATCTCGGGTAATATTTAGCGTCCTCTTCCATCGGAATATCGTTCTGTTCCCAAACTAATAGCTCTCCAGCACAACAGAAGCATTTGACACAATCTTGGTTATACGTGTAGTAGAGACCTGCGTGTGCTAAATCTCTCACGTCTATGTAATAATCGGAAAATCCTTAAACGACTGTAATCTCAGAAATTCAGATCGCATAGGTCCTAAATTCCAAAAATCGTTCGTTTCGCGTAGCACGGGAATGTTATCCGTAGTTTCATCCTGAACAAATTTGCAATTCGGGAACCGTTGGATGTGAATTAGTAAAGGTACATTCCCCTCTTTCCAATCGTTAACCAAACCATCACAACAGAAACACATGACAATATTTTTATTCCCAGTGTAAAAAAAGCTGGCGTTTGCCAACTCGTTTACATTTAAAAAGGTTGCCGAAAAATTTTAGTTGAAACTCTCTATTCTTTTTCTAAACTTTATTTAAACTTATCAAATATAGTTCAATAATACCGCCTCTCAAACGGTACCAAATAGTCCAAAATTGCCCTTTCAGCCGCCACACTCAATACCGAAAACACCTGCCAGTAAGTTATTTCCGCCCGTTAGTTCATATAACGCTATAAAATACGTTTCACCATTATTATTACCAAGTTAATACGCGGGAGATTATAACAGAAAGTGCAAATGTTTTCAGTAACAAGTTATAGCTTTTGGTCCGAGTTTTGACGACAACGTATTTGTTAGGCTTAGCTTTTTACTGCAATATTATCCGAAATATCAACATTAAACTAACATACAGGAACATTCGTTGGTCAAGTATTTAAACATTGCTTACATTAATAATGCAGTCGTTACAATCAGAGTAGTGTGTGCTGCCACTAAGTTCTTAATTTCCCCTGGTGGTGAAACTATAATGCTCTTTAATACCCTCGGTGAACGAATTAAGTAACGTTCGTTATTTGTTACGTTTATAAGAGTTCAATTTACCCCTAGTGGTAAGAAATGGCAATACTATAATGTCCTTTAATAAACAACGAACGTTTATAAGAGTTCAATTTACCCCTGGTGGTGAGATATGGCAATGCCACTCTAAAATCTAAATAGAATCTGTAAATATTACTATAAGCCCATGTCTGCTACCCATTTAATAAAACTGTTAGTCATTTTAAAGGTTCACAAATTGATTGAGCGTTCTTTCACGTAGTGGCTCCTCCCATAATTTCGCTACCACTTACGAAAATTAACGGACCGTACATGTTAAAGTCTATTAAACCGCTACGTAAACATTCCTCGTGCCGCTTGGTAAACACGGAATAATAAACATGTAGTATACGATAGATTAGAGGATCTTTTTTACGTTTATTCAATATTAAAGATTTTTACGACATTTATAACGGCTCAATACAAGTATAGTTCATAATTCTATAATTTATATACACGATATTATTGATAAACTAACGCAAAATTATAAAGAATCGCAGACATGTTCGACTGGTTATATGTTGTCGTAAATGTTTTATGCAATGTACACGTTTAACACGTATAACTGTTTAAAAGTTCATATAGGGGCGACTTGTTTAAGTAACGGTTTTAGGTAACCCGAATCCATAGATACCAGCGTATTTAACTTTTTATAATCAATCTTTATGGACATTTCCTTTAGCGACGAAAATTCAGAGCTGCAAACGTTGTTAATTATACCTAAGATACCACAGTATTAATTCAAACCGTCATTGATCTATTAAAATGATGAACGGTTATTGAAATATCCATTACGAAGTCAAGTGATTTACCCTACAAAGGTTACTATTATTTAAATTTCATGAGCGCGAACCGACCTTGTTATGTAAATATTTCGTATAGTGTCAATGTTTAAATGCATTATATTTACTAGGAATTATAAGCGGTAATATTAAATTTTATGCGTAAAACTGATATTTTGAGGAAAATGTATACGATGTGCGTAAAGACTCTGAAACATTTATAAGGCCAGAGCTGCAAACGTTGTTAAAAATCCCAAGCTTATTCTTAATATAGGGACAACTTGTTTCAAACTGCGAGGTTAACGAATTGAACATTGAACTTAAAATGACGACGCCGAAACGATGTCATAATATTAATCAGCTTATACCCAAGTCATCTAGCGACTTTTTAGGTGCGTGTTAATATATAAACAAGTTGGCAAGCCAAAATATACCTTTCCTCGGAAGCATTGTCCCTAGTGGTATTAATTTTTCGAGATTACCCTCAAGTTATATCTTCCCAATTCAGAGTTATTTACTAATAACGTCATCCTGGTTCAATCCCGCCCGGTATAAAATTTTAATTTGAATTATAATAATTGAAACGAAACAACCGAGATTAATTTGTTCAGAATATTATAAATTAAGTAGTTACAACCGTGAGTTAGACGAATTAGAACAACGCACAATTGAATTTAACCCTATTTACAGAAAAATTTTATCAGTTAATTGTAATACGAAGCAAACTTTAATAAAATAAATATCTACAGAGGGTATTTGTATTTTTATCGCTTACGATATAACAACACAAAAAACCTTCTTTAAACCACTTCACACGAAAAAATGATAATTAAAGCCAACAATACCGCCCAAAAGCTCAACACAATCAAAATTAAAATACAACTAGCGGTATTAATTTCTCGAGATGACCCTCAAAGTTATATCTCCCCAATTCAGAGTTATTTACTAATAACGTAATCCCGGTTCAATCCCGCCCGGTATAAAATTTTAATTTGAATTAAAATAATTGAGACGAAACAACCGAGATTAATTTATTCAGAATATTATAAATTAAGTAGTTACAACAGTGAGTTAGACGTACTAAAACAATGCACAATTGACTTTAACCCTATTTACGGTACAAGTTTAGCAGTTAAATATAATACGAAGCCAATTTTAATGAAAGAAATATCTACAGAGGGTATTTGTATTTTTGTCGCTTACGAAATACTTGCCGCATAGTTAACGCTCATTTTATTTCAACGTTCGCCCGATCAAGATACCGTAGATATCTGGTAGTGGACGACTCGTAGACTGTCGGAACCATCCTGTTTACGTTGTGACACATACCGCATGAAAAAGACCAAAACCGTCTAATTTCCAATATCATATAATGACTCGCACACCTAGGATATCAATGACTGCATTAGGAATCGTATATATACAAATATCCACACCACCAAAAAACTTATTAACAAGAAGCGAAAAACTTACCATTCACAAAGCACAGAAAGCCACTTGACTAAACGTATATCAATAAATGACCGTAGAGGGAATAGTTAGGGTTCTTTATAAATAAACACAAACGAACCCAATTGATGAACTGCATTAAACATCTTAATCAGCCGAGAAAACGTTAAAAATAAATTACGACCGAGATGAAAACCAGACCAACTCGATATGTTGTTAATAAATGAATTATTAAGCTTGAAAACCAATACGATAAACCTAATAGATAAGAATATACGACTGAAAAAACTAAATAAATTACAAAAAACTAACGGGTTCAACCCTTTATCTTATCTGCTGACTGCGCTAAAACAAGATTTGACCATTAAATTTTTTGAAAATGCGACGTATACACTTTGAAGGTTCCGTCAAAAATTATCCTTTCCCAAACGTAAAGGTTCTCAAAACATTAATACACAAAAAATAAGTAAAAAGGTTCCTCCAAAAAATGAACCATTTTGCGGAAGAAGTAAATAATTTTAAAAGAATAAAAGATAAAACAAATATACAACCGCAAAAATAAAACGTCAAATAATAGAAGAAAAAAATCTTTAACTCCATTCATTAAAAACACCCTAAACAAAAGTACCAAATTGAAATAAAGCAACTTAGTATATTAAACAAGATTAAGTCTTTATAATTTTTTCGTAAAAAAACCACATTAGGCCTTCACAATTTCATTCGTAAAAAAATTCAAGACTTTGTTAACTATTATGCTTACAATGAGTGTCTTATTTGCAGTATAGCTTGAAGTTATCGTTGGTTCTGTGGTAGAGCGCTCGACTGCCTAACTGAACGGCCCGGGTTCGAAACCTGGGTGACGCATTTGTTTTTAATCAAATGAGAAATCGCTAAATTAGAATTTCTTCGATGCAATAATTTAAATCTTCCACGAAATCTTGCTCTATTTCAATTAAACCAAAATTTCATACTCTATTAAATACGCTTTCGATAAAGCTGAAGGTCTAATTTTCAATGAAACGTAATAAGTGTCGGTGGTTCTGTGGTAGAACGTCCGCCTGTCAAACAGGCGGTCTCGGGTTCGAAACCCGCCCGATGCGATCGCAAATTGATACTAAGACGAACACCGTGAACAATTGGTGGAAACCCTGCCATTGGATGTTGAGAGGTAGCATTACACTCAGCACTCGGTCCTCGGTCCGTCCCAAAAGTCAATAAGAAAGAATTGGAGAGATACCACCCGTACATACACACCACAAACTCAACACCCACAAACGTCATAACAATAACACAACATTACCACCCTACACATAAACATTACAATAGCGAAATATCCAAACCACTGAATTAAACCTGTCGTGACGGCGAGCGTTGACGAAAAAAAACCACCAAACCAACCCCGACTGCAAATTAATCCGTTAACGCTCACCGTCCCACGGTGGTTTTGCAAACACGGTTTTTCGACTTTGTTCCCTAATTACTAGCAACTGCGAACGCAGAGATCTCGAGAAACTGCGTACGCAGTGATTACACTTTGCACCGAAAATGCGAACGCGTTCGCAGGCCTGACAGACCCACAGACAGACCCACCCACAGACAGACACGGTCGTTGTATAACCCCTCCTAGGGGACTTTGTCCCCTCGGAGAGGTAAAAACCGTTGGGAACAACTTTTTTATAAGCGTCAAAACAACATTGTACGTGATCTAAAGAAAATATGGCGTTTACATTTCCAAAAAATAACAAAGATGGCCCCGATTGACAATTTACCCCGTTATGTACTATTAAGAAGTCTACAAAGACGTTGTTAATATACTTTTACAAGTAATTGATAATTATTACCGCGCCACCCTCAGAAGTAATTAATTTTCTACATTTAAAAATATCTAACACGTCCCCAACGCAACTGAACCGCAAAGCACTACCTTAGCTCATTATAGAAGTGGTAATATTAAAAATGATAGTTTCTTAATCTCATTCTCCTTATCTTTCGCGAACAAAACATGTTCGATTTCTTATTAGACCAGACCAATGGCACGGTAATATAAAACAATGTATACGTAAACGATTTATGTACGTGAGGCATTGTTAGATTAACTTTACACGAATAATGATTCCCCTGTTTGGGGCAACTTAACCAAATATTGAAACTTGATAGCGACGTATATACCTAAAAAAAGCAATGCATGATTGACAAACTAATAATTTTATTTATGGAAGACCCCTTTCAATAACCGTAAATCAGATGATCACGTGACGCGACTTTTTGATCGAACCATATAGGGAAAACTTGTTACACACGCCGAAACGCGAGTTATTGAAATGTCTTTTGGCCACGCTAAGGTAATTCACCATTTTCAACACATGTTTACGTAAGATGACACGCTTCCTAACGGATGACAGGATATACTATCTTTAGCCCGTTATTAACGTATTGACTCTGTTAAAAACTTGAAATATCCAATAAAAAACTAAACTCCCTAATTTCTTCACCCCAAAAATAACCTTGAATACACAGTTTCCAATTTATAAATTTTAGGCTTATTATTTACGATGGCCAGGCTTAACAATAAAACTTTACCACGTAATGCACAATGTTTCTCGCGCGTCCTCATTAACGGTAATATAAAATTAATACATGATGCATTGTCATAATATTTATCAGCTTACACCCAAGGCACTACCTTAGGCCTAGCGACTTTAAATTCGACGTTTTAGGTTAATATATATACAAAATTGTTAGCAACAACTTGTTAAACACAAACTTGATCTAAAGTATACATGGCAAATTTCCTAAAAATAACAGACATGGACACCCTTTTCAATACGCCCTACAGAACCCGTTTAAATATGAATCATTAAAGATGGCTGCCAAAACACGTGAATTTCCAACCAAAATTACTAACAGTTCATATAACAACCGTTAAAAGAGAGACCAGCCTCCAAACTTTACCCCGTTCTGTTAAGTCTTTTTTACCGCGCTTCCTAACGTTAAAACACAGCTTATAAAACTCTTTAATATTTACTACTTAAGACCACTTGTTGATTAACCCCAAAGACGTTACCTAACTCTTATAAACAAATATACTGATTTACCCTCCAAATGGCTAAGAGTTCAACCATATAACATCCACTAAAAGATATCACTTGTTCAGGTCCATAATCCCAAAGACGCTTCCTAACCGTTGTCAGGTAATTAAACCATGCAAACTTTTATACTACTAAATAAAAACTTTACCCCCCTCCACTTGTTCATTGATCATTTTCGCGCTTACATCATCATAAACACATGTTAAATCCCCGCCAAAAATGCTAATGAGTTGTTAACCATATAGCAACCAGGTCAAATACCCCTAACGGTTAATTATAAAGGTACAAACATGTAATAGACCTATAGAGTACAAACTATACCCGTTTCCCCGCCAAAATCATGTCAAACATGTAATAGACCTATAGAGTTTAACCACTTGTTCACTGATCCTCGCGTCGCTTTCCCAAAACACATGTTAAATTCACGCAAAAAATGCTAATGAGTTGTTAACCATATAGCTACCAGATCAAATACCCCTAACGGTTAACTGGTAATTATAAAGGTACAAACTTTATAACTAGTAAATACAAACTTTACCTCCCCTCGACTTGTTCATTGATCCTTTTCGCGCTTACCAAACACATGTTACTATACTATCCATATAACAGGTCATTGACCCATAACGGTAAACCACGCTCATTAATATTCACCCTTTTTTAATTGACCTTGAACAGGTTGATTGACAGGTCGACTAACTAGGCTAATTAATTAACACCTGTTCATCTCATTAATTATTCAGGTCCCGCGCGCGTGACACGCGCCCGAGGGGGGGGGCGGAATCGCGATTCTCCGCTTCATTCACCCCGACACGCAGCTGTGGACGCGTGGGGGAAAGCACGGTGCGCCCCCCACGCGTATCCAGAAAGAGGGGGTAAACTACTCCTATTGTATTAAGTAAAAACGTTGACTAAATTTTACTATATGGGAATGGTTGCAGAAGAACACGTGACGGACATAGACGCAAAGAGTGTTCAAACCATACTAAGCTTTCTGGGGACCATAGTTCGACTGTAGTAGAACTCGTGAAGATGACATTGTTTGAATTATTTCGTTTGGACTGTACTACAATAATATTGAATTATTTTCTAATATTTTTGACAAATCATTTTCGAGTTCTTCCAACATACTTCGGGATCCGGGGAAAAAGTGGGGCTTTATTGAAAGAACAAGTTGTGCCGTGAATTATATGAAATTATTAAGTTATTAAATTCTTCCTATATTTTAGGCTGGAACTCCTATTAGTGACATAGAAAAAAAGCTGCCGCCTCGCCCATGTCTGATAATTATAGGTAATAACAAAATTGAGATAATTACTTAACAGTGTGACACTCCCTGTACTTTCCTACGCTAAAGGTCTAACCAATATTTCCAAACGCATTTTCATTACTAATTGAAACAAACCATTGGAACTTTCTGATAGTTCACCTGAAGAACAGTACTTTGGTAAAGTAATCTTACGTCTGATGTAATCATTCATAGAAATTACAAAGTTAAATCTAGCCGAAATGTTATAATATTAAATATTATAGTTATCTCTTTCTCTGGGGATACTTTTAGTCTGTGACTTCTAAAGCCAATACATACACTTTAGAGAGTGCATAGTGAAAAAAACATGAAGCATACCATTTTCATAATTAATTTTTCCCTCGTACAAGTTCCAATCGTCTTGTGGTTTAGCAGATTCGATAATTAATTTGGTTAACTTCTTCCATAGCTTCGGTGGTGGATAATAGCAAGCGGTTCGTGTTTTGGCACCAAGCTAACGGTACACCCTCAACATCAGCCCCTTCAGTAAAACTGAATATGACATACATATAAAAAAGAAAAAACAAACGAGACAAAACGAAATAAAGAAAAACCTAAACCAAATGTTGTCAGGTTTTCCTGTAAATATAAAAAAAAATATATAGGACTGACCAGGAGACTAGCTGATGTGATTTAAGCATACTTTCTCCAAACTCTGAGGTAACTACAAGTTCATGTCATTTGAAAATTCCTAAAGGGAAAAGCTAATATTGGCTTTAGTTTTTCCATGGAAACCGAAAATGTTTAAAAACATAATCTTATCTATTTAAATTAACATGAAAATTTTTTAAATGGCGGGTTTTTCAAGTTACACGGTCTAACCCCCAAATAACGAGTTTAAAAAAATAGCTGAACATCCCTGCGGGTAGTTTCTATATAAAATGGGGTAAAATTAAAAAAAATGTGCAATATTAGGTCAAGGGGTATGAAAATAACGAACATGTTTTACTAAATACAACGAAATAAACTAAGAGTCGTGAAGTACAGGAATAATTGTGGCTAGCGAAGTGGTGCGGTTTAAATAAAGAAAACATTGGCGCTCAAACACACTCAAGGGGTACATTTTGATTTTTTTGAAATTCTAGCACTGAACATACCTAATAGAGATGACTCTAAAGGGTACTCAAAAACGTTGCTACAAGGTCTGCATAAGCTTCCAGCTAGCATTATTTCTTTGTTCCTGGTTTGATAGATATGTTTAACTACTATTACATCCCCTGTGGTTAATTTAATGCAACTATCGAAAAAGTGAGTAGTTATACAGCAATGGTGGGTTTCAAGTTTTTTATAAGACTTAGCACCATCTGGAATGTTTATATTTTGAACTTTACATGGCTGTTTTAAAACTGTTAATGACCTCTTGGTTTATTTTGCACAAAGCAATTGACCTTCATTTACCCGCTTGCACAATTGTTGAAGTGGTTTACTAGGGGAGCGCAATTTTTTCTTCAATATTTGGAGATGGTTTTCGAAAGGAAATGCACTAAATGCATCCAAAGGACCAAACCGTTTTACATCTGCAGCTAAATTGGTTAAGGCGTGAACATTCAAACTAACAAATTTATGGCAGCATGGTCAACTTTGGTTTTACATAACGTAGGCGAAGCTAGAATGTAAATTGCACACTGAAGTAACGAAAAGTGTCGTAACACATCTTTATCAACGATTCCTTTACACACGACAGGGCCAGTGTATAGAATAAATTGTCTGAATTCAGTGGCCCTCCAACGATCAATGTGTTTTAATGACCTTGGTATCCGAGCAAACTCACTGGGAATATGTTTTGAACAGTTTTTAAGCCTTAACGATAACTCAATTATCTGTCTACTGCCTAGGCGTACTGTAGATTTCCCTTTCTTAACCCAAGCTGATAGAAATCTTCTAGTTACACCTAAACATACCAAGTGCATATAGTTTAAGGGGAATTGAGCCACCATATCCATTTTTAAATTTTCTAGGGGAGATCGTTGACGCAAATGGTGCTCTTCATTATCTTGATTGCGAAAGGTGGCATTAGTTCGAAGTGTAACTAACCCATCTGTAAAATCCTCTATACAAACAATGTTATGATGTACCATACAACCCGAAATAGAACATTTACCCCATGAACAATATCCAGTTAGACCCTCAGTATTCTTAATGTATGTCCTGGCTGGTATATCCAAAATAAACGGTCCATCTAGGTTGCATTTATATATCTTTTCCCCATAAGAAAATCCATTTTTACTTAGGTCTGATAGTTTGTTAATGAAAGGAGATAAAAACTCTAAAAGACATCCTGGTTTGTGTTCCCCACAGAACACGCCTACTGGAAAAATGTCACCAACAATTCCATTTTTAAAACTAAATATTCCCACCAAAATAGGCCAAAGGTTTGTGTTTGAGCTCTCAAATAATGGGATACCATCTGTGTTTGTAGCAAAAGATATATCCTCTGAATATTTAGGATGGGATTCAATACACTTTTTAACCCTATATTTAAGGTACATTATCACTGGGTATTTTTTTTAAATTCGGAGAAATAGTTCGTTTATCTGAAATAGATGGCGTATCTATCTAAATGGAACCCGTATGGTTATATTAAAGATTTGTTCACACTGGCATGTTTTTTCCACCTGGTTAATATTAGACCAGATTCGGCAGAGTCCATTTTTTTAAATGAGGGTAGAATGGCAAAAGGGGTAGGTCAGAGAGACAACATGTATTTCTTTTTCTACGTACCTTTTTCCTATTTTTCTCTCTAAACGTGTTTAGGTAGCGGGTGGGTTAAATCAGTATTCCAGGAAGAAAGTGTATTTGTCGGATGAGTTTCTGCGCGGGAAATCGGAATTGATCATTTCTATAAGTAACAGTTGTTATCTGTATAATAGTTTGTTGTACGGATGAAATTCATGCCTTAACGCGGATTAATCAAATTTTAACCATAATCGTAATATAATTATGGGCGACAATTCTAAACGGCGTGAAACTCACAAAGTGAGTAAGAGTGGTGAAACGTTTGAGAGGTGGTCTCGCGAAAGATCGAAAATGGGATATACGAATGAAAAGTTTGCTATTTTCCTATTTAATAAATGGTGAGTCTAATTTTGATTGCAATCTAGCATTGTTTAGTAGTGTACTTTATTTCATATTATGTAATATATATATATATATATGTATATATGTTATATATATATATATATATATATATGTTGAATTTAAACTAGGGATGAGCATGAAGCCTTGATACGTAAAAATGAAATGTATAATATGAAAAATGATTATTCAAAGAGAAAAGGTATAAAAAAACTCGAGAGTAAATTAGGAAAAAAATCTTGTTGTTTCAAATAAATATAGATGGATCATCTCAGACAGAAAATTTTATTAGCTCTCCCACAACAAGTTCCAGTATTCCACGACCAACACGATTATTTCAAAATTCACCTTCTAAAACGCCTATTTCTCGATTTAGATCAAGTTTGAAAAGAACTTCTAGCCCTTTTTCGTAAGCTTTTTGTGATTTAACTGGGTTCATACAATCTTGGTCAATCAACCAACCAATTAAATTTTCTTCCAAAAATAATCTGTGAATCTCTAATTGTTTATTATAATCCTCTGCGTTTGGGTTTGCTAACGTGATTAAGAAAGGTTATTAGAAAATATAGGTAAATTCGCCGCTAAAACGTGCTTGTTATTGTGGCCAACATTTTATGTCCAGCTGAATGGCGAATTTTTGTTCCGAAGCGGGGTGCGCTACCGCCGGTCGTGACGTAAGATTTTTTCACGGCCGTTCCGAGGGGCAGTTCACTTCGATGATTAAGATGATTAAATGTATAGAATCATGATTAAATCGAGTTATTGATTAAGCCGATTAAAAAGTTAATATTTCAAAAATTAGATCGCGATTAAATCGATTTAATCACGATTAGGTTGACTGCATCACGTTTAAAAGAAAAGATCGGTTTAAACAGATTAACTTGTGATTAAATGAAGATGGGACTAAATATTTTATCGCGATTAACACGATTTAATAGATTTAATCGCATTACGTATGCGCCCTATAGAGGAGTGATCTGCCGCTCGGGTCGTTCAGACCATGGGTCCACTAAGACGGGGTATTAAAAAAATATCTAGTACAACAACTTTGATATGTTAGCGCATATTTTAGTCACTTTTTGTACTTAGATGAATTATCACCCGGGAGGTGTCAATCAGCTTAAGTTTGAGAAGGGGGGGGGGTCTGAAATTCGCCCACGAGATAATTTTTCTCTGGTCTCCGTCTTTAACGGTTTCTTAAATTTTATGGAAATCGGTTGACCTGTGATGACATGACTGGATTATTTCGTAAGAAATAACCCAGTACTTATATATATTTTTATTTCCATGTGCGTCTATTTTTACCATCACACGTTGAATTATAGGTGTAAAATTCGTGAAAAAAAACAGGAAATATGAGGGGAGGGTCAGTGAAGGAACAATTGATTAGCCATAAGTTGTATGAACACTGTGGAAGTCAATGTACTATATGTTGTCTCTCACCACTAACTTTTTTTAACTTGCTACATTAGGGCGCAATCATTAAGGAGGAATTTAGCACGATTGGATGAGACTTCCAAGGATCTTTCTTTACAAGGGTAAAGTTATTTAAGTCATGCCCGTTCGATTAAATAGGGTAGGGCCGTACGATACGATACCATGTCCCTAAACGTTATATAACATTTTGCTACCTCTTTCACCTCCTGAATAAAATGCCCTATTATGTTTCGCACCTATCCCATTGACCCAGTCCTACAGGCAGGGGCGGAGCGTCATATTTTTGGCTCGCCTGCAACCGAATACGATAGGTACCTAAATTGTGGCTTTTCTTTTGGAGGGGGGATTTTTGTTAACCGATATAGATCAAGCTAACTGATCGTTGTCTAAGTCATCAACCTCTGACCTATATCAATACACGATAAACGCCTTCCTTGGCTAGGAAAAGGTGGTCGGTTCAGTGGGGCTTCAATTTTCATATAGGCTAAGTAGATATAAAATTCAAATGGGCTCCCTTTCGGTTACTCGTACGGCAGCATTGCGCGCAGTGCGGGCCTCACGCTACGCCACTGCCTACGGTTATCGAACCAATACCCTATCCCGGTGTGCCACGGTTCGTACAGTCCTGACTCAGTATTCTTTCAATTGTACTTCAGTTTGAATTTCGCCTATATTACTAATAAAAGTTTTATTCCGAGAAGTTCAAATTGTACACAAGAAGACATCTTGTATCAAGATATATTCCACAATACTTCATTACAAAGGTATGAAAGTTATAGTAACTTTGGTCATTTTTCAGCTAGAATTTTGCTCATAATTGTGATGATACTATTATAATTTATATTACTAGTAGTATCAATTCTTCACAAGGAGACAATAAATCGGACGATGATTCCAGTTCCACGGTTTGTGTGCAAAATTTACGCTTTTGCTAAAATCCCAGAAATGACAATAATTAAATTCAGAGTTCTTTTCTAAGCCCAACTGGGGGCATAAGCTCAACATTCTCATCGCCGTTATTAACTGATAATTGTTCCCATATTGCACAACAAGTACTAAACATATTATTTCACAAATTTACAGTTCTCAAATTATATATTCTACTAATAGAGTGAAAATATTTGTGATATAACTTCAAATGATGCAACAAATGAAGATATGGTTTTGGAATTTCTGTCAAATCTCGATGAATTGGTTCAGCAGGCATTTGGAAAAAAATGTTATTGTAGCTCACAGATTGAGTACACAAGAGTGTTTCATGGAACAGCAGTAGTTTTTTCGTGGTATTGCCCAGTCTCAGCTTTACCTGGTACTGGCAAAACACACAAAAAGGTATGCAAATGTGAAGTCTGGCCGTTTTAAATGCAATAATGTTAGTACAGATTCAGTAATAATTACGCATATTCATGCCTTATAATTCATAGGGCTTCTGGGAAAGTCAAAAGAATTTTCATTCAATTTACGCGGGTAATATCAAAGTTTCAAGCGGGATTGTGTTAGAGGGAAATGAGTTTGCAAAAGAGGAGAAGTTTGCGAAATTTTCTAAAATTCGTTTTATATCAAAGGACACTTTTTACCGGTAGGTCGTTTAATATTTTCTCCACAGTTGGAATCGTACATATCTATCAACCTATATACAGGCATCAAAGACATTTTATTGAGCCAGCTGTTACTAAATATTGGCACTCCCTTCAAGACCGAGTATTTAACATTCTAAGGGATACAGATTTAGTAACCGCTGGAGATGCGAGAATGACGTCACCTGGACATTGTGCATCCGAAGGCACTTACACCATAGCTGATTGCGAATCAAAATATATACTTGCGATTTGCAATGTGGATGTTCGAGAAGCTAAGGCGAATAGTAACAGGATAAAAATCGTGGGGTTTAGAAAAGCTGCCAAAGAAATTATGACCAAGGCATCCGACTATAACATCAAAATTGTGGAGTTTGTCAGTGATGCTCATCCCCAAATAAAAGCTGAAATGGGTATTTCAGGAAGCTAATGTTTTTTTGTCATTGACAATTGTAATGCTAAAATATTTGCAGAAAGGGAACAGCGACTGTTGAAGGATGCTATATTATCAATGAACACCTGGTGTCTTGCTAAACACACATTCAAGAAATTATTGGAGGTTTGTAATGTCATTTAAAATTTTCGAGGTTCTATAAAAAAAAACTTTAATGTGTCGAAATTATTGGAATAAATTTAATTAGGTTCGGAGAGCTATTGTAGGTAGCGACTGAAAAAATACCTAAAGGGTATTTATTCGGAACTACAGTAACGTTATTAATGTCGCGACATAAAACAGACGACGGAATAGAAAACATACATGTAACTTAATAAAATTTAAAAAGGAGGAAAGTTAAATTACGTAAATATTGGGAGTCAAGGCAGCTACGAATTTAGGAGTTGGCTGACGTAGATCCTTTCTTTGAGAAGTGTAGGGAGCTTCTAGTTAGGAAGAGGAATTTATGGCGCTCAAAATATTACGGGAATTCGGTGAAAAGGAGCGACCAAAGATCGGGCTAATTTTTGAAACGGTTAGAGAAAGGGTAGATTTCCAAGGAGACCAGCGTTTGTTATCAAGGTCATCTTTGTTTCCGATAAACCAAAATGCAAAGCTAGGAAATCTAACTAGCGAGGCAACAATAAAGTTGGTTGACAATGAGGATCAAAAAGGATACTTTTTCCAGGGGTGATTCAAAAATATTATCTATTTTTTTAACAGTTAGGGGTTTCATTAAGTTCTAGAAAAATAAGAAGAGTTAACGATAAATGAAAATTAAACATTAAATTTAATAACATGATTTGACATTTATAGGCTTCTAAGGCAAAAGGATGTTCGGATTTGCCTTGAGGGCAAAAGATATTCGAAACTACCTCTGGTTTTGTTGCAGAGAATGTGATGGGGATTACGAAACTTTAGTCGTAAGTTAATTATTAAGTAGCAACAAAAGTAAATAGACATACAATAAGTATACTTCGTAAGTTATTCCCAGTCTTTCCCAGTGCACCTCTCGTAATAACGTAATACACGTAGAAATTCAAAGTTTCAAATTAACCAATCACGCTTGAGGTTGCTGACGTAATTTTTCCAAAAATAGAGCAGTCCGACACTAGCCCTCCATGTGCTAATTCTGAGCACGAAAGCTCTCAGCACTATTTATTAAAAATTCATTTACGTATGTCCCCTGTGCGATGGCATGGAAATGTAGTTTTACGCAAAATGAGGTGGAAGTTACTTTTTTTTAAAGGGAATATAACCTCCAAAGCGTTCTTTATGGAAGATCTACCTTCCCAGTAGACCACTAAGCAACGCCGAAACCTCTAAAGCCATAGGAGGGAGCGGCCAGCAGCGGAACCCTTGGAGGGCGGAAGGTTATATTCCCTTTAAAAGGGGTTAAATGAAGTGAGGCCCGGCTAACGAAGTATATATATTTTTTGTTCTGCTAGTAAACAGTGTTTCTTATACTTTCTTTATGAATGTACTTTATATCTACAAGCTTCTGTTCAAAGTACACTTAACCACGTGACCAATTACCATGAATGGGCAGTGGATTTTGGTGCTGGTTACGCGGGTAAGCATAAAATCCCACTGCCTGAAGAAAAGAGAGACAAGCCTTGGCTAAAGGTAAACTCAGCCCCTTACTTAGCCTTGGAAGAAATTATCTTCAATAAGTATTTGGAAAGAAACTTGCAGTATTATGTCCGATTTCGACATACTGGTTTTCTAGAATCGTTCCACAATCAAGTGCTGGCATACGTAAGCAAGCGTAACACGTACACGTAAATATTTTACTAATAAATATCAATTTAATCGAGCATGCCGTTAAAAGTAAATTGAAAAAATATTAATAACTTTTGTATCCAGGTGGCCTAGCTATTGTATTCGAATTTTATTAGCAGCTATTGATTTTAACGAACATGCTAATAGAGCCCATGCCCGCACTAATGATGGAGAGCTTAGGTACCGATTTTATTATAATAAAAAATCTAAGTCCTATGTTGTTGGAAAGGTGTTTGAGGAAAAGAAGTATTCCTACATTGATTCCCTAGTGGAATTAATTTTCGATGAAAAACGGGCATGTCAAGTTAGTCGAAGTTTTACATAACCCACCCCTTTTGAGTAAAAAATATGATCTTAAATATTTATAAATATAAGGGTCAAGTATCGAATCCGAGAGTTCTCGATCAATCTGATCCTCGAAAGCTTTTTCGACGTATTGGTATGATTGAGAAACCTTCTAATGACGAACTTCTGGCAAAGCATTTCACGAGATTCTAGGAAATAAAATGTAAAATTTCGATGATTTTTTGTAATTTTTATTCATTTTATAACTCATCTAATATTTTAATATCCGTTAGCAATACGGCCCCTCTTGAAACCTTCATACACACCATTTAGCTCGGGGAATTGCGATCTGATTCTTAATACCACGCAAGATGGGATCACCACCCGAATTCCAACTCCCAAACGACCGTAGTCCATCAGCGTATAGTTCCTGTACGCGTGGTATCTGTAAAAAATAGTACTATAAGAAAAATAAAATAAAATTAATTTATTTTTTACTGTACCTAAAATGGTTTGTGGTTGCATTTAACCCTCTCCTGATCGCCGTTTCGTTTCTAAACCTCATACTAATTTGCAATATAGGTTCGTAAAGGCAAACTAGTCGAAACATGGCTCTATTTGTAGTGCATAATCTTTGCCTACAACACACATTTTCCACTACGAGAGGCATTTCTCTACAATGGCCGCAAACGCATTTTTTAAGCTGAGATATCGAAGGGAAGTTTTGGTTTGGCATTTTATCTTCCTCTTCACTTAAAACAAAAGGAAGGCTTTGCATTCATTCAGTATCTGCTGCAAAGGTTTTAGAAAATTCATTTTAGTCATTTTGTCTGGTATTCGCGTAATTAACATATTCACTCATAGTTATAGCGGGTTTCTGAATTTTCCTCCCCTTTCAATACACGCCAAATTTAAGTCACACTCAAACTATTTTAACCCAAGTAAAAAATGACGCCCCCCTACGCCGTCCTCTAGCTACGCTAGTGTAGTCGCCACGATTAACCGAAAATTTATTTTCCCGATGTTCGAACATCATCCCGTCCTATCTTGAAATTTGACGTCAATTTCGTCATGGTCGTGTGCAGGAGGTTACACAAGGTGAGGGGCTAACCACTTCCTAAAAATCTGTACACCGATAACGGGAGTACAAAAATGAGTACAGCCTTTGGTTTTACTAAATCTGTAATCATTTACGTAATCATTTTAGTACAGTCAAAGCTACAGGCTTGTACACCGATTACGGGGAGTGATCAGCCCCTCCACGCAAGGTCTGCGTTCATTAACACTCAGCGCCAGGGCGTATCCAGGATTTTATTTAAGGAGGGTTTATCAACATTTCGGCGGTTTGAACACCCAACCGCCCCTTAAATACGCCCTTGCTCAGCGCTGACACCGTTGCGTAACTGCTACCACCGTTTTGTTATAGAGTTTCCATTGGAAAACTTTGAGAGCGCCCCGAAATAGCTGGCAAATTAGTAGCCGGACAGTTCTACATTTTGTATCCCAGAGCGATCGCCATTACAAGACGTCAGTTTCGTCACGAGGTGCTCGTGAGTCGCAATTTGAGAATTTAGGACAAAATCTTATCGGTGCGCCCGAAGTTAGCCAGTGGAAATTGCCTGAAGTGACGTCGACGTATTTGCGCCGTTAGTTTTAATATAAGTGGGTATTTGACTTAGGTATTCTGGATACTTACGGTCCGATATAGATAACGCCTCGGGGAGTTTTGGAGCCACTTCAATAAAAAACCCTTCCAAAGCCTCGCAGCTCACGTTTTTTGCAGCCAGCTTAATGTAAAAAAAAATTAAATTAAATAAGGTGGGAGTCTGTACTAATAAATACGCTTTTTTCATATTTGAAAAAAGTTCTATTATTTATAAAATTCGTTCTCGTCAACTAGTATATTTATTACAAAATTCGTTTAAAGGGATACTGAAATGGTAAAACCACCTACTTTCAGTCAATTCCGCTTCCAAAATTAAGTATAATTCCGATTTTCTTTCGTTGGAATTATTTATTTGGAATTTAAAAAAAAACTACCGTGAAATCGTCCGGAATAATTCGGGCCTAACGCGTCTCGGAAAATCGCAGCATTTTGAGTTTCCCGCAGGAAAGCCTAACTACCAATCAGATGGCGACTTAGAATTTCTCTCAAGAAATCCAGTGGTGTAGTCAGGCCAGGGCGTCGCTCCAGTGCTTTTTTCAAAGGCAGGGCGCTGCCCCGCCTTGGTTTTTCCATTTTGCCAGGGCACACACTGCCTCTTTTTTTCAACTTGCCAGGGCGCGCCTTGCTTCTATTTCGTAAATCATTTTTCTCTAATAAAGGGTGTGTGAATTTATTATAAATTTTGCACGCAGGAAAATACCATGACAATTTCAAATAGTTACCTAGGTACGGCCAGCTTCGATTACGCTAAAAATCGAAGTTGGACATACATTTATAGCGGCCGGTACGGTCAGCTTCGATTACGCGCGAAATCGAAGTTGGCCGTACACAGGTAGAGCCCCGGTTCTTTTTTCTTTTAGGACTACACCACTGAAGAAATCTGATTGGAAGTTAGACTTTTCTGCGGGAAACTCAAAATACAGCGATATTCCGAGACGCGTTAGGCCGAATTTTTCCGGACTATTTCACCAAAGTTTTTATTTTATTAAAAATTGAAATTAAATAATTCCAACGAAAGAAAATCGTAATTATACTTAATTTTGGAAGCGGAATCGACTGAAAGTAGGTTATTTTACTATTTCATTATCCCTTTAAGTTACCTTTATTTCATCTAAATGTTGCTGAACTAGCTCCCCGGGGTCTAGGTAAGTGCCAGCTCCAATTTGAATGGTAGCGCCAGCCATGGCCCTATTCTTGGGCTTTGATTTCGGATTAGCCAGTTTCTTTTTTTTCTTTGGTGGTTCAGGTTTTTCTGAACTACTGCTTAGGTCATCATTAATATTTGCACTCCCAACAAAATCTTCGTCATCTTCATCCGATAGTACATCCTGTTTTGGTTATTTAAAATTTAACAATAGCGTGAGTATCAACTATTGCCCTAAGTCTATAATATTTAACTGAGAGCTATTCCCGGATAAATTAAAAACGGCGAGCTTTCGGAGCGTGGTACCTTGTCAAGCCAACAATGATTTTTGTAATTGTTGGTTTGACGAGGGACCACGCTCCGAAAGTTCGCCGTTTTTATTTTATTTCATTGTAAATAAATATTAAAAATTTGTGTAATGAATTATTCCGACTCTATATTATTTATTTTATTATAAAGTGTCATATACTTATGTAACAATATTATAAACTTATGGCTGTGCTTATTAATTAATCTTATGTTGGCCAAACCCGGGTGGTATCGCTCCCGGAATTAACATTATATTGATTATGTGGCCTATTTCTGAAGAAAATTGACGTACCAGATAAACATTGAAGCCACTATCCTACTAGTCACTAAATAAGTAAAGTACGTGTGACGTAACACTAACATCCCCATTAATCTTACATTTTAAACAAATTGTTCGACCTCTGATAATTTATAAAATTATAACTTACTGGTCCTTCTCCTTCGCGATCAGACGTTATTTATTTTCTAGGATCTTTACTAGTAGGTGGAACGCGTTCTGTATTATTAGATGTAACACCGTCTGTACTCGTAGATGCAACGCCTTCTATACTCGTATATGCAATGCATATGGCTTCGTTATTAGTAGAAGCAACGGCGTGTTTAGTTTTTTCCTTTTTGATGCTTTTTCAGTTAAAGCCACCTAGAATCAATTAATTTTATTAAAATCTTTAAAACGGCTAATGGGCACTATAATGATGGCAGGACTTTGCTTAATCATAGGCGTGCGCAGGCATTTGAAGTACGTCGGGCCATCTTATTTTTGCGCCGTTTTAAACTGTTGCGCCCTCTATTTGTAGGAGCTACCCTTTTTGCGAAACTTAAATATGATGTCTTTTAAAGGGGCTAGGAACCTACGTTGCATATTTGAATTTATCGGTCCGATAATTATGCGAATCATTCCCTCTATGTAGCTTCGGCGCTTACTTCGTATTCCAACTATACCCAAATTTCACAAACTTCTGCAATACAGGTTGCCAGCCCCTTTAAGTACCACTGCGCTCCTTTCTTTCTCAAATGTTGCTATAAATTATGTATTTTTGACCAATAAAACTGTACTTTTTATTTTAAACTAAGTTTTAAAGTCGAAGAACCGTCGAGGAATATCCGTTGGACCGACGATATTTTAGGCGGACATTTCGACCCTCAAATGTCCGCAACGCCGACTATAATGGCCAGGACCGCGGGCCAACGTTAGGTCGACAGCGTCGGTAAACCGTCGCCGTGCTACATGGGAACTGTCATACTTATAGTTTTATGTTAAGTATGCTGACACCAACATTTTGGTCTATATTTTGTTTTTGTACACTGAAAATTATATTGTTTTCGCAATTTTACTACAATAACTATACTCATTCAATGAAATGAATAAATGGGTTTTCTAGTAAACTTGGGAAACTGTCTAGTTACGATATTTTTAAAACAAGATACTATATTCTAATAGAGTAATATCGGCTCCTTGTCTTTAACTGCATTACGGTCTACGGGGTAGTAAAGCTAACACGAACTACCGATGGACTGCAATGAAATAACATATTAAAACGCGGAAAAAGTAGAAAAGTTCATCACGAAAGGGTGAAAAAAGCTAAACCCTAAAATAAATTAATAATAAATTAATTTATTTTAGGGTTTAGCTTTTTTCCCCCTTTCGTGATGAACTTTTCTACTTTTTCCGCGTTTTAATATGTGACGGGGTAGTAACATAGCCGAGATACAGTTTTAAGTTCAAGGTCGAATATATAACAATTCATTTATTTATTGAAATAAACTACCCAAAAAGCCTGGTTGAACGTCGTTCGGTCATTTGTTTTAGCGGAGGCCGACAACAGCATGATTCTGCTTTACTAGTTTCATTCGTTATCGGTTAAGTATGGCTCCAGTTCATTTACTTAGTAAATTTTTTGTTTTTCGTATTATGTCAGTGATATCATGTAAAGAATTCTTTCCGATTTTGTCTCGGCAAATAGAGGACGAGGGACTCGGAGAGGAACTGGAAACGGGACAGATCTTGAGAGAAAAGATCATCAAATTTAGAAATTTAATATCATTCAAAATTTAGTTTAGTCATAATTAGTCGCGATTACCTTTATCGTTTCTACCACCTTCAGTGATTACCGTTGCGGCTCGCGTACAAGAGTTCCGGCACCTACACGGTTTTAAAGTAATTAACCGATTGGCTGATTTTAGTGGAAGGTCCACTACTTCTTCCCTAAAAACACTTAAATCTTCTGTTCGTAAGGAAATATACCAACATGTGCAGCGATTTCTGCCGAGATACTTTCTGTGTCCAGTAAGGCAATAACTAGCAAAACTCTAAATGATCGTTTGAAATGGGAGCCTGTAGCAGATACGATATTTCGCCTAATATTTGGGAACAATGCCCAGGTTTTCCCATTTTGTTTGAGCATTTCTGAACCCCGATTCCAGTTACCTTGTCCCTTTTTTTGGAAACTTTGGAAAATATCATAGGTTACCTATATCTAAATATTCCGGGGTTAAAAATATCTTAGTAATACAATATATGGGTAGGTCAAAGGTTATTATGCTTGTAAAAAATTCATTCGCTTTCATGCGTAAACCACGCACGTTTTGGTAGAAAATTTTAATTACATTATCCATCATTGGCAGGTAAGACTTCAGTGTTCGCGTCGCTAATTTCCTTAGGTGTAGTAGATACGTTTCGAGTGTCGTTGATAGAGGTGTAGCTTGGTTATCTTTGACTTGATCACCGAATTTGTTAATAAAACAATCCCTAGGGAAGTTATCCGGACTTTTTTTTAGATACTCGTTGGTTAAAGTGTTCGGAAGTCGTGAAACGAACAAAGCATTTTTAGGTTACTCTATGAAGACTTTCGGAACAGCTTTGATGACGTCAAAATATTTTGTGCCTACAACTAAATTTTTTTATTGACTTATTTGGATAATTCGTTGCAGTTGTCTTTTCAGAGTGCTAAAAAACCTTCTATCGGAAGATTTTTCGTTGTTTTTGTTTTTTGACGGTTCTTTAAAGACTTGCGAATACGAATTGTTTCGGTTCTTATATTTTACTAGGGAAAAGCCCTCCACGTTATTAAATGCGCGTTCTTCGACATGTGCATTCTCGTCTAGAACTCCTGGCCCACAACGGGAATTTGCCAAGTCAACTTTTAGATCTAGGTTTTGGCGTGTTAAATCTTGAATTTGTATTTTGAGATCGTTGTTTTGATTTTTACAATCAGTTATTTCGGATTGCAGCGTTTTTAATGTACCAGTG
The DNA here is from genome assembly GCF_980474605.1 of Leiobunum rupestre. NCBI lineage: Eukaryota > Metazoa > Arthropoda > Arachnida > Opiliones > Sclerosomatidae > Leiobunum > Leiobunum rupestre. Next base: position 50,233,234 of record NC_143388.1, on the reverse strand, counting down.
ATCGATACGAGTGTGGAATGAATTTTGGTTTAGGCCAAAAAACGAGTTTAATAACTTGGGCAAATTTGGTATACTTGAATCACCTGAGGTGGGAGATTTGCAAGCGGTCTCATTTATACAATCGTCGTCGTCATCTGATTCAGATTCGTCATTGAGAGCCAAGGCCTTAATATCTTGTCACACCAGTCTTATATCTTTAGATATAGAGGGTGCTTTTGGCAATATGTGGATTTCAGGAATTTTACACGGTTTGAGGCACTTTAAGTTTCCAAAAAAACACATACGAGACGTATGTTAACTATCTGAAGGATATAGTGTGTGAAGCCTGGAAATTGTCGGCTTATGTCTAAACCATGTACGAGAGTTACACTATAAAATAATCTTTATTAATAATAATATATAAATAGTTACCAAATATTTCAAGGCATGGCACTAAACTTTCTCTGGTATCAACTCCCAATCCAGAGGTGCGCGAAGCTCTCGGCCTAAGTTCAAAGCGGCGGGCGAATACCCTGTCTCTTTGCTCTCGCCTGAACGCAAAGCAAAGCCTAATTCTGGGAGACGGGCGTCCCAGTCCTTATGTCGTTCGACATAAGAAATTATCATTGGCTTTATAGTTCTATTCATCCGCTCAGTCAGATTTGCCTGAGCGTGATAAGGGGCCGTAGTCTTAGGGCGAATGCCGAAATCTGAACAGGCCCTTTTGAACTTTTTACTAGAAAATACGGATGCATTATCAGTTATAACCTGTCGTGGGAATCCATATCGACAGAAAACTTCATACGTTTTCTCCCATATTTTTTCAGTAGTCATTTTCCTAAGCGGGTAGAGTTCTGCCCACTTTGTAAAATGATCTACTATGACGAGTAGGTACTGATTTCCCTTGGCGCTTCGAGTGTAGGGACCCTTTAAATCAGCGGTTACCAATTCAAAAGGCCTTTCACTGGGGACGCTAGAGAGTAACCCGGGGGTTAACTTCTGGGATGGCTTACTTTTCTGGCACACCCCGCAACCCCTCACATACTTGATAACGTCCCGCTTCATCCCCGACCACGTGACTCTGATTTTCAAACGTTTAAACGTCTTGTAAACCCCCTGGTGGCCGGCAAGCGCATCGTCATGAAAATACTTAATGAATGGTACTCTAAGTCTCTTAGGTACCATCACTTTCCAAGCATTTTCAAGCCCGTCTTCATCCTCCTCATCCCAAGGAGCGAAGTACCTAAATAATAGGCCATCTTTGTCCATTATATACTGATCTAGTACTGTCCCGGCTTCCAATGCCGTATTCGGACTCCCAGAGCTTCTAACCCGCTCTAACTCAGCGATAATCCTCGCTAACCCTAGATCAGTAACTTGCGAACTTATTATGGCTTTCCTGTCGAAAGGTAGCCCCCACTCCTTGGAAGAGTTTTCCTCTGAAACCGCCAACGTCACCACCGCTTCTCCCTGACCATTCTCGGAATCGAGAGGGGCCCTGGATAAAGCATCCGCTACAACGTTCAATTTCCCTGGGCGGTATCGCACCTCGAAATTATACGGCTGTAGCTCCAAGGCCCAGCGGGCAGACTCCTTAAGGTGTCGTTACCACTTCAACGCTTGGTGATCGGTTTCGATCACAAAGTCCGTACCCCCGACGTACATTCGGAATTTCTTGAGGGCGTATACCACAGCAAGACATTCGAATTCCATCGTCGAGTAGTTGCGCTCCGCCGATACGAGTCCCCGGCTTACAAAGGCTATAGGGGCTATCCCTTTCCCGCCTTTCTGCTCTAACACAGCGCCTAAGCCCTTTAAACTCGCATCGCATTTAATGAGAAAGCTTCCATTTAAATCCGGGAGTGCCAACTCCGCCGAGTTTTTAACCTGCCTACTTAGTTCCCGCATAGCATTGGTATGGGTATCCTCCCAATGCCATTTTGCATCGTTTTTGAGCAAGTCATACAACGGCCTGGCAGTTCCCGCCATATTCGGGATGAACTGCCGATAATACCCGATCATTCCGAGGAATCGCTGCAACTCCGTTACATTCTTGGGCTGAGGGAATTCCTCTATAGCCCTAAATTTATCCGGATTTGACTTGCAGTACCCCGGTCCGACCTTATAGCCCAGAAGCGACACCTCGTCAGCGCAAAGTTGCACCTTGTCCGGGTTAACTGTTAATCCCGCTTCGGCTATACGCTCTAGGACCTTTCGAATGTGGATCAAATGATCGTCAAACGATTCGGAATATACGACAAAATCGTCGTAAAATCCCAAAGCAAATTTCCATTTGTAAGGAGCTAAAACGGTATCCACCAGACGCATGAACGTGCTCGGTGCATTTTTCATTCCAAAAGGCATCTTTTTCATTCCAAAAGGCATCTTTTTGAATTGAAAAAGCTCCTGATTACAGACGAAGGCCTGTCACACTTCCTAACGTTGACTTGATAAAAGCCCTTCGAGAGGTGAAACGTGGTGAAATACTTCGCACTTCCCAAATACGCCAAAATATTTGGGATCGAACAGTCAGACTCCGTTACCCCATTTATTCCCTTAAAGTTAATGCAAAGCCGTTTGGTACCATCCGGCTTGCTCGCTAGTACAATAGGCGCAGCCCAAGGCGAGACACTGGGTTCTATCAAATCTAGATCCAACAACTCATCAAACGCCTTGTCAATCTCCTCTCGCTTTCTTTTACTAGCTGGATGGGGGTGAACGAAAATCGGCTTGGAATCGGCCGTCTCTATCGCGTGTTCAATGATAGACGTTTCGCCGGGCTGTTTCGTAAACACTTCTCGGAACTCCAAGATGGTTTTTAACAAAAGTTCCCCCTCCCCAGCCGTGCACGTAGACTTTGAAACTAACGTCTCCAACGCTGCGGGGGCTCCCACGGCGCCGAAACTCGCATTGTCTACCTGACAATAATTTACCCTTTCGCCTTCCTCTTCGAAATCGAAGGGAACGACGCGCTGAGGTAGGGGGCCGATTGACCACCCTCCCTCGCACATTCTTAGGTCTATTTTTTCCGCCCCAATAAAATCTCTACCCAAGATAACAGGGGGGGTCAGACCTCGAACTACAAGAAAGCGCGGGCGGCGAATGCCGCCGGCCCACTTTAATGAAAGCCTGATACTGCCCGCGACACGACACGTGCCACGGCCAAATCTAACTGTAGTGCTATTTTCGCTCATTTTCCTCCCTTTTTGCTCAAAAATGGGGATAAAATTATCACCCAAGAGAGAGAGACGGAGGAACCAGAGTCTAACAAGCCTAGAAACGAACGTTCCAAAGCTCGGAACCGTAACAATGGGGGATTTTTCCCGCCAAATGTTCCGTCAGCACACCGGTTGACCAAGGGAGTGCAATTCTGAGTATTCGGAAGCTCTCCCTCGTTACCGGCTTTCCAAACGTCAGAATTTTGCCGAGGCTCACTCCCTTTCCTGGATGTACATCCATTTAATTGGAAGGCCTCCCTCGCCAGTTTCCCTGCTCGGCACATTGGCGTTTGATATGTCCGGGTTTCCGACAACCATAACAAACTAAATTCTGGCGCACCGGCCTAAAACTTTCTACAGGTTTCTGCTGGAAAATTTGCTGCATTGGTTGAGGGGCGATTGCCGCGCTCGACCAATTAGCAGACTGCCTCTGAATCCTATAATGCCAATAATGATCCAGAGCTGCTAGGCCTACTCCCATAACACCCAGAGATACCTGGCTAGAATTAGCCGGCACTCCGGTGGCTGCTAAACTCACCACGCCACCAGTAACAGGGGGCGCTCTGCCAACCTGTCCTAAAGTTCCCCCGTAAGCCAGAGTTGGCTCTAGGGATTCTAAAGCGGTGGGCGGGGGGCGATAAACTGCTTGCGCGAGAAGGTCAGATTGAATAATCTTGGCCTCCTGCGACAACTCTTTCAGGGTGGCGAATGCCTTTCCCCTTAAGTGATGACGGTATGTCGGGTGACATTGCCGTAACACTCGAGCTACCTTATCAGCCTCGGTGGCGTTTCCCCCAATACGCCAGTAGTATTCAGCTATACAGTGAATATACTGCGTCAGGGGTTCATCCACACCTTGAGTTCGGGTATCCAACTCAATTTGGAAACGCCTGCCGTAATCGGTGGCTAAATATTCGTGGCGAAATGCCTGACGAAAACCGTTCAAGGAGGGAAACACTCCTTGGAACGACCACCAAAGTGCAGCGGGTCCCCGCATGCACGACGGTAGTACCTGCAAGAGGATATCCCCGTCGCTGTACCCCGTAACCGCCTGATACCGGTCGAGAGCCTCCAGGAACTCCAACGGAGACTTCTCGTCGGCCGGACCGATGTAGATCGGCGCTTCTACATTTAACTTAACCCTCGGGATTTGGGCAGCGCGTGCTCCCGCATCCCGGCTGGTCGCATAACCGTCCAAGGCCTCGCGCAAAGCACGAGCCATGACTTGCGCCATATCCTCCTGGGCTGGGTTTCCAGCACTAGTACCCCCTTCATTTCCCAAAACGATTCCGGACCTGGTTTTAATGTTTAAGACCTTAACCGCGACTCTAAAATCCCTACAGCCGCCTAACCCAAAACCCCACCGGAAAACCCACTGGGAAACAAAGGTATCCTCAATACACTAATATAAAAAATACACTAACACTAAAAATTTAACTAACCCATACCCAAAAATTACACTTAAAAATTAAAATAACCTAAACTCTCGTACTTTCAACAACTCAGGCCCCACGTTGGGCGCCAGTTGTGAAGCCTGCAAATTGTCGGCTTATGTCTAAACCATGTACGAGAGTTACACTCTAAAATAATCTTTATTAATAATAATAATATATAAATAGTTACCAAATATTACAAGGCATTTCACTAAACTTTCTCTGGAAGAGAGAATAGAAAAGATATGACTGGTTAGGTCGGAGTCCGTAACCAAGAGGGTTAGTCCATTGTCCCGACGTCCCTTATATAGCGGGCCCCTCGGATGACGCTACCAGTCTCCAACCTAATTGGCTGGAGAAGAAAGCCCGCCAAGAAATCTTTGCGGACTCACTGTGGTGCAATAGTAAGCGTCACCGGTAACTCTACCCCGCTCTAAACCCTTCGGGTCAGAGGTCGCCACTTTCGGAGAATTCCAAAGGTGGACGATGCGAGCGAGGATGAGTCATCCCTACCTTCCCCAGCAGCGATGGCCCAAAACAACGAGATAACTTTCTGAAGTAAAGGGAAAGACTGTTAGGGACAAAGCCTACATTTGCGGATGCAAATGCGGGCTTTACAAGTGGCAGTGGTAAGGGCAGGAAATATCTGTACAACTTAGGGCATATTGCAGCACCCAAATGTATATGCGATGCTCTGGAAGCAGATTCAGAGCACTATGTTCGTTAGAGTCCTAAAACGAACCACTTGATAAGAAAACCACTCCATGTGGATGGTCTTTGAAATCTGGGTAACATCACGATAAACGAGTTGGAAGTGTAATGCGTTACGTCGTTGTAAACTTTGACGCACTCACGAGTGAGTCGGGAGTAGGTGTACGTATATGAGTGTATGCTACATAATGTATGTTTTAGGAAGTGATTCCTAACATCGTATACAGGTCGGCGTCTCAGCCGGGACAAATGTGATAAACCCCTGTAATGCATAGGCGTTGTACGGGGTATTTAAATACTATATTCTGATGTAGCCCCTTTTTTTCGGGGTGAAATTCCACTTTCGTTTAGCGTTGCCAATCGTGTTATTTTTATCATACAGGTCGATAAACTTTTCGATTTTCTCCGAACTATAATTTCAATCGCTTACTACAGTATATAGTACGCTTTTTTCGATAATTTAAATATATTTCCGATATTTGGGCGATAAATAAAGAAGTTTTAGAACGTACCTTTTTGTTAACTTAAGAATGTAAATAGGGGGTTATAATATGCGAATATAAATTGAAAATTTGCGATAAAAACAATGCGAGTCAACTATGGAAAAGTTCTACAACACTATAGCGAGTAATCACAGTTGCCCGTACTTATGTACTATAATATTATTTCATTTTTCTGGCCTGGCAACGCTGAGTTACTTTCGTTACTCAGGACGCTCATCGTCACCAAATTGTTAATAATAATAATAATAATAATAATAATAATAGGCATAAATATTTAATTTTATAACCATGGTGGAAGTTCTATACTAAATTTACAAAATTATTGCACGACGGATACTTCATGGTTCAATATTTTATTAAAATTAAAGGTTTACGCTAGCTTTCGGGTCGAAACCCCTCTTCAGGCGTTCTGTTTACAATGATTCTAAAATCTAAATTCAATTTACATTTCTCTTATCAGTGTATATTTTTTAATTTTAAATTTTAATTTTTAAAAACATTTAGTTTTTTAAATTTAGTATTTTTTAAAAAATTTTTAAAATTTTTTTTATTTTAAAACACCCCAATTGTTTATACTAATTTTTCCTTTATCTAAATTTAATTGTCCTAGGTTTTTTATAGCTATTGCTTCTTTAAATTGTCTTTTATAATATTGTGGTTCTTTAGTTATAATTTCCACTTCGTCAAACTTTATGTCGTGTCCTTTTGTTTTCCAAACGTGGTTCGCAATTCCGTTGTGTTGTTCTAATAATTTTATACATTTTTTATGGTCTTTTATTCTTACTGCTAATTTTCGTTTCGTTTCGCCTATGTATGACATATTACAATCACATGATATTTTGTAGACAGCACCGGTTTCATTGTTTTTATCAATTTTAGGTCTATTTTTAATTAAGGTGGAAGCTAGAGTTTCCGACCTTTTGCTTTTTAAGTTAATGTTAATATTTTTTAATTGTCTATTTGTTTTTTCAGTTATGCCTTTTTTATATGGTAGACTTAAATTATTCACAATTTTTTCATTTTTACGTTCTAAAAATTCACATTTTACTATATGCGAATTAAAAATGTCATCAATCAAATTTTTAGGATAATTACATTTTTGTAATTGGTTAGAAAATATTTCTTTATCTTTTAATGGTTCGTCTGAAATGGTTTCTATCTTATGTTTTAAACTTTTTAGGATGCCTAGTTTTATATTATTTGGGTGTGCTGAGTAATAATTTAAATAATTTTCGGCGTGAGTCGGTTTTTGGAAAATAGACAAGAGAAATCTATCATTTTTTCTTTTGATTTTTATGTCTAAAAAAGGAATTTCTTGATTAACTTCAATTTCGTTCGTGAATTGTATATTTTTATCAATGGAATTTGCGATGTCTGTTAATGTTACAATTTTTTAAGGTGAGAATATCATCCATAAACCTATACCAGAAATATAGTTCATTTTTAAGACTCGGGTGATCTATAATTTTGGTTTCTATTTTTTCCATATATAAATTTGCGATGAAACCAGATAGGGGGTTACCCATTGCCAGACCTTCATTTCTGTTTATAAAATTGGTTATTGAACTGAAAGAATGTATTTTTAAGCATATCTCACTCAGCTTTATGATTGTATCGATTTTTAGATTTGTTCTATTATTTAAAGATTTGTCTAATTCTAATTCTAATTTTAAAATTTTTAACGCGTTATCAACAGGTACTTTTGTGTATAAACTAATTACATCTAAGCTACATAAATCCATATTTTCATTTACATTACATTATTTCAGTTTTGTCACTAAATCGTAGGAATTTTTTAAATTATGGCCATTATATCCAATCAGAGGTTTTATAGTATTTACTAACATTTTTGCAGTCGCGTAAGTTACTAAATTTCTAGATGATACTATCAGTCTCATTGGTCGATTTTCTTTGTGTAATTTAATTAAAGCATATACATATGGGGTTTTCACGCAATCAGTGTAAAATCTATAACTTTTGTCTTTTGTGATTTCTCCATTATCCACCGCTCTATTTACAATATATTTTATTTTTCTGTCCACTGTGTCAGTTAAGTCACCTTTTATTTTATCATATTCTGGTGAATTTAGCATGTTTTATTTATATAATCAATTTTGTCCATGATCACAGTTTTACCTCCTTTATCGGCTTTTAAGATTTTAATGTTCTTATCTTTCTTTAATTTTTCTAAGGCGTACCTTTCCGGTTTAGTCAAATTTTTTGATCTAGGGATTTTGCTATAATATTAACATTAACTTAAAAAGCAAAAGGTCGGAAACTCTAGCTTCCACCTTAATTAAAAATAGACCTAAAATTGATAAAAACAATGAAACCGGTGTTGTCTACAAAATATCATGTGATTGTAATATGTCATACATAGGCGAAACGAAACGAAAATTAGCAGTAAGAATAAAAGACCATAAAAAATGTATAAAATTAGGAGAACAACACAACGGAATTGCGAACCACGTTTGGAAAACAAAAGGACACGACATAAAGTTTGACGAAGTGGAAATTATAACTAAAGAACCACAATATTATAAAAGACAATTTAAAGAAGCAATAGCTATAAAAAACCTAGGACAATAAAATTTAGATAAAGGAAAAATTAGTATAAACAATTGGGGTGTTTTAAAATAAAAAAAAATTTAAAATTTTTTTAAAACATACTAAATTTAAAAAACTAAATGTTTTTAAAAATTAAAATTTAAAATTAAAAAATATACACTGATAAGAGAAATGTAAATTGAATTTAGATTTTAGAATCATTGTAAACAGAACGCCTGAAGAGGGGTTTCGACCCGAAAGCTAGCGTAAACCTTTAATTTTAATAAAATATTGAACCATGAAGTATCCGTCGTGCAATAATTTTGTAAATTTAGTATAATAATAATAGGCGTCTTGCTCTCGTCGAGTGTAGACGTACGTTTTTTTCGCTCCGCGTTTCTATACAGTTTTCATCGGATAAGGCTTAGCGAGTGTAGTTTTTCGCCTTTCAGAGTTTTCGAAGCTGTTTTAAGTTTGATGGCGTTTCAAGCTGACCAGGAGATTCGTCAATCGAAAGATCCGCCTGATAAACCAGGCAACCAGCGACCGCGTCCTCCAGATATGACAAGGGAACACGCGGTCATTTTCGACTCACAACCAGAAATATCTTCCATCCAATACATCGTTGCTATAAACACCGTCATCGGTAAGTCCAATACCATACATTGCGGACGTGTATCCAGAGGCCGAGTTTTAGCTTACGTAAGGACGCCGGAAATGGCCGAGGAGTTAACCATGGAAGGCATCAAGATCAACAATGTCATAGTTAACGTGGAAAGGCTTACGAGAAGTGCCGAAAAAATAATTTTGTCGATGTCATGCCTGAAGTACCAGCCGATTATCTAAAAACATTATTAAGCAGATTTGGAAAGGTGACATCCGAAATCACAAAAATTTACATAAATCCCGACCCAGAGTATGCAGAAATAGTAGGAGGTCCTTATTACAATTATAAAAGACAAGTTTTTATTCTCCTCGAAAAAGATCTACCAGAAAGAATAACCTTCAAACACGGCTACCAAAATTACACCATTTTTCTAGAAAAGGCCACTGCGAAATATTGCAATTTTGGCGATCGTAAAGGGCATAACATTAAAAATTGTTATAAGAAAAAAAATGAAGATAGGCTTAATCTAGAAAAATCTAGTCAAGATGAAGAATGTGTAGATAACGAAATTATATCGAAGGTCAACATAGCTGATAATGAACAACACACCCTTAAAACAGTTGGGTTAAATATTTTGGGTTGTTTTAGTTTTAACCCAAAAATGGCTAAAATTGACTAGTTTTGGGTTATGGTTTTTCTTACATTTTGTTCTGGGTCAAAAAACTGGGTCGAAATGTCTAACCCAAAATTTTGGTTATTTTTTAAACCCATTCTGGGTTGTTATTAACCAATTTTGGGTCACATGTTCTTACAACCCAAAATTGAGTTAAAAATTCGCGGGAAAATTAATTATGACGTCACTATCGTAACGATGCGTCAGTAAGTCGCGCGACGCCATATTTTTCGCGCGAAAGCAGCGTTTCTTCGAGTGAGTGAATGTTGATTTCATTCTTTTTACCTTTTCAATTATACGGTGAAGGTAATTAGTTTAATGACTTTATTGTGCAGCATCTTCATAATAAATATTTAGGGTAAAAGTCATCCATGAACAGGTCCATTCAAGGTTATTTCCCCAATAAGCCTAAACATGCATGCTTCAAAGTGTTAGGCTTAAGTGTTGCCAGAATAACAAAAAGTAGTAATAATAATAAATAGACCCATGCACAATTGCAAAAGCAGATTGCGTTCTATAATATATGTTTAAGTAAACTATTACATATACCAAATGCGCCTAGATCGTGGAATTAGATGTATGGTCTTCTTAAAATTATTGAATATGATAATCTACCATAACCAAATTAACTTAAAAATCCTAGATGAAATATATTATCCAACCATTGGGAAAAAATTGAATTTTTGTAAGCTCAATAGCGAACGGGGCTGAATATCTATGGATTTGAAGAAAGTTGGAAGTACGCTGTAAAGTACACTATATCGAACAAAAAACTCTACTTGGTAAATACAAAAATATTTCATACAATATTTCTTTGTTTTTGACCTCTTTGCGATAAACTGCCCAAGTGGTCAAACACAAAGAGATTTATATCCAATCTAATTACTCATAGAAGTGAAGAGAAGCACATTGTGAAAAAACTTAATTAAAAGAGACTTAAACAGTTTTAAATTCACAATATATTTATTTATAACATATAACGTTTCGGAGGCACTCTTCCACCTTCTTCAGGGATTTTTACAAGTCTGACGATATAATGGTAAAACTTCTAACTATTAAGCGCACAAATGTTTTTCGTCCCAAAGTTTTACCATTATATCGTCAGACTTGTAAAAATCCCTGCAGAGTTAGTAATATATTTATAAATTAAAATATTGTGAATTTAAAACCGTTGAAGTCTTTTTAATTTATTTACTCATACATATCAAAATTTTTATCTATTAAACCTGATACTTTGTATATATAAATTAATTTTCAAATTTAATAGGTCTCTTATAATATGAAGTTTAGTAAAAAAATTCACTTTCGCTTAACCGAATTTACAGCCATTGGGTTAATTAAAATATATTACTAACTCCAAGTCATTTTACCAGTTGTACCTTTTAAGTGGGAACATTCAAAGATGTAATTTCTACTACATAGCTTAATAGAAAATTTATCTGATTGTAATATTTCAGTTGGTTAATGGCCTCTTTGCGATGAAACTGCCCGAATCATGAAACACAGTTTATGGGTAATTCCCACGCTAACACTTTTATAATTTTTTAAAAATCAAATCAGTACCATAGTATGGTACTGAATTGATTTTAAAAATTTTTATAAAAGTTTTAGTGTCAGAAATATCCATAAAAGTGCTAGTCTGTGAAAGTTTCATAAATGTATCGTAAATCCTGTTGATTTAACAAGGGATGAAGATCAAAAACCTCCTTTTTAAGAGCAAGATTTGACTAATAATTTGATAAATAGCCACAATGAGTCTGAAATAGGTCAGAAATAGAGGTATGATATAGAAATTATTTTTCAAAAACATTTATAAAAGTGTTATTGTTTGAAATATCCATAAAAGTACCAAAACCTCAGTTACTTTTACAAGGGAAAGTAACTAAAAATCCTCATTTTTAAGAGCAGGATTTAACTAGTGATTTAACTAATAGTAAAAATCAGTTTGAAATTGGTCAGAAATATAGGTATGATATAGAAATTATTTTTCAAAAACATTTATAGAAGTGCTAGTCTGTGAAAGTTTCATAAATGTATCGTAAAACCCGTTGATTTAACAAGGGATGAAGACCAAAAACCTCCTTTTTATAAGCAGGATTTGACTAATTATTATATAAATACCCACAATGAGTCTGAAATAGGTCAGAAATAGAGGTATGGTACTGAATTTATTTAAAAAAAATTATAAAAGTGTTAGTGTGGACAATATCCATAAAAGTACCAAAACCTCTGTTACTTTCACAAGGGTAAGAAATCAAAAATTGTCATTTTTAAGAGCAGGATTTAACTAATAATTAATTTAATAGCCACAATGAGTCTGAGATAGGTCAGAAATAGAGTTATGGTTTCAGTCTCATTGTTGCTATTTCTAAAATAATTAGTTAAATCCTGCTCTTAAATATGAGGATTTTTGGTCTTCATCCCTTGTTATACAACGGGTGATACGAAACATTTATGAAACTTTCACAGACTAGCACTTCTATAAATGTTTTTGAAAAATCATTTTTTTATCACACCTTTATTTCTGACCTATTTCAGACTCATTGTTGCTATTTATAAAATAATTAGTTAAATGCTGCTCTTAAAAATTAGAATTTTTGGTTACTTTCCCTTGTAAAAGTAACTGAGGTTTTGGTACTTTTATGGATATTTCCCACACTAACACTTTTATAAAGGTTTTTGAAAAATAATTTCTATATCATACCTCTATTTCTGACCTAATTCAGACTCATTGTTGCTATTTATAAAATAATTAGTCAAATCTTGCTCTCAAAAATTAGGATTTTTGGTTTATTTCCTTTGTAAAAGTAACTGAGGTTTTGCTTGTTGCCCATTGTGAACATCAGTTTATTTATGAGATTTAACTTTTAAGTAATTAAATTAACGAAAATTACTAAATTTGTGAGACTGAATTTTCGTGAATCTAAGATGTATTCAGCCAAAATGTGTAATAATTATATTTTTCACATAAGTTGAACAACTTGTTAAAATTTTTCGTAATTATAGTTTCATTTTTTTTTAATCCTAATTTCACTGAACTTTAAAATCTAGTCTTTCATTGTTATTGTTTAAGATAATATACTTTTATATAGCGAGGCTGAACTTTTTATAATTTGTGAAGCGAAAAGCAGTTTTAAGTCAAATTCCTTTTCATATGGTTTGTATGTTTTTAAAGTTTTGTAATAAACAATTTTTAATTTGTTTTACCACAGTTTAATATTAGTATTTTGCTGACAGTTGTGGTAAAATACAGGTATCTTAAAAATGTGTAACATAATAGTTCTGTTGAGTTAAAATTTTAACTTAAAAAACCAAGGAACAATATAATTTTTAAAATACAATAATGTCATAATTTAACTATTTACAACAACATTTCGAAAATAAAAAAATTTCCTAAGTGATTGAGTTTGGTATTTATTGATTGTATTCACAAAGGGTAGATGAACGGGCTAGGTTATACCTGCTTAGGCTAGAAAGGATTCTTTTAGGTGAATCAGAGATAGTTTTGATTCTTTTACTAAGAATGTTACGAAGTTTCGGTATATATAAACTAAATGAATGTATTTTTAAGCTAAATGTCAGTAAATACAGGTCCAGTATTATGACTATTTTATATAGTCTGGAAACCAACTATTTTTGTGTCCCTTTGTAACCCAAATATGGATTCCTTCAGAGTTTTGTTTTGTAAGGCAACCAAAATTGGGCTGTAATTGATGGGATATTAACCCAGTTATGGATTAAAATTTAAAAAAGACCTCAAATAGGACTATTATTGTAACCAATAATGGGTGGTTTGGGTAAATAAAAGCCGAAAATGGGTTACTATTGCAACTAAAAATGGGGTGTTTCAGTTTAAAAAAGAGCCCAAATTGGGTTATTATTGCAACCAAAAATGGGGTGTTTCAGTTTAAAAAATAGCCCAAATTGGGTTATTATTGCAACCAAAAATGGGGTGTTTCAGTTTAAAAAATAGCCGAAATTGGGTTATTATTGCAACCAAAAATGGGGTGTTTCAGTTTAAAAAAGAGCCCAAAATGGGTTTTTATTGCAACCAAAAATGGGTTGTTTCAGTTTAAAAAAGAGCCCAAATTGGGTTATTATTGCAACCCAAAATGGGGGTTTCAGTTTAAAAAAGGGCCCAAAATGGGTCATTATTGCAACCCAAAATGGGTTGTTTTAGATATTAACACAGTTTTGGGTTACAAAAAATAACCCAGTTTATGTAATTCTTCTAACCCAACTGTGGGTTAAAACGTTACAACCCAACTTTGGGTTGCAAGTTCTAACCATTTCTGGGTTGAAATTTAAATAACCCAAAAAAGGGTAGGGTAAATACTGACCCAGCGTTGGGTTACAAAAATAACCTATTTTGGGTCGATTTTAACCCAACTGTTTTAAGAGTGCAAAAAGCGACAATTGAGAACGAAGCAATAGAGTCAGATAAAGAAATTTTTTATAGCCCTGTTGGTGGGTCATCACAAACATCAAAAGCCAATAAAACAAGCTGGGCAGATATCATGTCATCTCCAAGCCAAAACCCCCAAGAAACAGTTTTTTCCCAACGTAAAGAAGTAGATCATATTTCACCCACAAAAAACAAAAGGTCCCTTAACAAAACAGCAACAACTTCTAGTCTTGACGCTTCAGACGAAAATGTTGCGAAAAGGAAGAGGACGCTATCTTTAGATCTTGCAGAAAAAAACAAAACAACAGTAACTTTTAACCAAAAACAATTATCACCTAAAAAAATGAAAACCTTTTTAGAGGACGCCAGAGCACGAAAACAACCAAAAACTTACGCTTTAAAATATACGAGTAATTTAATCGAGCTAGCTAAACAAATAGAGGAAGATATACTATCCAAAGAAAAAGACCCAGCAGAAAAAATTAGACTGGTAACGCTTATAAGAAATCTTCGTAAACCCGAATCTTAAAGATAAAAACAACAAGTTGGCAAGCCAAAATATACCTCTCCTCGGAAGTAGGGTCCCTAGTGGTATTAATTTCTCGATACGACCCCCAAATATATCTCCGCAATTCAGAGTTATTTACGAAAAACGTATTCTCGGTTCAAACCCTGCCCGGTATAAAATTTTAATTTTAATTTAAATAATTGAGACGAAACAATCGAGTTTAATTTATTCAGAATATTATAAATTAAGTAGTTACAACAGCGAGTTAGATTCACTAAAACAATGCACAATTGAATTTAACCCTTTTTACAGTACATGTTTATCAGTTGAATATAATACTAAGCAAATTTTAATGAAAGAAACATCTACAGATGGTATTTGTATTTTTCTCGCTTACGAAATACTTGCCGCATCTTTAACGCTCATTTTGTTTCAACTTCCAGTTGACGTTGTGACACATACCGCATGAAAGATACCAATGCCGTCCAATTTCCAATATCATATAATGACTCGCACACCCAAGAAATCATTGACTGCGTTAGAAATCGTAGATATCCAAATATCCACACCAAATATATTTACAAGAAGCAAAAACCTTACCATCAACAAAGCACAGAGAGCCACTTGACTAACCGCCAGCTCTTAAAGCAATTAACGTTAAATTATCTCCTTTGAATGAACACAACTATATATAGGTCGTTAAGAATACCCGTAAATAAATAACAAAAAAAACTAACAAAGTGGACCACCCACAGGGTCTACCCTTTAACCCTCTAATCTCGGCTGACTGCGCTAAAACAAGATTTAACCTTAAAAAAAAACAGATTAGGCCTTCATAAATTCATTAATAAAAAAAGGCTTTATTACCTATTATGCTTACGATGCCTGTCTTAATTTCAGTGAATGTAAGCAGCTATCGCTGGTTCTGTGGTAGAGCGCTCGACTGCCAAGCCGAATGGTCTGGGTTCGAAACCTGAGTGGCGCATTTGTTTTTAATCAATAGAGAAACGCTAAATTATAATTTCTTCGATGCAATAATTTCAATTCTATTTCAATTAAACCAAAATTTCGTACTCTATTAAATACGCTTCCGATAAAGCTGAAGGTCTAATTTTCAATAAGGCATAACAAGTGTCGGTGGTTCTGTGGTAGAACGTCCGCCTGTCAATCAGGAGGTCTCGGGTTCAAATCCCGCCCGATGCGATCGCAAATTGATACTAAGACGAATACCGTGTACAACTGGTGGAAACCCTGCCATTGGACGTTGAGAGGTAGCATTACACTCAGCACTCGGTCCGTCCCAAAGTCATTAAGAAGAAGTTGGAGAGAAAACGCCCATATAAACACAACAGACTCAACATGCACAACCATCAGAACACAAACACAACAAATTCAACACTCACAACCTACGCACAAACATTACAAAAACGTAATACATTAAACCGTCACGACGGTGAGCGAAAAAACACCATCCAAACCGAACCGCAAATGCATCCGTTAACGCTCACCGTCACACGGTGGTTTTGCCAACCCTTTGAGAAACTGCGTACGCAGTGATAACACTTTGCACCGAAAATGCGAACGCGTTCGCAGGCCTGACAGACCCACAGACCCACAGACAGACACGGTGGTTGTATAACCCCTCCTAGGGGACTTTGTCCCCTCGGAGAGGTAAAAACAAAAGAAAATAAAACTTTAACACTACTAATGAGAATAATGTTTTTAACCCACAACACTAGAGGATTAACAACCCCTATTGAATTCCTTAAAGAAATTAATAACATGGAGCAGAAGAAAGTAACCTTTGCTTGTTGGCAAGAGACTTTCATTAATAAACACCCTTCCAATATTAGAGTCTCAATTCCGTACGTAACCTCCCTTACTGGTTGTACCAACCACAGGAGTGGAGTTGGCTTCATTTACTATAAGAATTTTTATTTTAATAATGATATTAGTGTGAAAGTGTGTGACATCACAATGGGTTTTTGTCAAAGGATTTTACTACATTTTAGAATTTTAAACCTACAAATCGCTATTTACAATTGTTACGTTTCGCAAGTTAATTTGGAGGCAATTAAATTATTAGAAGATATAAGTAAAGACATTTCGGATATCAACCCCGACAACAT
Source organism: Leiobunum rupestre (assembly GCF_980474605.1). Taxonomy (NCBI): domain Eukaryota; kingdom Metazoa; phylum Arthropoda; class Arachnida; order Opiliones; family Sclerosomatidae; genus Leiobunum; species Leiobunum rupestre. Next base: position 50,216,521 of record NC_143388.1, on the reverse strand, counting down.
TATGTTAATTGGGGACTTTAACTGCACGCTATCACCAGTTCTTGATCGCATAAATACGTTCGAAACCAGAAAAAACGTCTGCCAACGTCTGCAAACTCTAATAAATACTCACAACTTGAAGGACGTCTACCGAACTAGAAATCCAGATGGTAACATGATGACTTGGGCGAACAGTGGTGACCCAAACAAACAAGCTCGGCTCGACCGTTTTTACATTTCACCAGGACTCTATCCCTTCGTCAAAAATATACAAACTAGACTCGGTGGCGCTAGATCTGACCACTTGGGTGTGTATATGGAATTAGATTTACCAGCAGTAAATGAGAATAGAAGTACGTCGGAAAATTGGTGCTTTAATAATGCACTATTAAGAGATGAACACTTTATTAAAATAATTAAATATAATTGGAGTTACTGGATAAAAACTTTCCCCGATAGGGGAGCTGATAAACTAAAATGGTGGGAGTCGATAAAATATAAGATAAAATCAATAACAAAAGAATACACGTACAAATCGACAACTAAAAAGAATGATGAAATTGGCGACCTGTTAAAAAAACTCGAAAATGAAGATCTGTCTGGTCTCGATAAGATCGTACTTACGAAAAGACTTGAAATTGTGCAAAACGAGAAAGCTGAGGCCATGATGGTCCGAGCGAACATTAATTTTTCTGTAGCTGCACAGTATTCTTGTTTCCAGTTAGCGGAAGTTGAAAAATCCAAAGGAATTAACCGCTTGATGTCTGTAAAAAAAAGTAATGGACTAGAAACTACCTCTGAATCCGAATTGTACCTGGAAATAAAAAAAATACTACGCTCACCTTTATGATGTTGAACCTATCACGGACTGTTCCTCGTACATTAAAATTCTTCCTCAGCTTAGCGATGAACAAAAAACTGGGTGTGAAGGCGACATTACGAAAAAGGAACTGTTAGAAGTTATAAACGGTTTAAAGTCTGGCAAATCTCCCGGTGCTGATGGCCTTACTTGTGAATTTTACAAATTTTTTTGGTTTTTAATTGGCGATATTGTATACAATATTTTTAATCATATTTTAAATCTCTCAAAAATACCTAGCTCTTTCGCGAGTGCGATAATAGTGCTAATTTTTAAGAAAGGTGATCCACTTGATTTGGGGAATTGGCGTCCAATTTCCCTGCTCAATGTGGACTACAAAATAATAGCCAAAATAATTGCTAATAGAATACGTGCTGTTATCGAATATGTTGTCCATGAAGACCAGACGTCCGGAGTGCCAAATAGAACAATCTTTTCGAACTTAAATATTATGCGAGATATTATTCATTATTATAGTCAGAATTCGAGCGATAAACTTGCCATCGTTTCTTTAGACCAAACAAAAGCTTTTGACCGTGTCTCGCACGTGTACTTACTTTCTATATTAAATCATATAAACATTGGCAGCACTATTATTAATTTTATAAAAGTAATATATCAAAGCGCCGAAGCGCGCGTTAAAGTAAATAAAAATCTAACTTCTAAATTTACAATAAAGAAAGGAATCCGCCAGGGGGATCCCCTTTCGGCTTATTTATTCGTTGTATCTATTGAGCCTTTTCTATGTCACTTGCGCGATAAACTATATGCTCATGGTGTTTGTTTGCCGTTTATTCCTCGTCCGTTGCTAGTTAGTACCTTCGCAGATGATTTAAATAACTTTATTTCGACTGATTCCGGTTTGACAATTTTAAAAATTGAATGCGCTAAATATTCTAATGTAAGCAATGCTAAAATTAATCTGAGTAAAAGCAGTGGACTCTGGCTTGGTGCCTGGGGGAATCGCTTTGATTCACCGTTAGGCATCAAGTGGAGCAATTCTAGTATTCGTGCACTGGGCGTCGACTTCAACGTCGATGGTTCATGGCAAGATACGTTTTTCAAGAAAACAATTGCTCAATTGGATGAAAAGCTAGTCATTGCTAGTGACATTAAGCCCCGGTTATCCTATAAAGCTAGAACTCAGTTGTGTAATATCGAACTTTCGAAGTTTTATTACCAACTTCCAATTTTAAAACGTCCTACGGAATATTCAGATCCGGTAATGAAAAAATTTTTAAATTTTATCTGGGACTCCAATAAGCACTGGGTTTCTAGAGACGTAGTTGGTCAATCTGTCGATAGTGGAGGTTTGGGCCTTAAATCGTTAGATACGCAATGGAGAGCCTTTACCCTGGAGAGGTTCAAAAAAATCTTGTCCAATGAGGCGCATAGCGTCGAAATTGCCTTTTTTGAATTTTATATAACTAAAAGCAATGTGTATAATATGAGTTTCCGCGTGTTCTCTTTAAAAAACATTGATTTTAAATTTGATTTTACCCCTCGTTTTTATCATGATTGTATATGCTTTTTAAAATCTATGAACTTAAGTTCGGAAAAACCCAATTGTTTTCAACAATTTTTAAACTTAACAATACAAAATAATCAATTTTTAGAAAATTTACAATTCAATTATAATTGGTTTAATTTTAGAATTCTTTTTATAAAACAGTTAATGAATTGTAACACTAGACAATTTTTAAATCCCTTTACAAATCCTGATTTCCAAATGTCGGTCCCAACTGTGCAAGCCCTTAATCGGGAATATGGCAATCTTGTCAAAGAAATTTTTCTTATTTTTCCGTTAAACGAAATTCACTTGTGGGAAGAAGGCGAGCCAGATGAGAAAAATTATGTAAAAAATTTAACAATTAAAATTGGTGAAAAATCCAAATTAGTAACAGATTGTACAAAAAATGACTGGAGAAATGTTTTGAAAAAGGAAATGATAAATCTGAGATCATTGGGAATCTTTAATATCAAGGAAACTGATGTTAAAATTAACTTTAAATGTATATGGCGTACCCATTATACGGGGAGAGAGTCGAATATTTTGTATCGCCTACTTAAAGCCAATGTTATCACTCCAGAGCTTGCTTTCCATGTTTTTAATTTATCCAATTTGTGTCCTCTATGTAAGAAGACCAAAGGCACCCTAGAACATTTATTCTTTACTTGCGAAATAACTGAATGGTTTTTAAATCGGGTATCTGCAATGATCGCCCTTTTTATCCCCAATTTTATACTAAAAGACAATTTATTTTTATATTGGTCTAGTAGCGATTTCGAATATGGTAATTGTATAATACTAATTTTAAACATTTGTAAACTAATCATTTATTTTACTTACCAAAATGCAATGAATACCAATGAACCGAACGTCAAACTAAAAATGAAGTCGGCCTTCTCAATTATGTTATTGAGATGTTGCACTCACCATTATGAATTAAAAAAAGAAATGAAATAAATATGATAAATGCCCTCATGAACACAAAAATCTGTAAAGTAGACGACTCCGGGAAAGTCGTTCTAACCGTTAATATTTTTTTTTATGTTGCTGGATGTTTTTTGGCGAATTTTATTTTGTTTTTGGTCCCGTATTTGAAAATTTGTAACATATGAAAAGGAATGTCCAATAAATGCTTACCTGCTTGACAGGTAGGCTTAAAAAAAATAAATAATAATAATAATAATAATAATAATAATAATAATAATAATAATAATAATAATGTATCTTTTGCATACTTTCATGAATTCAATCAAGAAGGGAGGGCTAAGTCATGATATGACTTTTAAGCCTCAGCACAAATTTTATTTACATTGTCTATCTTTTTATTTTATTGCCATATATTAGCTATATTTGAAAATATATGATATAATCTATCTAATTTTGAAGTATATTATTCTAAAAGAGATTCACGAACAATTTTTTTATATATTCCTAGATTCGGTAAATTGAAAAGTCCAAGTGAGTTAAATCTATTTGCGCCATTATGAAAAATAGAGTTAAGTTTTAGTTGAGTACGAGATGGACTTACATATAAAATATTTTGCCTGCGAACATTATATTTTGTGAATAAGTCTTTAAATTAAAAAAAAAAGTACTAAAAGCTACATAAATATCATTTTCACAGTAAAAGTCATACCATTCGAGGTTTTAAGTCATTATCAAACAACTTAATATTATTGGCTGAAAAGTTCCTAATTTGTAATTTCAATTTGGAAGGAACAATATTATTTATATTCAAACAAACAACTGAGTGATCAGTTATATCCCAATTATCGATAAACTGTACATTTTTTATATTGGATAAGTTTGAGAAACAAACATCAAAAAGCGAACCAGATATCCGTGTTGGATGATTAACAAGTTGATCTAGGTTATAGGAAGTTGTTAAATCAAAAAGCATTTTTTTATGGTATCGTCTTTGAAGAGATTAATATTAGTGTCTCCCAAAAGTACTTTTTATATTTCCAAGTTCACCAATTGATTTCCCTAGAATATTAATCAATTCATTTACAATACAAAAATATAAATCTTTATCTTTATGTCAAAAATTTGTATGAAATCATAATTAAAATTAGCTTTTTCTATAACAGTTACATTTAGTGTGTCTTTGACATAAACTCCAACACCTACGGTTAGTACGACCTTGACCCTAAAAATTTAAAATGTTCAAATTATCATAATGACTGTTTGCAAACCAAGTTTCAACTAAGCCGAATATTTGTATTTCTTTGCTCGATTTAGTTAGACAATGAGCATACAGGTTAGAAAAATTAGCATTACAACTTCTTATATTATGCGAAATTATATAAAAAATAAAAAAACCTAATTGAATATAAGTAATTGTAGTAATTATTTTAACACGTAACAATTTGGGCATGTTGATAATCATATTTATACAGGGTGTTTTTTTTTGCTCGAAAAAGTGATATTTTTCAAAACCTATGTTTTGTAGAAAGTTATAATTTGTACTGTACATTATACGTGCTGGAGGACACTTTCTACCAAAATTACATCTAAATCGAAAAATATTTTAACGTTTTTTGAAAATTTAAATTTTAACCGCTACGTGCTATAAGAAAATTGTCAATGAGAAATTGTAGAGCGTCACCGAAAACGTACAAATAGCGTTGGCGTGGAAAAATAGACGTTATTTTCACTGACAAAATACGACTTGAAAAAGTGACAAGTTGGGCAAGCTAAAATACCTTTTTTTGAATTCCATTGGGAGAGTAGTGTAACTTTATGAAAGTCAGAAATTTGTTAATCTGGTTTTTAAAGCAATAAATCCCGCTGAAAAATCGAGGAGACAATGGCGAAGAAATTAAATTAATTAATTAAATTATTAATGGCGATTTAAATTACGTAAAATCTGGCGACCTTGCTGGCCAATGTGCCGAACCGTTTCACCCTATTCATCGTTTTGAAATACAGTTTTTCACATTTCGGGTTTCATGAGGCGTGGCACTCTTTTTGAAATCACAATCTGGCTCATTTAGCTATTGACTTTTCCTATTAGTTTTTTAATCTAATAGGCCTGTGTTTTCCTCTAGTCGTATTCGAAACCTATTTTAACCCTGATAGGCGAGAAGATAAATAGACCACAGGTTTAAAGGTCAGTAAAAACTAGGGCTGTGCGAGTCCTCTTTTTTGGATTTCGAGTCGAGTCCGAGTCCCAAAAAATTGGACTCACCAATTTGCGAGTCCCACTTTCGAGTCTTCGAGTCCCTAAGAATTAGCCACGAGCAATATTCGAGTCTTAAATTTCCGAACGAGTCCAGTATGAGCATTAAATTTATTCCGAATCCAATTCGAGTCTTAAATTTATTCGCGAGTCCAATTCGAGTCATAAATTAATTCAGAGTCCCCAATTTGCAGTTGAGCCCTATCTAAGCCTTATATTGCTAAAAAGTCAGAATCATCCTAAAAATTAAATCAGTAATTAATATTTAAAATACTTAATTTACTTATCTACAATTTTTATAATAAGAAGTAATTTTACTAATTTACTAATATAAGTAATTAAAATTTTCTTCAAAAATGTTTTAATATCTTGAATCTGGATTTTTTTGGTTACTAAAACTTACTACAAGAACTATTCAACATGTGAGTCATGTGACCTCTGACTAAACAAACTGCGTTGACGCTACCGCAGCGCCAATACGGAACTTTTACAAAAAAAAATAAACAAATAAAAATGACGGACTCGGTGGAAAATAACGGACTCGTCTTAAAAAAATTGGTCTCGCGAGTAATTTTTAGGACTCGGTGAACGGCTCGCAAGTCCATTCGAGTAATAAAAATTAAAATATTCGAGTCCGAGTCCGAGTACTCGACTCGGACTCGAGACCGAGTACTCGCAGTTTTCGAGTACTCGCACAGCCCTAGTAAAAACCTTAAATTTATTTAGTATTTAAATAACTGTAGTAAAAACTGTTTAACATTATTGTCGTAATCAATCTTAAAAATATTTTGATTAAAATTGATCAGAAAGGTTAAAATTTTTAAAAATTAGAAAAATCTAAAATATAAACGAAAATGAAGAAAATTTTATAATTGTCGAACAAACATGTAATTTTTTTAAAACAATTTTGATTATATTTATATCAATTTATTAAATTTGAGTAATTACTTAATATCGGGTAAAAATATTTGTGAATGTAATATATTTCATCAAATCATAATGAATTTGGATAAATTTGATCAAAATGGGTTAAATGTATTCCAATTGTTATATTATGAGAAAATAGAAATTGGATATGGATAAAAAGAGCTTTAATAATAAAAAATGTCATTCTTTATTTTAAAATAATTTTTTATTTTTTCAAAAATGATAAAATCGGCAAAATCTGACCAAATTTAAAACGGATTTTATAGTTTTATCACTTCAAAAAAAATGATTATATTTTAAAAAATTTTCGATATTTAACCTATAATTATATATACTTATCTTGATTTGCACTAAAATTTTTCTATTTTCTTTAATTTGTATGCCCTTTTAACCTCTTTAGGATCATTTTTATCAAAATTAAAAAATCTTGTTTTAATTGGTTCAGATTTAGCCGATTTTATCATTTTTTAAAAACAAAAAAAGTTTGAAATAATATTATAGAATTTTTTAATTTTTATAGCTCTTTTTATACATTTCCTGTTATATTTTCTCATTATATAACATTTTGAATAAATTTTGCCAATTTTGATCCAATTTATTTAAGTTCATTATGATTTTATATTAAATTCATAAATATTTTTACACGACATTAATTAATTATTTAAATTTAATTAATTTGTAATGAAATTTGATACAATTCTCGTAGGAGGCCAGAGCTTTTTATTTCATTTATTTAAATCGAAAATTGGCAAAATAGTTTTTGTTGTAATTAATCACCTTGTATTTCCAAAAATATAAGTTAACAAATATGCTACAAAGATACCACCGTCAACTGCGACACATATCTAGCCACTATGTAAAAGATTTCAAAAAGAGTCTTCGAACATTTCTGGAGTGACAAGACGATGAACTTAAATTTTTCCATGCAGGGCCTCACATTTCAGTGAAAAATAGGTAGATTTCACCCAACCAAGTATAAATTTACCTTTTAGATTCTGCTCTTTCAGTTTCTCATTGAAACTTTTTGTTTCCATTACTTTATTCAGTACCATGAAAAATACCCAGATTTTCGTGAAAATTAAAATTTAAGACGATCACTACTCATTAAATGCCCTTTGAAAATTTCGTTCTTCAAAAACGCTTGTATCGATTAATCTTAAACGCAGTATAATAAAACGAAATTGTTTTCAACCGTTTAATAACATTGGAATATATAAGAGGAAGTAGCTAACGAATACGATATAATTATAAAAGAAGTTGTAAATCTCCAACCTCAGTTTCTGACCTCCAAGCGGAACGTTGCAAATTAAGTCGGTGAAATTCCTTATAACAAAAGATATATTTTAATATGATAATGATTTTAAATGTTTGAAAGAAATACATTTTGAGAATAAGATTTTCGTTGTCTACGTTTGACGATTTGTTATTATCTTTAACTTGGAAATATATTAAACTATCAAATTATCTGATTTCAAATAACATAACGTCTACATACTCCCAACGTTGATAACTCAATAAGGTTTATTGTTCGTACTGCTAAAAGCCAAATATTGGAACTATAAACTTTTGCATATTTTGTTAAATTTTCATGAGCTTTTACATATATACTTAGTGTAAAATATAAATGGGTCCATAAACATCAATTTAAATTTAACGGGAATTAATGTTGAAGGTAGTGATGCTCTACGAGTCTTTCTTACGTTTGGTTTTGGTGCCATTATCTCGGCGACAGCCGTTTAATCCGATCAAAGACAAAAAACATACGCTCTTACCCGATTATATGGGACTTGAAATCTTTACCCTGCTTGTTTCTATTACAACTATTACAAATTTTTTTTGTTTGTATTATACATTAGACTAAATTTCACAAATATAAAAAATCATCTCAAGGTTGGTTCAAGGTTATCTCTATCATAAGAAACAGAGCAAGGAATCAGACGATGGTAATGGAAAACGTGTAAATTGCATAAAGATAAAAAAAATTATTCAAAACATAATATGACAAATATTCATAAAGCAGTTTAGTTTTTAATAACTTCGTTACATGTCTGCTCCGTCATTGGTTCTTTATTCTTCGACATGAAGACTTTGCCTCGACGATTAACACACAAGCACCCGTTCACTGCGCACCCTTTTTCTCGACATTGCCACGGTTTGTACGTGGCATCGTGAAAGCAATTCCAGCTACAGTTTCCTGTTGAAACAAACATCAATAATAGAATCCCATTTACGCTGTATAATAGTAAAAGCTATTTTCATAGCGAAAAATAAATTTAAGTTAAAAGTTTAATTATATTACTAGGATATTACTTAAGCTAAAAATATGTATTACTAACATGTAGTTAATTATCTTTTAACATAATTAAGCAATATCTTTGATATTTCTTGAGCAGTGAAAACTATTAGATTCAAATTGCTTGCCTTAAAAAGATTCTGTTTATTTTAAATAATTTATATCAATTTAAAATAATAAAGAAATAATCAGCTAGGCTAATACCCAAGGCACCACCTTAGACCGAAGTCACCAAGCGACTTTTAATGCCATGTATACAGGTGGCCGGGTTACAGCTCCCTACACTAGCTTTAACCGTTAACCTCAAAAAGTTTTTATAGAAGGGGAAACCGAAGAGTTCGGGGAAAACTTCTTAAATATTGCTTAAAACGTTGCCTTTTTATTGTTAAATTAAGGCTCAAGTCGTTTTTAGCTTGTTATCTTAAAATAGTTGACATGTAATTCTTCTTATGATGTTGATGTATTTTAGGCTATAAGCTAAATCTCATAAGATACTGATTGAAGAGGGAAAATATATATTTTATAAATATAAGATACCTAATTACTTAATCTGGTCCATTTTAAAATATGAAATTGAAGTAAAATAAGAAAATTATAATATCGATCAATTCGTCAACAGATTCCAACAGAATGATAAAATAAATAAAATACGTTATGAAACGTATTAAGAGGTACTTAATATTAAAGTTCGTTTTAACTGTACGGGAAAGACAGATGAAAGCGATTGTTGCTCAAAAATGAAAACCTCAAACTGCTTGAAAAAGTATTACAAAAGCTACATCTTCGGACAAAAATCTAAACTTTAGTAGATTAAACACGAAACGATAAATCTTAAAAGCGAATATGCTACTAAAACTTTCCGAATTGATTAAACCAGTTATATCGTTCTTACCGGATGTACTAAACGCGCAGGGAAATGGTAGTTGCAAGATAGAATTTACATCTTCCACCCTCAGGAAAAACGCTCGCTGAATGAACACTGCACCTGATTGGGACCAAAATGGTTAAACACCTTTTCAAATTTATGATAAACAATAAGGAAATTTAAGATACATAATAATAGAAGGTTTAAGCTATAACTGAAATCCTTAATTTCCGTTAAGTTCCTTAAAGGAAGATTTATATAGGCCTAAAAATTGTTCAATTTCTTTAAAATAATATAATAAGTCCCATATTATTGGTCCGCACAAGCCATAGTTCTTTTATACCATGACACAACCTTCATGGTGTAACTCGTTATTTCAAATACATTGTTTAAATGGTATTTGTAAGAGAAATTGCTTGTGCCTTCATAAATTTTAACAACTTACGTTATGTTTATATTTAACCTATAAAAAGGTTAAATAAAAAATTTACACTCACTAAATGTTATCCAGCAAAAAACAGAAAATAATATCTAAAAATAAAACAAAATTATTTTAAGAGGTTTGAAAACAGTTTTAAGAATCGTATGATTATAGCATTTAACTCATATTTAAATTAACATTAATAAATACTCAATTTCCTAAAACGTTTGAAAAACCTATAGCATCGTTATTAGTATTTCCGATATTTTCCTAAGAGAACATGCTTACCACTTTATTGGCCATGTTACTACCAGATTTCGATAGTTATATGTGTTTAAAAATGAAAGGTGTTTATAGTAGTAAAAATCGCAATGAAGGTGAGCATAATGTGGCGAAACTTTTCAAGAGGTGAATTTACAGCCTTAGGTTTTCTTTGCAACAATAAGTCCATAAAACATAATCTGACGGTAAGAATTAAAAACTACACATTTATCAAATTGTTATTTGCAGTCAAAAATATTTTATTTCAAATTGTATTAACAATAAGTGTATAATAAACTAAGTCTTGTGTTTCGGTTTAGTATGAGTAAATGCACGTTGTTAAACCTGCATTTGCAATCGCAAAAGTAGGCTTTGTCCCTAGCCGCCTTTCCCTTCACTTCGGAGAAACCTCTCGTTGTTTTGGGGCGATCGCTGCTAAAGTGGGCCAAGACGACTCATCCTCGCTTGCGTCGTCTCTCTCTTGGAGTTCTCCGAAAGGGGGCGACCTCTGACCCAAAAGGTTAAGAGCGGGGTGAAGTCACCGGGGACGTTTTATTGCAGCACGGAAAGTCCGTTAAGATTTCTTTGGCGGGATTTTTCCTCTAGCCAATCAGGTTAGAGGACGGTGGTGTCACCGGAGGGCTGCCGTGGCACGGAAGATCACGCTATTTTCTCCCTCTCATAAAGGGGCTTTAGATCAATTTCTTTTCATTTTTTCTTTTCAACATGCCTAACTGTTAAATATATCTTTTATATAAGTAAAGATATTTTATATTTTACTTGGTCTCTCGTACAGTTAACTATAAGCCGACAATTCTGGGCTTAACAACGTACACTGCGTTTAACGTTCTCTTTAATAATATGTTCCGGAAATAACATTAAGACCCTCTTATTTATATAGATTACTAAAAACGTTACAAAGAAAGAAAAGAAAATGCATTCCCCTACCACCAAATTTACCCAGCAAATTAACCGACACTCTTCAATAGCTAGGGCGCAATAATCTTTTAAATATTTCAATATTTCAAAACAAATAACGAATATTTAATTAAAACAATTTTTTTAAATATACAGGGTGTTTTAGAGGGGTGTGGCACAAATATAAAGGCGTGTTCTTTGGGTAAGAAAGAGTGAAAGAGTACCTAAGAAACGTTTTCCTGAATAAAACAGTATCCACATAATTTACCGTCAAAAATTGGCCTACCAAAACAAGCGCTAATTTGTACAAGCATTCTGAAAAAAAAAACGGAGATGAGCTTCATACTTTCCAAGACAATTCACTAAGTGTTAAATTTCTAACTATGTTATTAGAACAATAATAGAATGAAATCCAATAATTCCCCTTTTTTAGAAACACCTTATTATTGTTTTTACGTAATTCTACATAAAGCTTCCTTTTTTATTTTAATAACGCTCTTTTGATACTAGAAACTAAATGCTTAGTTAAAGGAAACAATTGGGTCCAAGGATTAATAGAAACTACACATTTGCGAGTTTTTCGACCTTTTTTAGGCTGCGTTTTGGCACTGTTTAGGGTCAAAATTATTGACTTGATGTTAAAAATCAGCTAGGCTAATACCCAAGGCACCACCTTAGGCCTTAGTCATCAAGCGACGTTTGAAGCCGTTAATTCAGGTAGCCGGGTTACCATGCGTAGGAGAGTGGTGGAAAGCCCTGCATGTCACGCGATCGAGCCAACAGCTCCAAACACTAACTAATACCGTTAACCTCAACAAGTTTTTATGGAAGGGGAAACCGAAGATCTCTGGGTAAAACCCCTTAAACCCGTGGGGAGAGAACTTGCCAACTCAACGCAGAAGGAGTTGTTCCGAGTTTGCACTCAGTGCCACTAGCTGGGATCGAACCCGGCTCCTCTTGTTACTGACTAATAAACCACACACAATAGTTGTAAGTAGGGGTACAATAAGAGTTTAAGGCCATACACTACCACTACATGTAGTGAAAATGTAGCGGAAATGTAGTGGGGTAGTGGCAAAAATGTAGTGGAGTAGTGGTGGAAATGTAGTGGCGGATTTTTGCCCGCAAAGCGACGCGTTTTCCCCGTGTAATTTCCGCATATTGACGCGTTTTTCCGTAATACGACGCGTTTTACGCATCGTTTTTCCGCATGTGTCAGTAAAAAAACATAAATTCGTGTCCGACTTCTTTGTTTAAGTAGTGGAGGTGGTGTATGTTATCGCGGAGTAATTTTTCGAGGACTTAAGTTTCAGTACCTAGAATACTTCGCGAATGTATTGGAATTGGGGTGTATGATAAACGTAGTAATTTTATAACCAATAAATTAGTATGAAAAATGAATCTTTCTCGAGTTATGCAATTGTACACGTAATACCCCATGAAGACCGGTTGAATTTCCATAAACGAAATATGACACACTTCAAAATGTGAATACGTAGAATTGTATAATCGAGGAAAATTTTCTCCGTGCAAACGGGGAATATATCGTCAGAGAGTTGACCTTCCCCGTGACGGAGACAGGGAAAATTGACTCTTTCACTTCAAACAACCGTTTCCAGATCAGAACTTAAAGAACCGGGATCGTCCGACAAATGCAAGGATCTCACATATTATTTGCGTCCTACTCTGGGACGAACTGGATATAGATTTCGAAGACTTATCAGATGTGTTTAAACTATTTTCTTCCAAGTCAACGAATTTATCAATAGAATTAGTAAGGATAATATTTAAAATAATAATAATTGTAAATATCATTCTGGAAACAATAATTATTGCGCTTTGTTTAAGTTAAAACAATTAAAATTTCTTTTTAAATATTCAAATGAAAAATAAACAAATTTTAAGCATAAACTCTAATTATTTTATTGAATACTTTTTATACATAAACCAATTTTATACATAAACTCCAATCATTTTATTGAATAATTTATTTACATTAACTCCAATCATTTTATTGAATACTTTTTATACATAAACTCTCTAATCATTTTATTGAATACTTTTTATACATAAACTCTCTAATCATTTTATCGTTCACATTTTTATCTTTCTTAAACCTAGACACATTTATATTCTTTTACTCCTGTTTATAGCAAAATAGCATTTTATTGTATACTTTTTATTCATAAACAAATTGTATACATAAATTCCAATCATTTTATTGAATACTTTCTATACATAAACTCCAATCATTTTATTGAATACTTTTTATACATACACTCTTTAATCATTTTATCGTTCACATTTTTATCTTTCTTAAACCTAGACATAAAAGTCAAACAATGTTATACATTTCTATTCCTTTACACCTGTTTATATCAAAATAGATACAGAATCCTCCACAAGTGTTACTAGAATTACTCTGTAATTGATTAGAATTAAAAGTAACAATTTAACTGTTTCGTTCAATTAAGTCATTAAATTTAAAATAATCTGGTGGGTTTCCAAAGGAATCCAGTATTTCTTTTTAGAGAAGAATGTTATATTATAAACAGTTACACATAAATATAATAAATTTGTTTACCTATGTTTATAACAATATATTAGAGCCCAGTATAATCCAGGCCCATCACTCGAATCAGTGTTCCCGATAAATAGAGAAGGGAATGTTTTAACAATTTTAGGTAGTTTATCAGCCGCGAACACACCTCGGAATAAACTTTTAGTTTTTAAATCTTTTTCAAGAATTTTGGTTATTTGTAGCGAATCCATTAATTACTGTGATCGAAAATCACGGTTCGATTCTTATCAATTTCAACCATATTTTGAAATTCAGCATAAATTATAACGGAAACCGTCTCCGGTCACGGTTATGAAAATTTTAATTCTAATCTCAGGTTACTGTTTTTCACAAGATGCAGGTGATTGGCGTTGTTATTAAGATTAGAGGTCAAATTGTACGCGAAAAAACAATTTCCGTTAAGGTTATCTTCCCGACTTATCTGGTTCCCTTCACCCACGTTCCACTGATTAGTTTGAATTAAAAGATAGCAATTCGCTTGAATATATTGATTTTCCTCAAAGTTTAGAGATAACGCCTTATGCGGGGCACTGCTGCCGTCAATGTACAATCCAATGCTCGATAAATCAAAATGTTGAAAGTTGTACGGCGATTTTTTCAAATCTCTTAGAAATGCTTTTTGTTCCACAAACCCGATAACAACTTTCTTTGGTGCTTGTCCAGTAAATAAATGCTCTTGTACATGAGTCCAGCAGGTATATAAAATGAGGTGCACTCCGAACGAATTATAGTATATTTAGCAGTTCCATATTGTAATGCCTTGGCTTGAGCAAGCGATGGTTCTGGTATCACTTTAACTTTCCTCGGATAAAGTGAAAATCTCTACTTTACATTTTACGTCAGAGTGAACGCAAAAATGCTGCTCTATTTTTATCGAATTGAAATTGCAAGTCAAAAATATTTAATAAAAAACCTGGTTGTTGACATAAATCAGTAGGGACTACACCTAATAGGTCAATCGCCCCTTTTTGCACTGATCTCGCTCGTTTAGATAAACCATTGCTTTCGAAAAATGAATCGAACTTTCCAGGTCGATCCCGATAGAAAAGTGAACTTGTTAAATAAATTTTTTTCGCGGAATCTCCGAACGTTAATAGAGTTTGTATCATTCTTTTATAAGCGTAATTTTGACTGGAAGGTGTTACTGATATTTCATTAAGAAATACGTGAACGTCACTAAAAAGCGGGTAAAGAAACAAATTATCGGGGACGATATTGTCAGCTGGAGTTGCAGCGACACCGCCTGGAACATCTGGAACCGCAGGTTGCGGTAATTGACCATTATCTTTAGTTACCTTAACTCGAACGTGCAACAAAGTTTGTGAAAGGTTCAGAGTTACCATTATTAGAAAATGTAATTGAGGCATTATCAACTATATTTGATATTGGATTATATTCAACCCATTCACCACCAATAATCGAAGATTTGTGTCATAGGCACTTGAAACAAATCTAACTCGGAATTTATACATTCAGCTGACAAGGAGACTACCCGAGGTGTAACTCATCGATTTTGTTTAAATTCAGGGATTTAGTAGACCTTCATGTAACTTAAAAAACACCAAAGGGGAAAAATGTGATGGGCTTTATTTTACCATGGCAACCGAAAACGTTTTTGTCAACTAAAATATTATATTTCTCTATGTAAATTAACATTGCAAAATCGAAATATTCAAAATTTTAAAGATTTTTCTAAAACAAAGGTGGTTAAATTTGGGTAAATATCTAATTTTGGGTAGATGTCTAATTTCGGGTAGATGTCTAATTTTGGGTAGATGTCTAAATTTGGGTAAATGTCTAAATTTGGGTAAATGTCTAAATTTGGGTAAATGTCTAAATTTGGGTAAATGTCTAAATTTGGGTAAATGTCTAAATTTGGGTAAATGTCTAAATTTGGGTAAATGTCTAAATTTGGGTAAATGTCTAAATTTGGGTAAATGTCTAAATTTGGGTAAATGTCTAAATTTGGGTAAATGTCTAAATTTGGGTAAATGTCTAAATTTGGGTAAATGTCTAAATTTGGGTCAATGTCTAAATTTGGGTCAATGTCTAAATTTGGGTCAATGTCTAAATTTGGGTAAATGTCTGCTTCACACCCCTCCAGCGATGCACGCGAGGGTGATAATCTGCGCTCCCTACCGCTGTTAAAATAGGGTCCTAAACTACTGCCGTGCTTGCCTTAAACGGATCAAGTTGCTACCGATACTTTTCAAATTGGAATACTTCTGACTGAAACCACAGATAGTTAAAGTGTTGTTTGCATGAAACTTCAGCTAGTTATAATTAATGATACATAAGAAAAAGGAAACATGTTATAGCGAGTACAGAAAATTTCAGTAAATTCGGTTAAGAATTCTTTGAATTATAATAAAAGGAATTCAAAATGGTGGAAATCGTGTTTGCGGCGAATATCCAGACTTCTAAATATATTTTCGGCGCCGGTGACGTCAGAAAATGCAGAGCGTTTTAATGGTCATTGTAGGTAATACCTTTCTTTACATCTGGAATTAAAACCAGGTAAATTATCATTTGGGAAACCGAAGGTTCCTCGCGCACAAAAACGTCGTGTCGCATGCGTCACGAGCGCGCAAGTTAACATTATATTTTCTTTTTCGATAACAAGCCTGAAATTATTAATAAAAATCTCTTGTTTGAAAATAAATAAAAATAATTCCTTCAAAATTTCCGCATTTTGGCTAGAAAAAAATGTCAGTTTTGAACCCAAAATTAGTACATTTAGGCTTATTAATTTGGTTCGACAATGACAGTTTTGGTAAGAGAACTTCCAGGGCTTCAAAACAAGCCCTCTTTTATGCGATTTTGTTTCTACCGACCTTTCAGGCAATCAACACTGTGGAAGACGAACTAAGCTTTTTAACCTCTGGCAAAAGCGGCGTCGATAACAATGTTTTGTAATTGAAGAAACTAAATTTTTTACTGGTATTTAATTTGAGCAGAATAATCAATTTTCATGTTATAAATATTTTTATTTTAAAAACAATGTATAACCTTCCATTCCATTTGTGAGATCGAAGGTGCAAAACTTACTGCATTATGCTTTATAATTTTTTAAAGTCTTAGAATAAAAATGCCCATTAAAGAATTTAATTTTCCCGTAAAATTAATTGAAACTTTTTTCCGCCCTTTCCAAAAAAAACAGTTAAGCCGACCAAAATTTAAAAAAATAATCGTTTAATTATTAAAGAAAAACAAAATATATAACTAGTAATTCAAAGTTATAGAAAATTAAAAAAAAAACTCATAGAATCTAACGTAGAAGCGCACGGGTGGTATTAGCAGGGATACCTCTTTTTCGCTTTTCCCAATAGTAATTACGACCAACACCCTGCTCTTAGAACTATTCGCATAATATGCTTCCGTTTAAATTGTCGTGTTATTAATCTAAAATTGAAACCACCTACCTTAAAAAAGCCAATTTTTTACACATTTCTAAATTTTGGATGAATGGCATTTTTTGTGTTATTGGGATGAGCTTAGGTCTAAGAATGCCATTGTTTTACTTTTTCGGAGTTGGAGTTGAAAATCAATCATATATCACACTTTAAAAAGTATTTTTCGAAATATGGATCAATGTAAAAATTTTCGATTGATAGAAATCTACACATAATTAGTAAGACAAATCTCTTTCTTATTTTAATTTAAATATTCCAAAGAATTAACACTGGGATGTAATGTTTGTCGTTGAAACCGGAAATTAGTACAACAAACCTTAATTTAAGAACTTTTATTGATTCTTTGGCTTTATGTTCGAGCAACTTGTGTTTTTTATTAACCTTGTCTACGGAGCCTTTAAATACTTTTTGCTTGGAAGTGTCTTTCGTTTCAGGGTGATTTTAATTTTATCATTCATGACATGTGGTTTAGATACAATCTAAGTAAATATCAATAATCAATGGATTTTGAAATGCCATTAAACGTGTCTTTATCTGCTTATTAATTAATTTATAATAGTAAAATATGACTGTTTTTAAAATATTTAAATTATAAAATAAACGAAATGAAATGAAATGAAATGAAAATAAAATAAATAATTCAAATTTCGTTTATTTTAAATCAATAAATTACAGATTTTTTGTTTTATTCGTTCCAAAAACACTTAGGGCTAATGAGATACAGCGTAAGAGAACGTTTAGTGCTATGTCAGGTAGCTGAAATTTTTATAAACATTTTATTTAAATTTATTTTATGAGAGGTTTCATTAAAATTTAGGATTTTTCTGCACCTATATATTAAATACTAGAGTGCTACTCTTTAAAAATTAAAGGTTGATAATAATATTGACAAAACTTAATTTAATTATACCGTAGATTATTTAAGTTTTCCTCTAACGAAATTAGGAAAGGCAAAATTATTTATAATTCCAAAATCAAATATTAATAATGAAATTAAATAAATTATTAAAAGTTAGCTGAAAAAGGATTGATATCGAAAAAAGCTGTATTACAAAATGGGCCAGAAGTTAAAAATTATAAGATAATCATCAATCATTCTTTATTTCGTGCTAAAAACGAGAGTATATTAGTTTCTAAGACATACATTTCATTGTTTAAAACAGAAAAAAAGACTGAACCTTTTTCATTCAAAGAAATGTATAAAATATTTACCAATGAATTATAAATGTTACAATTTACGACGTTAACCAAAGAAAATTAATACACAAAAAATTTAATTTATAAATCTTCTTGCAAAAAGATTTTAGATTTTAAAAATGAACTTTCTTTTTATTTCAACTAAAAAAACGAAACTGGAAATACCAACACCAGCAAGCAGAAATGAAAAAGGAAAGTACAAGCTTTCCAAAAGTAACATAATCGCGTCGACAACTGGAGCTGGTTCTATTATCACACCTTCGCAAACTGAACTTCCTCGCATCTGAATCTCAATATCCCTGTTGAAAATTCCACTTTCTATGTATCGACCAATACTGAAAATTAAACAGGTTTATTAAAGCTTATTCAACATCGAATCTTAAAATCAGAATTAACTAATATTTAATGATATTTTTGTTAAAATACGAACCAACTTTTCGAATTTAGCATAGCTGTATGTGATTAAGAAACTACACCTGTTTAAAAATTACTCAGTTTTTCAAATGCTTGATTATCAATTTTGCAACTCGGTAAATGTTTCGAAAAATATGAAGACTGCCAAATTTGTTGTATTTATAGAAAGACAGCGTAGATTTTACTATATTTAAAAAGGTTTGCGAAATTTAACCTCCTCTAAGATTTCGATATTTTCTAAATTTGGATCAAAACCTAAATAACGTATTGCATTTTAGTCTATTTTTATGAGCAAATGAAATATTTGGTGGAAATTAATTTGACAAGAAAAAGATAAGAATGCATATTTAAAAAAAGTTTCAAAAAACAATTTAAAAATCAACAGTTTTATAAAACGTCTTAATATTACCGTTTTGAACTCATTTTCTTAAGCAATTTCGAAAATGTCACTTTGACTTAGTGCATAACTTAAAAGTTCTAACATTTCTTCTTTTCTTAAGCTCGATATATCCGATCAAATATATGTAACAAATATTCTAAATAAACTGAGGTGATTTAATGAATTTTCATGAAGTAGCTCATATGTTTGATAAACCAATGATAGAAATAGTTACTTTTTCTGTTACGAGCATGCTTAAAAATATAATATTAATAAATTCACATATTTGAATAACCTTTCGAATCATCTCTTAATTCTTCAAATATAAGGTCTTGAACAAAGGCCATAATGAAAGAATATCTAGTTCACTGCTTTTCGACCTTGATTACAGGAACGTTTTAAATTTAATATGATGGAACTGTTTTATTCATTTTCATGTATGTTTAATTTAAAATAAAATAAGTTTTTTATTTATTGTCAAGATTAACTGTTTGTTATAAATAAGCAAAGTGGAAAATGTTCTTAATAAAATACTTTCATACCAAACCTTCTACATTACGTGTTTCGATACTTTTGCTGATTGAAGTTATTTAAATAAAAAGGACAATTTCTTCTTAGATTCGGTCAAAATGTACAATTTAAAGAAAGGGACATGTCACAAATTTTATATTCTGAACCTTTGGACAAAATTTTCGAATTAAGAAATCGGACATTTCAACTCATTGAATCGCATGAAACAAAAAACGTTGTGAACTTTAACTTTTTGATAAAAGGCCTTCAATATTTCATTCTTTATGTTTAACACCATCCCGTATGACCCTAACCTTTTTATATCAGTTTAAGACAAATGTTCTAAATAACGAATTGATAATTCAATAACATATAACTCATAGGGATTTTGAAAATGGTGCCAACATTCTCGAAATTTTTTTTAATACATTTACATTGTTCAAATTCATACGGCTCTAGATCCTTGTGAGCTTCGTAGAAGTAGCTTAATTTTCATATTTGCTAATCATTCTTATTTAAGTTAACACGCCTAAATTAAGCTTAACGGTGATTGGATAGCTTGCCCAGGTAGCAATGACAACGTTTCAGTTTCGTTGATTTTTGGTTTTTTGGTTTATATAACGTTTTAAGGTTATTTCTTAACTTAATATCAACATTGATATTACGAGAATACTTTCAACTCTTTTCAACGTTATATTTCATAAGAGTTATAGACGTTAAAATATTGTTTCAATTTACAAATATTATATAAGTTATATATAGAAAAATACGATTCTTTTTCAAAACATTTATCATATTTTCCGAAGTTATCATTAAAATTATCTTTATTTTCTTTAATTTTATATAATAATTTTCGAATTAACAACTGAAAACTGTTAAACATCCTTAATCTTAAATTAGAACAGATACTCGTAAGTGATAATTCCGTTTTTCTTGGGTATCAACATTTTCATCAATGTCGTTGTGCCTCCTAGACGCAAGTATTTCACTTTTAAGTACTTTTCTATATAAGTTAAGGCAAAAACTTTAAGTGATTTTAAATCTAGAAAGATTTATTAGAGTCCATGGAAAATATTAATTTAAAAATTTTTTAAACGGAGGAAACACATGGATGTAAAAATTGTTTTATTTCAATTTTTAAAATTGAAATAATACAATTTTTACATCCATGTGTTTCCTCCGTTAATTTTTTTAAATTAAAGTGATTAATTCAAAATAAAATATTAATCTATATAAACAATTTGTTAATTTCTATAGTTCATATCTTGTATTCGTTAGTCTTATGAAGATAATACATATAATATAAAATAATGATATAAATAATATAAACAAACGTTTAAATAGTATTTTTCTTACGTTTTAATATAAGCATGTTTTCGAGATTAAAATACGTGTTTTAAATGTTTATAAAACTAAAAGTTCCATAATATGGTTTTAATACTTGAAAAAAAACTTTATTGGAAACTAACTGATTAAACACTATGAGACATCGCTTATATCTAGCGCTTATTATTGGGTCTTAGCTATTAAATCCAATACAAGTTTTAAAAATTGTTGATAAATTAATTACATTTGTTTAACTCTTGGTCTTAAAATAGTGGTCATGCTCATGGCATTTTTTATTGTATTTCCAGATGCTCTTTTCCTATTCTGTTTACTGTAATAAGCTATTTAGAAATTTAAAGGTAATGGAATATTTAAAATTAAGGACACTATTGGATTTAAACTATGAAATTTTAGTTATATCGCCTTTATTATGCACTGATAAAAATATTTTTTTTTGAAACTAGAACCATAATAACACTTGGCGTAAGTCTGTTAACACCTCTATGGGGCATATCATTTAAAGTTGTTAAGATATAGGATAATATTCTTAACTTTTGGGGGTGATTTTATAATATTTTAATGTTATCGCAAGGGAAGGTAGAATTTTTATTGAAGATGTTGCTAAGTATATTGGCTTATATGGTCAAAAATATCCATGTCTACATATTATTAGGTAGTAATAATTCAATAGAATTACATATGACTTTTTATCAGGATTTCAACTGAATTTGTTTTTTAAATGTATACCTAGCTAAAAGATTGATAAAATGATTTTTTTTTAAACTAGAACCATAAAAACACTTGGCTTTAGTCTGTTATCAGCTCTTGAAATATATATATATATATAGGGTATTTCATTTAAATTTAATTGATCGATTTGTAAACTTTAATGTAGATTGTAAATTGTAGAAAATGGATGTCTTAATACATCACAAAGTAGACCTGCAGCTTGAGGAATGAGCTTAAATATGTGATAGCTAATTGAATCTCAAAGTGAACCAGATTCTGATCCAAAAATAATTGCAATTTACATGGAACTTTATTTAAATTTAATTGTTTTATATTATTTTAGGCTTAACTGGTATCATATATTGCAAAATGGAGAATTTGGATATCAGAAATCGTTAAAAAAGAAGACATGTAGTTTCAGCAAGAGATTTTTTACTTCAATTTTACTGAATTTTAAGCTCATTTGTACTTTGTATTTATGTTTCTGATATTAAAACAATCTTAACGGTAATATAATGGTTTTAAAATAGATAAATAAACGTTTAAAAAATGTTCCGAAAATTACGTATATTTTACGTTACTCTAATAAATGTTCCAAATTGGTTAGAATTTAGTTTTTAGAAACGTTTTATCAACCGTTTTTCAACACGTTCCTTAGCCGGACATGATCAACGAGTCGATATCGTTTAATCATCAGCTATTTATCAACGAGAACTAAATGGTTTTAAAATCGTTAATAAAACGTTTAAAATACGTGTCAAAATTTACGTTCAATTTACGTTGTTGAAATAAACGTTTATAATTGGTTCGAATTGAGTTTATAGGAACGTTTTATCAATCGTTTTTAGCACGTTCCTTAGCCGGACATGATCAACGAGTCAATAACGTTTAATTATTATCTATTCCTCAACCATTTAAACCCGATTTTCAACGGTTTATCAACGAAATTTTGCTACCTTGGTGTCGATTTGAAAGAGAATGACCCACATTAATCGTAATCCGATTAAGGGGTATCTAAATAAATAACTCAATTATCAACAGTTAAATTAAAATCATTAAATTTTTTTATTTTAAACCTATTTGGAAGCATCTTAAGACCTAAAGCATTGGTTTTCATTAACAGGCTTACTAACGGTATTTAAGCCCAAATACACAACCATAATTTAAAATGTATTACAATACCAAACATCAAACAGCAAAAATGATAGACGAACGATATGTATTTGCGAATGATATGAAGTCGATTCTAAGCACGATAAGCTGTCAAATCATTTGATACACTTAATAATACCCATAGGACACACCTGGCTGTTGTAAGGAGAAGTTAACTTACGTCTTTCATAAATTTTAATTATTTAAATATTTTTATTTTGAAAACATAATCTTTGGCGTAGGAATACTTAAATTTTATCAAAACTCGATGTTAATCTTACTATTGTTTCCACGTGTCAAATACAGCAGAATTAGAAAATCTTTTTCTGATCAATAAGTAAAAAGTTTCTTCAAGAAAGGACTCTTTTGAGAAGTGAAAGTGCAAATCGGGTGTTGCGCACATTCCACTATTAGCGAAACCAAGAAATGTTGTTTCAAAGTCTGCTAAATAAACCAGTTTGCCGTTTATAAAGTTGTCCACATCTTCCATGAAATCGATATCCGCGATATCAAACAAACCATTTGTTCTCAATATTTGCTTCCAAATCTTTTTATTGGTGACGTCATTGGATTTCTGTTTTAAAAATCGGACATTGATTATTAATTGTAATACTATATTTAACAGCCCGAAAAGGGCTATGGGAATAAATAGATGATATTAAAATGGACATGACGAATGCCTTTTGTTTTCTGCATTTAGAAACTGTGTCGCAAAACACTGCACGGGAGTTGATATTATTTTGTGTTTATGTTTTGGGAGCGCTAATGGTACATATGATTGGCCCGACTAAAAAGCTATCCTACGATGAATTTGATTATTTATTAGGTGGGATAAGTTATTAGTGGGTTTAAAATAACGGTTCTTGTTTTTAAACCGAAAAAGAGGTTACGTGTTATTTTCGTGGCCGAGAAAAGAGACCCTTTAGGTTTGGAATCTGAGTTGGAAATAACGAATCAGTACAAAATTGCAGAGAAAGATTCTCTTTTTCCAAATGAGTTGCAAGACACTCCTCTAGAAATTCTTTTTCTTTTTCTTTTGGGAGTTAACAAGACACAGAGAGTGCTACAAATTTCACCTTGTGGAAGCTCTCCGACTAACAATACACTTTTCCCATTCAGAAATATCCAAGAATTTCGTTCTTCAAGTGCGTTTACAAGCCCTTTTATATGTTACGGGTTTTTGAAATTTATATTTTACGTTATTCAGAAATAAACAATATTAAGTAATTTTTATACAAATTAAATTTGCCGAAGTAATACAAGTGCATTTTTGTAACAAACTGTTTGAAAACATTTATTCCTGAAGTGTATCTTCAAGTCGAATCACAACTTTGATGGAAGCTGCGCAAGAGCAGCATTGCTTGATATAAATAATGCAAAGAACATGAAATCTATTTAAAACCTAACAGTTCTACAAATACTTCTATATTAAAAAACTAATGCCATATGACAAGAGTTTAGTATAAACTCAAAGCTCACTTTGGCTTAACAATAAAAATTTATCATTTCCAAGCTGACTTACGGATACACCAATAAATTGACAAGAGAATTAACAAACCTCGAGATAGTACCGTACAGTATGTTCAGAATTCACATTTATTTTCATGTCTGGAACGGACAACAAGTCGTTGAGGCTGTCAATGTATCGAATTGATTTCGGAAGTGTCAAACTCGTCAATAACATCGCTGAGAAAAATAGCGACAGCTGATGAATTGAAACTATCCAGAGCAGTGGACTTATGTTTTCAAAGTTACTCTTGGCCGTTTTACTAAGCGGTAATCCTTAAAATACAAAATAATATTAAAATTTGCGACTAAGAAAATTTGAATTTCATTTACTATATTTTTTCACGCTATGAAGCTCACACCATAACGCGTACTTAATCATAAAGGGTCCTTCAGTGGTGGTTCGAACACTCATGTAAACATACACCAAAATTAAGCCAAAAAATTGAAATTTCAGAAAAACATAACTTTTCAAAAATTTTCCGGTAAACTTCAGAAATCTTTCTAGAGGTAGATGAACCCACAAAAAATTGGTTAAAATCTGTTATTATCATGCAGCAAAGTCTGATGATTTCATTAATAATTTCCCCTTGGCAAATAAATTTAAGTTTCAATTATAAAAGCATAAATATAAAAAAAACGCAATAATCTTTAAAATCAGAAATTAGCCTTTTTCAAAATTTGGTTCCCTAGTTGATCGTTCATGATTTCTAATTTAAAAAAATTTTGCTTACACTTTTCATTCCCACACTTCGATATTTCTTATATTTGAAATTTTCATGATATTAGCCTACACTATGAAATAGACAATGGCCAAAACGCTAAGGGGTACGTACATCGCACAGTCAACAACCCTACAACGTGCATAATTTTAAAAACCCCATATTTTCAGATCCGCTTGAAGTTAGATTTGGGCCTAAAAGAACTTGATTGAATTTTCGATGCATCAGTGTTCGAACATCTGTGGAATCATAGACAGTATATATCCCTAAGGGGACGAGAATACGCTCTGATTTTTAGACCCCATCACAGTCGCTTTGCGGCCAGCTGCAAGAGTTCGTGTCGATGCTAGGGTCCCAACTGAATAAAGACGGCCGTACTTTAAAAACGGGAACTTTCAAGGTCATTTGAAGCGCTTAGAAGCTTACGTGTTTCCCCCCCTCTTTCAATAACAGAGCGTCAGTGAGAGAAACAGCGACGTTAATGCAGTGGAAGGTAGGCGATTTCTCGTCCCCTTAGGGATATATACTGTCTATGGTGGAATATCAATCATATTATAACAATATTCTGAGGGCTTTTTTAAATCATGTTAAAGTGTTCTTACAGTCAAGCTTGAAACAGAAGTAGGATTTCAAATTCCTAGTTACAAACAACTATTATCAATTCATTTGCCTAGTCTTTTAAAAAATTTATGTCGGTGATTATGTCAAGCTTACAAATCTATTCATAGACCAAATAAAGCAACATATTCCAATGAAAATTTTTTTTAATAGGTTAAAACTATAGGGTATAATACCATATCGAGATTTTCCAACAACATAAAGGCTCGCTCTTTAGGGACTTATCAAAACTGTGTTGGAATTCTGGCTCTCTTCCAAAGCTGCGACATCCGTAGAAAAACATAGTAACCCTTTATTTATGTGCAGTCCAACAATAATTATTATAAATTAAAAAATTAATGTAGTTTAATTCTTTATATTTCTTGCATTTTTAATTTTAACGCTCAAAATTTAAGATAGATATTCGCACGGTAGCTCGTGTTCACCCTTGTAGGACCCTTCGGTACACATTCGGAATTCTGGAAATCCAAGGAAACTGCCGATATAAATATAAAAAATACGAAATGGACGTAAATATTGGTGATATGTTTCTAATTGGAACACCATCGAAGAGACCGAATGGAAATTTCTAAGTACCGTAGCAACGCTTGAGCAAGAATCACCACATTTGCACAATTTTTAAGATAGGAAGATGTTCAGATGTTAAAAACCTATACCCTTTTTTATCTATGAACTTTGGTGATTTTATTAAATCCTAGATAATTATGGTTTTTTGCCCAATAGCAGAAAAAATCAATAAATTGCCATTAAAATTTACCCTTCTGTAAAAGCATTCCGAATACTGCGATTTGAATAGTTATATACGAGTGCCAATTCAACTTCGTTGAGCCAGTGTATTCCTTGATAAATAATGTAATACCCACCAGAGTTAATGATAATAGGAGAAAAATCCAAATCTTAAAATATTAAAATTAAAATTATATAATCAGCAAAAAAGGCATACCTTTTAGCATTCAAAACGGAGAAAATATTACTTACGTTTACGGAAAATATTTTTAACATTGCAAACGTATTTTCATCAATGCTCAGTGGATTATTAGAAATTACTTGGAACTTATACGTCATAACTGGGAGCGAATAATCAACAATATCGAGAAACTCCTCTCTTAAATTACTGGGATTTAAGGCCACATCACACTCCTGAAAAAACCTTTAATAATAAGTGTCTTCCTAGTTAGGATATGAATTTTCTTTTAAGACTCCCTGGGTATTAGCTGATTCTTATTATTATCTATGAAGCCCAGGAGTCATTACTTACGATATCAATTATGTTTCCAGTTTTCCAATAAAATTGCTAATTTACATACATAAAATTATCTTTAAGTAACTCGCAAATTTGTATAGCGATAGTGCGATCTTTGATTGTTGAAATGAATTTTGAGTATGCAATTTCATGTTTAATCAATTTACCCACAAACCCCTTTTGTTTGCGAATTCCATGGAAACTTTTCTTTCAAAAATCTTTCCATCACTACACATTACGTCTTTCTTAAAAAAAACTATAGCCAATATAATAATAAGTTATAGGGGGCATTAAAACAAAGAAACTTTTCTTTTTTAACACGACGTTTCAAATTATTGTATAAAAATATTCATAAGAACGTTCATAAAATTTTACTTTAAAAGTACAATAAGATTTTCAATTCCAACATAGCTCTTGGCAAACCTATCAAAAGGAATGTGCTAAGATTTCTTCCATTATTTAGCTTATTATTTTGAGAAGAAAAACAACTATTGGATTCCTTGTATTAAATAGAAATTTTTAATCTCGGTTACCCGAACCTGATAAAGATTGAACATTGTTACATTTTATGCTCATATTTTTCTCGAGTATTTTTTTCACGTATTAATTTGCACGTGTTATTTTTTTAATTAAAGAAAATGTAAAGAAAAAATTTAAAATAACTTATTTTTTTAGGATAAAGATAACTTGAGAAGGAACAATCGCAATTCAACCAAATTATAAATTTCAAACGTTTTATTTCCGAATATTTGATAACATATCATTTGGTTGTATATAAAACTAACAGTCGTCTAAATTTCCATCTGAAAATGCATGTTTAAATAATGACCAAAATATTTACCAAATGATAATTTCACAAAATCAACGAAAATTGTCATAAAAGATCACATTTATTACACTTCACGTAAATGATAGTATCTCTATAGGCGCGCTGCATGTGATAGAGTGTGATGTTAAACCATATTTGAGTCTGAGGTGATCTAATTATTTTAATCAGAGTAATGCCAAGCCAGTGAGAATGGGACGCTAAGAGATCATTAATGAGTATACATTGTTGACACACTGTCAAAATGAAGACATAATTTTTGCTTTTTACCCCACACATTGCTTACTATTTTCCAACCGAAGGTTTCACTTCAAAACTTAATATTAAATCTCTATTTCAGGATTATTAATCAATTTAAATATAAATTTTGAGGATTCAACTAATAAAAACTTGTTGAGGTTAACGGTAATAGTTAGTGTAGGGAGCTGTTGGCTCGATCGCGTGGCATGCAGGGCTTGCCACCACCCTCCTACGCATTTTAACCCGGCCACCTGAATTAATGGCTTCAAAAGTCACTTGATGACTTAGGCCTAAGGTGGTGCCTTGGGTATTAGCCTAGCTGATTATTATTATTATTATTATTAACTTATATTAAATTAATTGTCATTGAAATTTCGTGACTCGCGTTCCTTACGAACATTTATGTAAGTTCTTTGAGCGACAATATTTCTTGAAGAAGGTACCTCCAAGAAGTACATCTTTATAGAAGTAAAAATTACGGTTTCTGGCCGTTTGGTTACGCCGGTCCTGACGACAATGATCTACACTTTTAGAAAAAAATGGTTTTAATTCATTAATTTAGGAGCCTTTCTATTTCTTAAATATTTTAGTCCTTGTCCAGGATATTTAAAAACTCATTCTTCGTCGATTTTATATAACTTTTGCATTCCTTAAAAATGCGAGCTTTCCCGTTTCTAAGCTGCACTTTAGCCCTTTTTAATATCTTCCTTCACTTACAAATAAAAACTAATTTAAACCATATCTAGTACCAGACTTGTACTTCCATATTAATAAACGAAAACCCTAGAGTTAAATCTCATTTTTAAAAATATATAATTGCACTCTTCAATATGTATAAAAAGGAAAAATAGCTGTTGATTAGTTATTAAAATTAATTAATTTTTTTCGTATCTACATATCATCAGCCAATTTCATTTCGAAACTGTAAATTAAAATCATTTTTTTTCCGATTAATAAAGATACATTTCTTAATTCATTTACAAGTCTTACAAACTGAAAATAAGTTACTGACCCTAGCTATATCAGATACATGGTTGATTTTTAATTAAATAATGTAGACTTCTGGTAACAAATATTGTCACGTAAAACAAAACTCACTATATGTTAAAATCAAAATCAAAGTTTTTACAATTTAAGTAATAAATATTCTTGGTAATTAAATTTCGCCGTTTTACAAAAGTTTACCAAAAACCTTTGAACATTATACAATAATTTAGAAACTTACGAATATTGGTGATAAACTGCCAAAGTTAATTTATTTTATTACGAAAACGAATAAGAAAGATTAAATGGAAGTGATCAGAAAGGAATAAGAAAATCCAGATTAACAAAAGTTCTATGTGTGTGAAAATAATCTTAAAAAACATTTCCCTGAAGTACTGAAAAATGAATAAGGTTTATAGTCGAATTCCATTTCATTTCCCAAAAATGTAATCAAATATAAGGAAGTAAAACAATTCTGAAATAATTGTTCACAACATTTTTACTACCCAAAATGTTTAAAATAAGCGAATGATCCATTGTTTTTGTATACAGAAACCATCATTAGTAACACCTGTTTTACGGATGGGTAACATAAAAAACAAACTAGAAGGTCACACAGGCCTATTATAAGAACGATGCTTGCTAATTTCAAGCTTAAAAACTAAATGTTTTCTTTAAACCTATATGATCTTAACTGGTTACGGTTTTTGATGATCTCAAAAATAATTTTAAGTTTCTTAAATAAGATTTTCAATTTGCAGCGTTGAATACAAAAAATAATAAAGCGTTGACTTACATTTCTTGCAAAAAACCCAATCATGCCTGTACCATTATTCGCACTTGTAATTTTACCAATATCTAAAAAAGACTTTGTGGCCATAATGTCCTTAACGAGTGCTCTACAATTATAGAATAAGACCAAGGTTGTAAAAATAATTTTTTTATTAGTTGTACATTTTATTCTTTATTTATGTTATAAAACGTTTTTAAATATATTTTTAAAGAGAAAGATAACGATAATTGAAAGTACACAATCGAGATAAAATAAGTCAAAGTTAAAATAAAAAAAATTACTAACGAAACTACCTAAATGATACTATGATCTTTGACTTATCATTGATTTTTTCGTATAACAATTTAAATAAAAGCTATTATTTACGTTTACAAAAAACAAGCGATGTAAGTTTGCATTACTTAACCGATAAAGTTTTACGTCCACGTGTAAATTGTCCGGCTCTTTCAGAGATTATTTAAATATGAAACTGCTACTTATTACATTTGCGATAAAGGTTTAATGGGAAATCTTTAACAATTATTATTTTTTCCACAAAAAACTACAAAGATTTATCACCATTTGAAACATAAATGATTCGTTTACGAAAATTACCGTGTTTTACCTTTTTATAACAGCTAACTAAAGTTCCCAAATATTACGTATTCAGATCTGTTTTCTTCCTATAACCATTAACCTAAAATTACTTAGAAGAAAATCTGAAAGTAGCCCGTTTAATCAGCTGCGAGAAAATAGCAAAATCAAAACAAGACACTATAGAGCTCTGACACTGGGCGTGGTCTAGCCAAATTACGTAGGTGTGACGTCATATTCGCAATTTGAAAACGAGGCTTGGAGGGCAAACAGGTTTTTGGCGGCATATAGAGCTTACAATAAACTTACTTATTTTCTTATTATTTTCGTGAAATTATCTATTTAACATGTTAAAAATAATTAATTTTTGGCCTTTTTACGATTCGTGGAAATCGAGACGGCAATAAGGTATATTTTTTATCGCTTTCCATCATTAAACGAAAAGAATAGGAACCAAGGCATAGTAAAACTCAAAAATAAGGAGGCAAAGGTGGATTCAAGCTTAATAAAGGAAAGACCTAAGTAAAGAAAAAAAAGTGCAATAATATGTTCTCTTCATTTCATCACAGGTGAGTATATATGTTTCTTTTAAAATTTAAGTAAATAATGGTAAATTAACAAATATTTGTTTCAGGAGCCCCTGCCAAATTGTTAGACCAAGATAACAGAGATTGGATCCCAAGTTTAAATTTGGGTTACAACAAATCTCAAAATTCCAATAAGCATTTAAAGATTATGGATAGAAGAGAAAGATTACTGCGAAGATTAGAAATTATTAAATCAAAGACAAACACCCATGATACGCCTAAAGAGCCAAAAGACACCCTTATGGTTTCGGAAGAAGAGGTGGTTCTTGAAGATATCGTTTCTTTACCTGAACACGAAGAGTCTTCGTCTATTGGTGATTATCTTCCAAATTCCATTAATAACACTCCCAGGGGCGTAGGAACGTTCTAGAAGTTGGAGGGGCAAAGATAAACGGAAAGGGGTCTGGATAATGGTTTTGAATTTTTAATGGAGTGTAGCTTCTCCGAATGCATGTGTACTTTTTACCACTATGTAAATTGGCGGGAAAAGACTGAAATTTAAACACAGTTAAGTTTCTATAATCTTTATATCCTTTTAAAATGATAATTTGAGCCTTGCGAAGATTTCAACTGACCAAAAGGTTGGAGGGGGCAATAACATTAGTTGCCACTCCCAGAAAAATTCTAGGGAGGGGCATTGCCCCCCTTGCCCCTCCCAGTTCCTACGCCCCTGAACACTCCACAAAAATATTACAAGCCAGACATATTCTGAATCGTTTTAATTTAGTTGTACCTAAATGCATTCAAGTTTGTCCTAACATTCAAGATGCTTCAACTCAATCGGATTTGTGTGAAAAAAATTTAGACAAAATTGAATAAGAAATCTATAGAAACCAAAACTTAATTTCAAAAAACTACCGCGAAACTCAAAGCTACAGCAATTACGGTAGAAAACTTTCTAGATGAATTGAAAGTGAAATATTATACTGGCTTATCAAGTTGTGAAACTCTGATGATTGTATTCAACATTGCCAAACCAAATAAATCTGCTCTAGTGAAATTTGAACAAGTTATTTTTTTTCTAAGTTGAGATTAAATCTGACTTTTTAGATATAGCGTACAGGTTTAGTGTTTCCAATCACACAGCATCAAGAATATCCCATTCAATTTTGGATGTATTTTCCCTTTTGACTTGGGCATCTTGTTATTTGCCCATCTAGAGATCAACTCTACAAAACTATGCCACGTTCATTTTTTAAAGTGTTCGGGAATAAAGGAACTGTTAAAATTGACTGTTTCGGGATTTTCATGGAAAAACCGTCTAATTTGTTAGCTAAAGGGCAGCTCCGGTCGCAATACAAACATCATCATAGAGAAAAATTCTTAATTGGAGTAACCACTCTATGCTCTGTTTCATTTTTGTCCAAATCATGGGGTGGAAGAGTGTCTGATAAACACTTGACTGAAAATTGTGGTATATTAAAAAATCTGGGGCCTGGACATTTAATACTTGCTGGTAAAACATAAGTATTATCCTTCAAAATATCATTTAAAACATTATATTTAATTATTCATAGATACGAGGATTCAGTAGGTTACCATTGTGCTGAGGTGAAATTGCTTGCATTTAAAAATGGGGAAAAAAACAGTTGTCAAAATAAAAATTGTATGCTTCTAAACTTTTATAAGCTTTAAATTCATCAAGCGTGTATGCACTTTTACGTAAAATTAAGTATGTAAATAAATCTAAATATGTAATTGGAAGCCACAGTCTGATATCAGTTATGTGGTCATTTGGCCTAACCCCAACTAAATATGTATATTGACCATCTATTAAAGTAATTTTATTAGCATACCGCTTCACCGCTGCTACGTCCGTAATACACGGACTTTTAAAATATTCACTTAATAGTAACTTATGACTTTTAAACAATTTTAAAACTGATATATTTTAAAAATGACTAGCTATCTTCCATAGTTTTTCCCGCTGTAAAACCGTGCCTGTCCTCCAAGGGTTTGAAAAGTCGTCTGCTACAGCGGTTGTCATGGAAACGGAAGCGGAGCTTATGGCCAGTGTCAGAGCTCTATTGGCATTTTTATCCTGTTTGAGCTTAATTGTAAACTTTTTATTTCTTTAACATGTTAATAGGAATATCAGCAGGAAATTTCAACTTACGTGGAATTCAGTCTGTTAATTAAAGTATCGAAGAAAGGTTTTAAAACGCCTTCCGTTTCCGCGGGTTTCAAAGGACTCGACATCAAATAAACCCATGGTGGTGCCTAAAATGGAAAAACTTTAAAAGTATCTTAATTTTAAACAAGTCTGAAAGAAAATCCGTATGATGAGAAGTGAATAAGAAGAACTATACAACAGAGTTATTCACCATATTTAAAAATAATTTACACCCACGCAGGATGTAAATGACAAGGTGAGATTCAAAGTTTCAAACAGGTGAAACGTAGTAAAATTATTTCAACAAAACTAAATTTTTATAACAAACAAATATAGTTCCGATGATTGAAGAGATAACTTCAAGAAATTATTGTCGAAGAAACCGAAGCGAGAAATCAAACCCAGGTGGAGGGACAATGTTGGGAGGGCGAGAGTCGATGAAATACGGATGTTAATCTTTTAAAATTAATCTATTCCACGATGTAAATTCATATGCGTGTAATAACATACGCCAAAGCCCGACGAAAACTCAATGGCAAAAACCTATTTAATATGAATTTTGGTTATAGAAAAACACTTTGGAGTAATATTACCCGTGAAATTTAGGCTTGAGGTAACTTAAAGAGGGTGCTTCCGATGGGTATGCGTAATCTCGACGACATACTTCACGGAAGAACCCTGTAATTGTCTGCATCTGCAAAAGCAAAAATGTGCCTTACGAATTAAAAACACATTTTCAATAGTTAGAAGATATCGTTTCTAAGAAATCCTGTTTAAATTTACGTAAATAAATGAAAGAGTAATTCCTTAACAAATCTTTAAAAATAACTTACTTCTGTGAGGCAGTATCGTATATTTTGAGACATTTCTTGTTCTGAACAAAAAACAGCTTTGTTAAAGTGGTTTATCTTTTACGGATACTATGTTAAAGTTACTTAACGAGTTTTTCTAATTTCTAATTTCATACACATGTACCACACCATCCAATATTCAGTATTGATTCGTTTATTGACTTAATACACAAACCGTTTAGAAATTCAACGGCTTTAAACAACCTTTTGTTTTAATTCATCGTTTAAAACGTTTAAGTTATAGTTTATTAATCGAAAGGGTTAATCATGCTCAGATATTTTGTAAATAAGCAACTTGAACGAGGCGAATCGCAATTCAAAGTATTTTCTGGGATTGATGCTAGGACTGTGCTTCTATTTTAGAAAGCGCACAAAAGCGAAATACGAATGTTAAGGAAAAGTCACTGAATGGTAATAGTTGGGGTTCGATACGCGAAATGGTACTTGCGAATGATTCAATTTCTTCCATTTAGTAATCATTGGTTTTTAAGGGGTAAACTATAATGTTTTAATGAGAATTATATTAATTCCTGCGTAATTATAAAAAATAAATTATCATTGTATGACTACAGGCTATCAAGGTCCTGTTATAAATCAGTTGACGTAAAAATGCTACGGCACCGTCAATAACAGGTTAAATGTATCCCGTCAATAATGTGAACCAGATCGAGTCATTCTTAAATTGGATGTCCGAGGCCTGATTATTCGTGGCCTCGGTAGTCCAATGGTAGTGGCGTTGGGACGGTAACCCAAAGGTCGTAGGTTCGATTCCTACCCTAGGAGGTATGATTTTTCTTAGTCACTCTGGTATGGAACAATACGCAGAGGTATTTCTTGATATAAATGAAACTTCTAATTATAATGATTTAAACTTATGTCATTAATAGACTGGAGTATTAATTGTCCAAAGTGATACAATGGGTTTAAGTACACTTAGATGAAGTTTGGAAAAATAGACATAACTGTTTTTAGTATAGAATTTAAATATGCCAATTTATGTTTTATTTTAAAAATTAAAAAAATCAGGGACGTTGATGACCTGCGACAACGCTTAATTGATAGCTGTGAAACTATCTGCAACGAGGTTGGAAAATTTGAAACCGTTTGTTCTACGAGCTCGTACCATTATTAGAGCCGCAGGTTTGCCATTTTTAACAACTATTGTAATGTTTTTAATAAAACAGATATTTGTATTTGTAACTTCGATTCTTAGTAATTAACATTTTTGTTGATTGTTTAAAAAACATCCATCGTAGGACTAATGACCCTGAAAAATCAAATCTATATATGACAAATGATTACTAAATGTAATAATTGTAAACATTTGAAAGAACCATTTCGCTTATTCAACACTAACAAGAACCATTCCCTGCCTTTAACAGTAAAAGTACCATTATGTGTCCTTAACACTGGTATTTCGCTCCTGTTAGCTTTCCAATATAAGTAGCACTTACCCAGCATCCATCGGGAAATATTTTTTTAATTCGCATTCGATTATTTGCCAAACTTCTGACCATGTTTAACAGTTTCAATTAAACTCAAATCTTTAAAATAATGGATTTTGGCGTTACTAAAATCATTGTGGAATTTAGCACACTTCTGCTAGTTCAATAAATAATGTTTGGCCTTTGCGATTGGGTTTATCGTTTCACTGTTAAAAGACACAAAAAAATAAATGGAAACAATCGGTAGTTACCGAACTTTATTTTTTTGGATCGGGTTTTTGTGGGCCTAAAACTCTGAAACAAAGCTTTTTAGCACCCATGTTCATATGACATGTATGACTCATTAGGACCCAAGTAACACGCCCTAAAGAGGAGCGACCCTTGACTTTGAGGATTTTAGCCAGGTACTCATTCTTCTTAAATCTTGGTATCGCAGATATATAGACGAAATTTTGGTTTAAGTAGAAGCTGAGATAAAAAATGGTTAATGGTAGGGTTCAATGTCATTTTCAAAAATGTTACTACACTGTATCTCAGCAACCGCTCAACCAATCGTCCCGAAAATTTCAGAATCGACTTCCACGGGCAAAATAACCCCAAATGCAAGTTTTCACGAAATTTGGCGATGGTCGGGTGAACAAGTGGGAAAATCTGTCCTGGAATGACCCGGCTACGTATTTTAATCAAATACTATCTGATGGGTGTGACCTAGTAAAAGAACAAATTTTAAGGAGCAATTAACACTATTGGCCACTCCCCCTTGAAAATTAATGCTTCACCACAAATAATGTAAGATTAATCTGCATAGGAATAAGATCATTCTTTTTCGATAAACGTTATTTGGATCTACAGCAGCAAACCTTATTTTTATCAAAAAATCAAACTTGTCAAATAAACTGAATAATTTAAAATTTTGCCATTCGTTTCGAGAGACAATTTAATAACTCTTTATTATCTGTTTGGAAAACTAGTTTGTTTTCTTAGTATTTTGAATTATGCTAATAGAATAATAAACTATAACTTATCGTTTGTTATTATATCTTTGTTGACCGCATTTGTGTAACCCATAAATATTTAATCTCCGAGTGGCTTTCCACGTTAGAGTTAATATAATATTATAATATAATATATATATAATAATATATATATATTTCCTAAGCTGTTTACTTTATTCTAAGTCATTAATAGAAAACCATTTATTACACGAACATTTCATTAGATCTATTGAAAGCCATTATTTTTCTATTTTCGAGCCAGTATTGCGTGTTGTATGAACTAAAATTATGGTAGAGCGGAAAATATTTTATAAAAAATAATGAATAACATAAGTAAGTGTATTATTATATTTTAAAATTAGCTAAGATACTTATTATTTATAATAAGATTAAGAGTAAATGTATTTAAAATTATCTTAAGAAATGTTTAAAAATATTTTAATATTAACCCAACATAAATGAAAAAATTCTTTGAAACCGAAATTTGGTTTTCATAAACGGATATAAAAAGAAGCACACCCACGATTATCCGAAATAAAAATCTTTATAATAGCCCAAATATTCTTAGAATGGTTGCAGTTTTCTTTCTAAGCTTTATTCACTGATGTTTCACAGGGATAATTTATTCTAATGATATAAATACAGTTAAATTCCTTTTTAAACTAACGCTAATGTATACATTTATCTTATTTTAAAAGAACTGCTTCTTCTATAATAAAAATATTACTTAATAAATCAATTCATAATGATCAGCGACGAATGTGTTTTTTAAAGACTAATAACCATTTTCAACAGTGCAAGTAGCTGAGACAATATTTTTAAGTAATATAACATTCTAAAACAAATTTTTCCTAAGAAAATACCATTATTTGTCCCTCATGCTTTATTTCCAAAACTTATTTAGTCGTCAATTGTTATAAGTCAACGATATTAATGAAACATCATATTTAAGTAAAAATTATATTATCTTTCATATATTTCCTTAATCATGGGAATTTTCTGAATCGTAAAAATTTATTTGGATGCATATCTCTCAAAATAATTAGAATTTCAACCTTTTGCAGTCTTTTTGGGAAATTCAAACAAACAATAGGCGCTATGATGCATATATAGTTTCTATTCTCGCACCAACGTGTATATTAAATAAACAAAATTCAAAGCCCGCTCATTAGCTCATTCGTATTTATTCTAAACAATCCTTTACAACATTTACAAAAGCTTATCTAAATTTCTATTTTGTTAATTATTATTTTGACTTAGGCCTAGGGTGGTGCCTTGGGTATTAGCCTAGCTGATTATTATTATTAATTTACCACTTTGAGATTACGCGATGAGAGATAAACATACGTTTTAGTCGTGTTACTGTTGTTTTTTAACCTATTTTGTATTTTTAAATCGTATAGAAAAGCAATAGAGCATTAGGATTTATTTCTAAAAAACTGATTCAAATATATTTTTACTAACCTGATATATTTAATATTTTTTATACCATTTAATCATAACATTTAATTATAATTTAAAATTTGATTCTCAAACATTTGATTTTTCAAGAAATTGAGTAATTGAATCTCCTTTAAAAGTATAACGAATGGAAAAATATTATTATTAGAATAAGAAAATGATGTTTATTCTGATTAAAATGCAACTTCACATGGGCACATATTGATATTAATGTGTAGTAATAAATAATATCATTTATTATTCAAACATATTTAGATCAATATCAATTGTTAATACATATAAAGATCAATGTCATTTATTATTAATACATATTAAGATTAATTTCATTTATTATTAAAACATTTAAATCCATGTCATTTATAATTATTATATATTAATATCCATGTCTTTTATTTTTATTACATATTAAGATCAATGCTATTATTATTATTAAATGTTGATATCAATGTCATTTATTATTAATACATATTTATATCAATGTCATTTATTATTATTACATATTAAAATCAATCTCATTTATTATTATTACATATTAAAATCAATCTCATTTATTATTATTACATATGGCTATCAATTCATGCATTCTTCATTCGCTCTAAAGAAATTCCCCTCGATAAAACCAGACATTTTCCGACAGATTTCTATATGTTGAGTAAAATTATTAAAAATTTTGCGCTACGGTTAAAGTAAAGTAATAGCTCACAGCTACTCACTTTCAAAAGTCTTCGAGATTTTAATTTGCTACAATTCCGAAGTTTTCTTCCAACCGTGTGAGAGACAGGCTCAGAATGATCTTACTAGAGGTTATGGAACGTATTATTACGGCTGTTATCTAGGTTCATGTACTCATTTACTGTTTTTACATGCCGTATAGGGTTTTCCCATTTTCATGTTGAAATATTTTCCTAAAGTCTTATCTATATGGGAAATATACATGATGTTTTGAATTGCTCTGATTTATTTTTCCGAATATGAAAGATATAGAGTTGTGAAATTTTCAGGGTATTATTTCTAGTGTGGGATCGCTTTAAATACTAAATTTCCGAAAAATCGGAAATAATTTTGGGGTTTTGTAAATAATAAGTTTTCATCGGTAGGTGTTAGAAAAAACGTTTCAATGAGAAAGTTGTAGAGTGCGGTCTTAAATTTTCAAAGAAATTGGTTTCATTGGAAAAGACCACTATATCACGGTATGATATATTTGTATGAACGGGCAGGCGTACCTAGCCTTGCTGCCGAAGATAATTATGAGCTGATGAAAAAACGAAGCTGTCCAGATGGGCCAATAGCCTTCGCATTTTTGTAAATGAAAGAAATGTTTGAAAGATTAAATTCAACATTTTAGTCGAATCATCTTTTGAAACGAGCGTCTGATCATATCAGGAGTGACAAGTTCGAAGGCTGCAATGATTTGGTGACGGAAATCTTCAGTGTCCTCAACGGGCGTCACGTTCACTTGTGCTTTGATGAATCCCCATAGAAAAAGCCCATCGGAGTTAGGTCCGGAGACCTCGCATGCCATCGAACGTGACCGTTCCTGCCAACCCAAAGCTGAGGGAACTAGTTGTTAAGATTCTCCACTACACATCTAGGTACGTATGGTGGTGCGCCGTCATGTTGGTACCACATCTGTCTGTAAGCTTCCAAAGGAATATCTTCTAAAGCGTCTGCTATTTATTTCTGCAAAAGCGCCAAGAAGCGTTGTCCATTAAAATGCGCCAAGCACTCGATCCCCGAGCAAACCCGCCCAAATATTCAGTCGGAGTTGTTGTTGATGATGGTGAGGGAAACCCCAGTTAGGATTTTCGTCACACCACATGTGGGTGTTGTGATGGTGGAAAAGCCAATCTCTCCCGAAGGAAAATTAATCGGTCACCAGCATTTGATTGATGAAATTTTGGTTCTCATCAGACATGGTTATTAGCCAGTTGCAGAAATCAAATCTACGTTCCATAGAGATAATTTTTTAATTTTATTATTCCATATCTCCTTCGTGCTCAGCTTGGTGGAGGGTCGTTCAATACGGATGGAAATTGTGATTGTGAAGAGTGGTCCACACGTATTTTGTCGATAATCCGAGATCGTCGCTTGCTCGAGGATACGCAACAAAATAGTCTAGAACGGTGTCTTCCATAATGATGTTTTGGCGATCTGCTCCACGAAATCTGGGATTGACGTTTCCGTAAGTCTGAAAGTCACGAACAGATCCAAGAACGGTGTTGTAGCTAGGTCTTCTACCTCGATATTGAAGGGTGAAAAATTCACTTACCCTATGCGCGTTACGATTGGCTTCATCATAAAATAACTCGACCATAAAAGCACGCTGATCACGAGAATAATTTGGTGAAATGTTGATAAGACGTGTGAATAAACGTTAGAGAAGAGTTGAAAACCAAAAAGATTTTATATTTAATACAAATTGAAAGCTTGATCTCTGTGCGTAGTTGGCCTACTGAAACGTTTTTGGGCAGCTTGTTTTTTTATCAGCTCACAACTTTGTGAAAATGTGTTATTTTCCAATGAAACCCATTTTGTTTGAATATTTTCGACAGCACTTTACAACTTTCACATTGAAACGATTTTACTAGCACCTACCGGTGAAAACAATTATTTTACAAAAACTCCAAAAAATTCCAATTTTTCTGAAATTAAGGATTTAAAGAGATCGCTCAGTAGAAATAATACCCTGAAAATTTCGCAACTCTATCTCTTGCAGTTTCTGAAAAAAAAATTACCAGTCACAGCAATTCAAAACATCCTGTAAATAAATTAGGTTAAAAAAAGTTTATTCGAAAATATTTGCCAAAATACACAATAATACAATACACAAATGACAACAAATACTCCACACCCGTGTTGCCAACTCTGCTTCTTCAAAAAATCAAAAACTACAACCTGTTTATCTGCAGTTTAATTGTCGAAGTTAAAAAAAGTTACATTAAAAATTCGAGACTTTAAAAATTATATTCATTTACTATTGTATGATATGCTATCAGCTGTGCATACTGCTGATAGTATGCTTTTAGATTCCTTAAAAACCCAATATAACATCACAGATTAAGTTAGTAATTTCAAAAACCACAATAAATTGAAATTAGAAAGAATACGAAAACATCCTTTATTAGTTTATCTCGCAGAACGTCGCTCAAAACAGTCATTCAACACAAACCCACACTTAAGACTCTCAATCATTAACATTCGCGCACACACAATTCAAACGTTCATACTTAAAACCATTTTACCTTTGTTTAACTTAACACACTTAACCCTGACTGGCAGACGTCCAACTTCTGACATTGACTTAAATAATGACTAACATGACGATAGGCGCTTACCTTTTATAGTTTAAAAATATGGTTCTTTTTTGTATTTAATAGACAAGTATAATTACTCTTTGATTAAATTGTAAACGATATCCAGTGCTTAAAAAATATTAGACTTTATCATCTATTAATGTAAATTTCAACTAAGATGAATTTCTAAGTTCGCCCCCACTCTTTTTCGTGTTTTACTTTTGAATGAATGGAGCGCATATGAAAGTAATGGTGGCGCACCCTGTGCGCAATAGACGATTTCAGAAACGATAGAGACCTACGGCGGCATATTTTTCCGGGCTCGATTTATGTAGTTGTATCGGCTGCTAGATTGGAGTTTTGAAGAGGCCTGGAAATAAGCCTCAGTAAGCGAGCTGCAGCGAACTTTCCAGCTGGTCCGGATTCAGCTGAGCTGCAGAAAACCAAAAGTGTTGTCTGCTAGTTAACATTATCGATTCGTTTAGGCCTTGTAGGCTTATCTTAATTTTAAAAACCCCAAATGATAAGAAAAGTAATCCTAATTAAAATTTAAATAATTATAAGTAAAAATAAACTTCGAGGAACGAAATGGAAGTTTTTGTGGCACAGATTGAGCCTATGGTTGACGAGTCACGTAAAATACTACATAGGTATGTTTTGGTCGAGTCTTTTGTTTAAACAAAATTTAATGAATTTAATTATTTAATTTTGTTTTTTAATCTAGTAAAAGTTCAATATCCAAGAAAAAAGGTGGAGGAGGAACGTCCTGTTGTGTGCCATCATGTTCAAATAACTCAAAAAAAAACACCCACTATTAGTTTTCATAATTTTCCAAGTGCTCCGAGAGAAAAAGAAAAGTGGATTGCATGTGTTAGAGAAAGTATCTCAAAGCCAGATAGGCCTGATGTATTATGGTCTCCCAAACCTACTAGCAAAATTTGTGGCAGTCATTTTGACAAATCTGGCGTGAAGCTCCATAGTCAAAATATACCGTTACATTTTTCATGGAAATCTAACTCTACAAATTCTACTAAAGGTAACGATGATGGCCAGTTTGATTTTAATATTCCAGAAAGACCACATTTAAAACGTATTTTAGGACTGATATTAATGAGGAAATATCTCTCGGAAGACAAATTTATTACCCTGAAAAGGTTCGATGTGCCAAAGTGAAAATTACATCGCTTATAACAAAGTCAACTATGGAACCACTGACAGATCACAACTATAACATAAAAAACAAATCCGTTATTCTTGATAATAAATCTATCATCAAACAGCAGTTGAAGAAAATAAAAAACTTGGAAGAAAATATAGTAAATTTTAAACAAAATATAGACGCTCTTCAACTAAACTACGATATAACTTGTGGAAAATTAATTCAAATGGATCTTGACCTAAAAACTGAAATGGCAAATTCAAAGAAAACTCGATTTGATATTGAATCTATTGTAGACAACGAATTTGCGTTACATTTTTATACGGGATTTGAGAACAAGGAACGATTCATGGCATTTTTCAACTTTGTTGAAAAAGGTTATCAAGATGCTTATGATACTTTTCGATCTGGTCTTGAAAATGAAAACAAATCTAGAGTGAAAAAAGAGACACTGAGAAAATGTAAAACTGCAAGAAAGCAAATAATTAGCCCTATAAATCAACTGTTCCTGGTTCTAAGTCATCTACGGGTAAGGCTTGCTAGAACAGGATATTGCTTTTAGGTTTGGAGTAAGTGTTTCAACCATAAGCTCCATTTGGTCATTTTGGATTGACTATTTAAGTAACCTACTGCGACAAGTTCCCATATGGCCAAGTCGTAAAGTGGTGGATAAATATATGCCTGATTCGTTTAAAAGTTGTATCCCTCTACGATAATTCTTTTGGATTGCACCGAGATATTTATAGAAACTCCATCAGATTATAGGGTACAAAGCGCAACTTTTTCAAGTTACAAGTCACACAACACTGCCAAGGGACTGATAGGGTGCACCCCTAATGGTTTCATTTCATTTGCCTCGGAATTATCTTTTGGTCGCATATCTGACAAGGAAATCACGCAGAAGAGTGGGATCCTTGACCTCCTTGAAGAGAATGATGAAGTAATGGCTGATCGAGGATTTTTAGGAAGACCTCAACAAGAGAAATATCAAATTAAATATACCACCATTTATGGGAATGAGGGACCAGCTTAGTTTAGAAGATGAAAATGAAACTCGGGAAATAGCTAGCGTGAGAATTCACGTTGAGCGAGTTATTAGAATGGTCAAAAGCTTCCGTATATTAAAATACACTTTTCCGAATTCTATGCATGATAAGTTAAACAAAATTGGCTTATATGCTGTTATTTGTGTAATGTCATTGGTGATCCATTACTAGAAAAAAAAGGCGATAAATCATTTTCGATTTAACCAGTATTTGATGTAGAAATTAATATCACCAGGAATTTATGAAATAAAAATGTATGCAATTTATTTCACTTGATTAAATTTGCATATAAATGTGAGATTTATCACATGTCCCTTTTGTAAACAAAATATAAATATAATGAATATAGATTTATTTTTACAAAATATCACATATGAACTTGGTATAAATATTTATATAAAAATTTCCTCCAAAAATAAGAATTTAGGTATCACATTTCATCATGTTTTATCTATCCATAAAGTATTGTAAATAAAATTTTGTTAGCTTCGGTAGCATAGCTGAAGTCCAAAATACTTTGTCAAAAGCTATGCGTTCAACATGGAAATCACAGCCACTATACACTTAAAAATTGCACCATTTCAATCCAGTTATTGCCATTTGCCCTTGTATTTGATAAAATAAATTATGATTTTTTTTAAGCTGATTTGACCATCAGTAATTTTCAGGTAGTCTGGTTTTAATGTGGTGATACATTCAGTAACCGTTAGGCCCATTTCTTTTCCTTTAGCCAATGTTTTTATTTCAAGGATGCCCCATTCTTCAAGAGTATTATCATAAATAACCCTGGTGTTTTGTTATAGTACTGTGACTAGATAAGTAAAGTATCACTGCATCACTTTCACTTCTTAGGCCTTCTTTCATATATTTTGTCGAGATATTGGACCGCACTTTCTTGATTCGATCCACAAACTGAGTATTAACAATCTTTTTCCTTTTGCAAATTTCTCCAAACTGTGACGCTGTTACTCTAAGCTTTCGCTCCTCCATCCATTCCTTACTATTAGATTGTGCACTAGTTTTTTGTTCCAAATCCCAAGCTTCCTCAATGGATAAAACAATATCGCTAGGTAAAGCAGTCATTACATTTGGTTCTAACTCCGAGTCTTCAGACATCAATGGCAATTTTGGTCTACAATTTAACACTTCAGTTGTATTGTTGACAGTTGTTGCAAATGACTTTCTTGGTAATGGTATTGGCTGGTAATTACACTCTGCTAAGATATCCTGCAACATCAAGCAGCTACTCGCCCTTGTTAAATCTTTGGAAAGTTCAATCAGGGACTGTTTAGATACTTCAGTGTATGTGTTTTCACACCGTTTTACACGCTTGGTCAGTCTTCCAGCAGTGGAACTCTTCTTATCAAGAATGTGTTTTACAAAAAGGAGCGATTCAAACTGTATACTGGTTCCTGCAAGATTTCCTGTCCCTTTACATTTGTTCCACTGAAGTAGAGAAGGCCTAAATTTGAACATTTA
Source organism: Leiobunum rupestre (assembly GCF_980474605.1). Taxonomy (NCBI): domain Eukaryota; kingdom Metazoa; phylum Arthropoda; class Arachnida; order Opiliones; family Sclerosomatidae; genus Leiobunum; species Leiobunum rupestre. The sequence goes on along the minus strand of NC_143388.1, from coordinate 50,171,672 downwards.
AATCCAAGATGGCCGCCAAGATGGCCGCCAAAATGACCCCAATTTTTTTTCCAAAAACCAGTTTTTGACCTTGGAAAAAATCATCAACATATTTTTGTTTTCAATCTCATATTTGACCTTGAAGATGATCTTTGACCTCGATGCTTGACCACTGTCCACAAACCCTAAGCCTCGGTCTATCACCCCAACAAGTTTGGACACGATCGAACAAGCTCAGACCGAGATATCGGCGGTAATATGTGACCCCACCAAAAACTTCAACTTATTTACTTTTGATATCGTTTTTTTTCGTTTTTTCGTTTTTTCGGCATTTAAAATGCTAATTAGTTAATTGCGAGATGGGGAAACGAATTCGCGACCTTCGTTTTATAGCCTTGTCAAGTTTTGGCCCCACCCAAAATACTTTAAAATTTATATTAATATACATAAGTTTTTTTCATTTTTTTCGTAAATATTTTCATAGTTTTATTATTTTAAAACAATGCTAGTTTTAGTAAAAGTAATCAAAAACACAATTAGTTATTATATTATTTAATAACTATTATATTTTAAACAATATATTTTTTAAACACTTAACAACACAAGAAACACTACAAATAAAACTAAAATATAATCTAACAAATTAAACTAATAAATAATAAAGAATTAAAAAAGGTTGTATAAATAATTTGAAGGTTAAAAAATATAAAAAACACAATGTTAAAAATATTTTAAATATATAATTAAAAATAAATATAATTACATCAATTCGTAGAAGGTATTTTTCCTCTTCGGTACAAAACGACATGTTGGGTTGGAAATTCGGGCTAGAATTTATAAATATAAATAAATTAATCTATTAAAAACCGATTATATCTAAAAAATATTTACCACAAGAATTCTTTAACTTTTCCTTGCTGTTCTACCATCACACGAATAAAAACACTGTTTTTTTGTCTTAATCGCTTCAGAAGTATATAGTTCGAGAATGTCTGAATTAATTGAAACAGATCGAACGTTATGTTGTACAGTGCCAACATGTTGAATTTGATCTAACACGTGAAATTCAGACTCAAACTGTTTTAAATTCTTGTGATTCCACCACAAAATTTGACTAGTATTACAAAATATCTGCATATATTTGCTAGATAATTGAAGAATTTCGTAGCTAAACAAATAGTTTGTTTTTTAAAAAGATTATACATTCTTACTACTCGAAGAGAGAGAAATTTTAACGATCGCGGCAAAGAAACTACAGGCTTTAGATAGAAAACACCAGTCATCTTGATTCTAGATTTATCCTGGTAAAAATCCTTTATATTGAGATTTTATAGTTTAAGCCTGATCTATATTTTAAAATTTAAAAATATTGCCTTTGGGAATAATTATTAATTTTGTAATACAACTAAGGTTAACTAATTATCCCTATCCTTCTCAAACAAGTTTTTTTTAAAGAAATTAATAAAAAACAATTATATTTACTTTTAAACGACCTAGTACAAAATGTACTTATAAAATTTCAGTTAATATACTCAACAATTACTAAAATAACCATATATAAGAAAATCAAACACTATAGTTTAAACACGATATTAGTATAGAAAAAAGTATATAGAAGATATGAAAAAAATCAAAAAAATAAGAATAATAAATGACCAATGGGTAGTTTGAAATGAGCAATAGCTTGTATGCCAGAGGAACTTCGTTTATATCAGTTTTAAATAATAAGTTTTCAAGAAATTTTTTTAAATAATAATAATAATAATAAAAGAATATATAAAAAATCTAATACTAATAAAAACAAAAAAAAAGATATTTATATCAACCAATTAATATAACCAAAAAATTAGATGCATGTCAAAAAGATAAGAATAATAATATTTCTTGAAAATGTATTGTATAAAAAAGATGAAAACAAAGGATGTTTAATATAGAAAAAAGGTCTTTGCACCAATCCAAATATTAAATTAATAAAGCTAGTTAAAAAAGAAAAAGTAGATTATGAAGTATTAAAAAGAACCTACACCGCCTGAATTAAATTAATAAAGCTAGTTATTTTTGAAAACATATTTAAAAAACACTTAAACTTTTTAAAAAGAAAACATTTTAAATAAAAAATATAAAACATTTTATTAAATTGTTTAACCTTTACAAAATAACCGATTAAAAAATAAAAAAACACAAATAAAGTTTTTAAATAAAAAAAATGTCTAAGCACTAATTCACAAAATTAAAACTTTATGAGATATGAGTCCTATTTTAAAAAATAAATTTAATTTTTTAAAAAATAAATAAAAAAAAAATATTGTAAATACCTTGAGTCGTAGTTGTAAAATTCGCCGACGATCGTTTAAATTGGGATTTGGAGGAGATAATTTGCAACTATATAAAAATATTTATCTTAATTATTGTAATTATTTCTTAAAATTCGTATTCCTTACTCTAAAGTTGTAACTATTTTAACTTCTTGTCGATCCAAATCATTAATAAAAAAGATAACTTTCATTCCTAATTCTAAACGGATAGTATATCTTGTTAGGCGAAAGTCATTAGTTATAGTTAAATTTTTTTCGAAAGAAAGAAAGTTGCTGTAATTGATAGAGAATTAAAAGGTCGTGTTGAAGGTTCCTACGATTTCTATGCTGTCGAAACCATGGGATCTTATTTAAATTTTGATAAAATCGCATATGTTTTCCAATTAAACGTAAAATTTCGTAAGAAAACCAGCCCTCAAGAGTGGCTTGAGTGTGGAAAAGCAAACCGTCAAACTCAAAACCCGCGTGATGACAGGTAAAATTAATAGAATGAACGTCAAATAGACAAGATTTGTCATTAATTCTTCTAGAAAAAAACGGAAGCAAACACAGATGGTGATAATTTAAAAGATTTTCTTATAAAGGGGCACGCAAAAACGATTTGTTTAAAAGGTTCTACTAATGCTTGACACTCAAGAAATACTGCTTTCATACAGTAATTTTCAAGTCTAATCGAAACATCGTTAATTTTAAAAAGATTATAATTCCTAACTTTGCGTAAAGCTAAGTATTTAAGAGTAAAAGGGTTCACAGCTAGCGGATGAGAAATCTTACCAGAAAAACCCAAAATTGCGCGAGAGCCCATGGTTTATAAAACGTATACGGTAAATACACTCTTTTATAAGAAAAATTTAGAAATATTTAATTTTTTACATCCTGTTTTAACCTTTTTAAAATCAAGTCAAAAAATAATTTTTTTTATTAAATACACCCTGCAGAAATATAATTTATCCCTTCGCTTAAATTTTATACCTCGCAGAAATATATTTCTTCCCATAGAATTTTAAAACATCTAACCCTGTAATTAACAAAATCCTTACATCTATAAACGATTTTAAAAGCCAAAATATTAATAATCTTAGGGCGTTTTCTTTTTTATCATGGAAAATATTTGATTCAATGATAAAAAAACTGATTAAATATAAAGTCCTTAAAAATAATTAATAATTTTATATTTTTATACATGTCTATATTTAAATTGGCATTCACAAGCAATTTTAAATACCATTTACATACCGATAAATTATAACTAGGTCCTATCCTTGTAGTATTAAACACTTTAATATTCAAGGTTTTATATTTTGAAAAAAATTAATGAAAAAATAAATTACTTTTGGTATAAAAGGGCGAATCGGATGTAGAGTTTATTCAAGAGGTACGTCGTATGTCAAATATCGAAGAAGTCGGTATTGAACAATCAGTGAAAGTGAAGAAAAGTGGAGTTTCTTACGAAACTAAAACTCCGAGAAAGAAGGCGAGCGACAAGGGCATATATCTAGATATTTAGATATATTCGTATAAAAACATTAAACATCTACCTCAAGATGAGATCTGGAAAGGAGATTACAAAAGAGTGAAATGTTTAGCCAACACCGTATCCCTGGACGTTGTTCGAATCATAAACTCAACAAACAGGCTGAAAAAAATAATTGACCAGACGGAAGGAAAAATTGTTTGCCCACCCTCGAAGGTAAGTTAAACTCATTGATTAATTATTCGTAATAGTAATTAGAATAACATTTTAGACCTGGAAAAGAAATTAGAATATGGAAAACTCCAGTAGTACGGTTCGGACAGTGAATTAAACTTTTCATCTTTAAACAGTTTTAATTATAAAAAGTTTTATAAAGTTAAAAAATTAAGTCCTAGAAATTCAAAAAGTGGAAATGTAAACAACTTGAAATTGAATTAGAACTAATAGATTTAAACGAAATCCCCACACATTTATTTTTTACAGTATTTGAAAAGATTCTGTCCAAAATGATCAAATACGTAAAAAAAGAGGCACCAGGTTTCGATTTCCTCAGATTTGCAATTCTATCGGAAAATTTAGAACATCCAATTAACATTAAATTTATTAAAATTGATCAGTTAACTGTTTCTCGAATATTTAGCCATATAGCTCGCATTGCTCAATCGAAAAAAGATTTCTTACTAGATGGAGAAATTAAATTCAGTATAATTCTTTTAAAATCCCCACAGAAAATGGGAAAAAAAATTTTAGCCTTAAAAAACAGAGATATTATTGATCTTGATGCTTTTTTAAAAACTAAAACCAATTTTTACTATATAAACAACATAGATAATTTATGCGTGGCGAGAGCCCTCATAGTCTGACAAAAACTCTGTCAAATTGACGAATACAAAAAGAAAAAACTTCCATTAACAAGTGTTCTTAAAGAATATCGCTCCTTAACACTCTTTCGTAGTAATTTACAAACTAAAGCCGCTAAGCAATTGCATGATGATGTAGGAATTGCACAAGGAGCTGTAGAAATTGGTGATATAGCTAAATTTCAAACATATTTAGCCCCAAAATATCAAATAATAATAATTAACGCAGCGGAAAATTTTCAAATTTATTTCAAAGGTTTTCCACCTTCCGAAAACAAAATTCTACTTGTAAAAATTGGCACGCACGTTCATTTAGCTAAAAATCTACATTCTATTTGGGGTGGCGTAGCTTCGTGCTTAGACTGTGAATTTTTTTTTATTCCACCGAGCGTAGGAACAAGCACCACTGCTTAACCGCTCCAAATATTAAATGTAAAAGGTGTTTAAGTCAAAATTTTCACGAAATTTTAGAAATTCCTTTAGTTCGTTGTAAACTTTGTAATAGGTATTTAAAACAAGGTGAATGCTACAGTTTTCATTTTAAAAATAAAACTTGCAAGCTTTTCCACAGAGGCGAAAAATGCTGTATTCAATTTGAAAATTTAAAAACCCACAAATGTGAAACAGCTTGCAACTCTTGTAAAATTGAACATCCTCCTAATCAACATTATGTTAAACAGTCGACCTTTAAAAAGAAACCGCGACCCTATGTGTATTTCGATATTGAGACTGTAATCGAGCAGGACATTCATAAGCCTATTTTGTTAGTGACACAAAGTGAAATCTTAAATCACCCTGTTGAAACCACGGTTTTTGAAGGACAATATTGTGTAAATAGCTTTCTCAATTTTTTGTTTCAACATGAAACTATTTTACTTATGGATGGGAAACGTAAAAGAAAGACAATTAGACCGAAATTTAAAAACCTCATCGTAATGGCTCATAATTTAAGGTCTTTTGATGGAATGTTTATTATTTCTAAATTAATTAAACATGTCATTCCCGAGGTTATTTACGATGGAGCCAAAATTCTTACTATTTATATTAAAGGGGTAGACATTCGTTTTGTAGATTCTTTAAATTATCTTAGTGCACCACTAAGGCATTTTCCTAAAATGTTTTCTTTACCTAAATCTAAAGGATATTTTCCCTATATTTTTTGGACAAAAGAGACCAATATTCAGGACCAATTCCGGAAGAAAATTTTTTTGAACCCAATAAAATGAAAGAGATGGAATACCGATAATTAAAAAATTGGTATTCACACAAACAGCTCGAACTGGTATATTGTATTAAATCAGAATCCATAGCGTATTGTCTTTTAGATTGTTATTTATTACGCTTAGCTATGCAGTAATTTCGCATCTTATATAAAGAACTAATTGAAATTGATATTAGTAATTATAGGGGTATTTCTCTTTCTGGGTCACTTAACAATGTTTTTATCGACAAGTTTTAAGAACCATATACGCTATGTACTATTCCGGCTATAGGTTTGGAAAGTAGACAGAACCAAAGTGAGATTGCATTAAAATATTTATCTTGCTACGAGAAGGAAAATAATTTAATTTTGCAAACGGTCAGAAGTTCAAGGTGGGAACAGACCGTAGGTCCGTATTTCGTAGATGGTTACTGTGAAAATCCACCCATAGTAATTGATGTAATGGGTGATTTCTGGCACGGTTGTCCAAAACATTTTTCTGGCTCGAGCTTTAATCCAATTATACGAAAAACATTCAAAGAAATTCGAGAACGGGAATTAGACCGAAAAGAATTTATAGAACAAAATTTGCCAAACCACACCTATATTCAAATTTTTTAATGTGCGATATTAGACTTGTTAAGAAAAAATGCTGAAGCGAAAGCTTTTTTAATACAATTAAAATTATTCCTAAAATTAACCCTAGAGATTCTTTAGTTGGAGGACGTGTAGAAACAATGAAGCTGTACTATGAAATAGACCCCTCAATTGGAGAACAAATCCGATATTTTGACTTTTGTAGTCTGTATGCGTATTGCTTACAAAAAAAGGAATATGGTTGTAAAAATGTTAAAGTTATCACACACAGCTTTGATTATGCACCTGACGCCTATTTTGGAATAATTAGTTGTCGAATCCTCCCCCCCAGAGACCTCTACTTACCCGTTCTTCCCTACCGTTTTAATAAGAAACTTTAATATCCTTTATGTGGAAGTTGTGTGATAAATAATGATTAAAAATGTACCCATAGTATTGACGAACGAGCTATAACGGTGGTTTTACCTTCGGAGGAAATCTACTACTCAATAAAAGAGTGTAAATACCAGCTGTTAGAAATTTTCGAGGTGTACCACTATAGTATTACAACCAATTTTTTCAAACCATATATTGACATTTTTTTAGAGCAAAAGTTAAAAATTCAGGATTTCCACCTAATATTAAAACATATCAAGAACAAAAAGAGTATTTAGACGCGATATACGAAGCGGATGGAGTAAGATTATAACCCGAAGAAATTGTTGCAAAATTCATTATATGGAAGAATGGCCTTAAGAATGGATAAATCAACAACTAAAATCATCCATCGCTACTCCCAATTAACCGAAATTGTCGCAGACCAAACAAACAGATTAACAGATTTCCGTCTAATCAACAACGACGTTGCCATAGTAGGTTATAAAATAAAAAGTGAGCTGGCACCCACATTTACAAAAGGTAATGTAATAATTGCTGCCTTTGTCACTAGTTATGGGCGTATTCATCTGCATAAATTAATTAATAAGTTGGGAAAGCGAGTAATTTATTTTGACACAGACGGAGTTAAATTTACACATTTACCAAACGAATGGCTACCCCCTCACGGTGGTAATTTAGGTGAACTTACATGCGAGACCCCGAATACATATATAACAAAATTCGTGTCCACCGGGCCAAAAAGTTACAGCTTTCAACTTGAAAATAATCAGACAATTATAAAACTAAAAGGAATAACCCTCTCTCGTGAAAATTCAGAAATTATTCATTTTGACGCTTTCAAACAGATGATTTTTGTACCAAATACCGAGTTTGAGGTGAAAATTCCTTTTAACGTAATAAAAGATAAGTACAAAATGCTTTTACGCGTTGGCAACTTAAGTAAAACTTTCAAAAAAACATTTTGTAAACGTGTGTTAAAGGAGAATATCTCTAGTGTACCCTACGGTTATTTAGAATATGAAAACGGCGAATTGTAAAATAAAATTGTCATCTTTTAATTATAAGTCTAAAAAACGTGTAACAAAAAAACCCGCAAAACAGGTTTCATTCAACCACATAGTTATTGTAAATGAAATCTCTTCCGAAAATCGAGTAAATACTTTATTTTTAAACAACCTAAGATTTAAACTTTTAACTACTAAAATTGAATTTTTATTAAAAAACGGGAATTGATGTATAATTTTTTGGTGAAGGAATTATTATGATTTATTTTTTATTCAAAAAGTAATTTTTGTATGTTATTTTGAAAGTTTATATAATTGGTGAAGGAATGATTTTGATAAAAAACATATTATACTTTAATAAAATATTTTTTTTTAATTTAAAATGTGTTTGTTAATTTTAATTATATTATATAAAACCGACAATTTACTAACAAAATACGTAGTATATTGTCTTTGTTTAAACAGTAATGTCTTATATAAAACTTCTTTCACCATTTCGAATGATGGTGCCAGGGCCTACTATGTCAGGCAAATCATCTTGGACGAACTCGCTAATTAGATGGAGGAATGAATTAATCGATAAACCTCCTATTAAAATTATTTATTGTTATTCGGTTTGGCAATCAGGTTACTATGATTTATCTCAGCTTTTAACCGATATAGAGTTTATTCGAGGACTACCTCCGATGGACAGCGAGTTTTGGGAATCAAATAGAAATTCCTTACTTATTATTGATGATTTAGCGGATGAACTTTACAAAAATGACCAAATTGCTAAATTGGTTACCGTCGACAGTCATCATTATGAAATTTCAGTCATATTAATCTCGCAAACCTTATTTCCTCGAGGCAAACAATCTCGTTTAATCTCTCTTAATATGTCAAATATAAATGTGTTTAAATCTCCTCGAGATTTAAGTCAAATTCAATATTTAGCTAATCAAATATCTCCCAATAATACAAAATTAATTAAAATGGCCTACGATATGGCTACTAGCGAACTTTACAATTCCCTATTTATAGATACATCCGTCACCACTCCGGATAACTTACGATTAAGATCGGACACATTTAATCAAAACGGACCACAAATGGTAGTTTTTTCCAATAATAAATAATTTACTATATTATTATCAACTTCATTAAAGACCATTTCTCCAAAAAAGACAGTACGTAAAAAAACGAGTCCTATTGCAAATCCCTCTGACAGGTTTAAAACACATTATCCATATTTAAATTTGTTGTATAAATCTAAAGGAGGGATACGTAAAATTTATTAGCTAACAGTTCTCCAACGCAATTAAAAGCCTTACAGACCGTTTGCACAAACTTGAAAGGTGGTGGAATTGTTTTATCTAAAGCAAAAAAAACACTTATCTAAATATAAAAAAAAACAATACGGTTTTTGGCCAGTCCGAAAATTTCACAAAAAGGAAGCGTGCTTTAATAATTCAGAAAGGCACTGGGTTCTTCATACCAGCCCTCCTAGGATCTATCGTTCCATTAATTGCCAATTTATTCAATAAAGGATAAAACGAAAAAAAATGATTTTAGTTCCCGCATCGAGTGTCGGACAAATATCTCAAGAAAATAAACAGCTTGTTTCTCCCCAGGAAACATATTATAACTTATTAGATAATGAGATGCAAAATACAGGGTCTTTTTTTTTGCTCGGAAAAGTGTTTTTTTTTCAAAAACTATTTATAGTACCGATTTCAAATTTGGAAGATCAATTCTCTATACCGGGGGACATCAGTTTGAGAAATTTGAGCGTTTTCGGTAATGTTTTTTACCAATTTTGAAAAATTATTTTTCGACCACTAGGTGCGAGATAAAAAATTTCTATTATAAAGTTGTAGGCCGTCATCGAAAACCCTTAAAAATTGTTCACTCGACGAAAAACAATTTATTTATCAGTGAAAATTCGAGCTTGAAAAATTTACAAGTTGGTGAAGCCAAATTACGATTGTTTGAAACGATAATTGAAAAGGGAACAAGTCTAATACAAACGTAGTAGAGTTTTCACACTTGAAAAAATGTACACGTTTGGTTTTTAAATGCAGATATTTTATTCACATAAATTTTTACAAAACATTTTCAATAATATCACCATTGGCTGCAACACAGGTTTGTGCGCGGACAATTAAGATCTCAAACGCTTTCTCTACCATTTCTGGTGTGACGTCTCGGCAAGCACTGATTATTCGTCTAATGAGTTCCTCCCTAGTTTCAATGGGCGTGGCGTATACCTTTGCTTTAACGAATCCCCAGAGAAAATAATCCAGCGGTGTTAGGTCAGGTGACCTTGCTGGCCAATGCACTGGACCATTTCTCCCTATCCACCTTTCAGGAAACTCGTTGTTGAGGTGCTCAGTTACTTGCCGGGAAAAATGCGGAGGGGCGCCATCTTGCTGAAACCACAACTGACGTCTTTCAGCCAATGGAAGGTCGTCGATTGCGTCACTCAGTTCGTTCTGTAGAAAATGTAAATACCTTTGGCCGTTGAGGTTCGTCGGCAGGAAAAAGGGACCAATCAAACGGTTTCCAACAAGTCCAACCCAAACATTGACCCGTTCAAATTGAACCTGGTGATGATATTCAAAACCCCAATGTGGGTGGATGTCAGACCAAAGATGGCTGTTTTGATGATTAAAGGGCCCATCTCTAGAAAATGACGCTTCGTCGGAGAACAAAACATGGCGCAAAAATTGTCTATCTTCTTGGACAGCATTTAGTAACCAGTTGCTAAATTCATAACGTCTTTGATGGTCTCCGTCAATTAGTCCTTGGTGGAGCGTAGCTCTGTATGGGTGATAGCGATTCTTACGAAGAATTTTCCACACACGATTTGCAGAACAACCCAAATCAGCAGCGGCGTTAGCGCAACTGTGACGAGGATATGCCACAAAGTACGCGAGTACATTGTTCTCGAAGTCTAAATCCGGTTGACCCAATCCGCGAAACCTAGGTTGCAAGTTACCAAATTGATTGAAATCGTGAATTGCTCGTCTTACTGTATTTACAGATGGTGCTCCATTTGGATGTCTTTCTGCGAAGATTTCAGTCACTCTTCTAAGGTTTTGCGCTGCTTCTCCATAGTAAATGGCAACTATCTCGGTACGCTCAGCTACTGAATAACGAGGCATTGTTCGAAATATTATCAAACACTGATAATAATCTCCCACAGTTTTCCTTTAAATACCCAATGCATGTTTAGGATTGACCTATAGCCTCGTGTTTTTTAAATCCGGTCGTTTTTTTAACCAAAGTTTCAACTGGATTAGGTAATTCGGTTTCAATTATCGTTTCAAACAATCGTAATTTGGCTTCACCAACTTGTAAATTTTTCAAGCTCGAATTTTCACTGATAAATAAATTGTTTTTCGTCGAGTGAACAATTTTTAAGGGTTTTCGATGACGGCCTACAACTTTATAATAGAAATTTTTTATCTCGCACCTAGTGGTCGAAAAATAATTTTTCTAATTTGGTGAAAAACATTACCGAAAACGCTCAAATTTCTCAAACTGATGTCCCCCGGTATAGAGAATTGACCTTCCAAATTTGAAATCGGTACTATAAATAGTTTTTGAAAAAAAAAAAAACTTTTCCGAGCAAAAAAAAAGACCCTGTATATTATCTTCTAATTTAAACAGTCGCTCCAAATTACGCGAATTTTTAAAAATACTGAGCGAGGCCAGGGAAATAAGAAAGGCAATACCCATACCTAAAGTTGAAATTACCAACTTTCAAGCACCCGTACCTGTTGCCCCATTAAACATGGGTTTATATTCCCCGTTAACCTCGCAAATTTATTCACCCTTCAAGACGCCCGAGGGAGGTAACGCTGGGGAAGCCACAGAGCTGCGTCTAAATACTATGACACGCAAAATGAAAGACTATCTCAGCGAGAGAGAAAACGAACAGACTAGGGGGGAGGCCAAATTCCCGGGTCTCTTAAAGACTGTAGATTCTTGGGAAAGGAAATCATCTACGCCGATTCTTAAGCAACAAAAAACAACTATTGATGATAAAATTAAAAAACGATTAAATCAAGAAAATTAAATATTTGAAGAATACTTAGAGAATACCGTTTAAGCAAGGAAGGTGATTGGGATCAAGAGCTAGATTCTGAGGAGGGTGCTGTTGGTAGCGTTCTAATATCACCGCAAAAAAATTAAAATCACCATCGCCTAAAAAGTATCCCAGGCCAAAACGACAAACACGACCGCCTTCGCGCTGGCAAGAATAATAAAAATGTGTAACAATAATTATGTGTGAAATAAATAAAAAAAAATTATTTTAAACAAATCTTTTTATTTCGCTTCCACTCTTTCATCAAATGAATACATATATTCAACAACGCTAAACTAGCATTTCTTTTTAAATTGAAATTATACAATTCGTTAATTATTTTACTGTAAGAAATCCCCATACATCTCGAGGTTAGAAAATAAATTACATGAGGTCCGCAGTTTTGACTTTTATCCGATTGAAATTTATGAGTGTTGTATCGAATACGCTTGCCATATTGTTTTAGCAAAATTCCATAGTCATGATGTGATCTTCCTAGAGAACAAAAAAGTCCAGAGTGTCGCCCGATTTGTAAACAGCCGTCCAATGAGACCCTGGGAGAGTGTCAGGATCGGTGTTGATTACGAAACAATAGCTTTTTTAATTGGAACTTTTGGCAATCTGTTAGCTGGAAACACTCCGATAAATTTATCTCTTGAGCGTGGATCACACTTGAGAATAGATTGGATTTGAATAGTGTTCATCTTTCACGTTACTGTCAAAATGCACAATTTTTCATATTGAGCTTTTGTTAAGTTGATTCCCCTAATAGATGGCTTCAAACTTCCATCTTCTTTCTTAAAATGTCGCACGTCGAAAGTCTCGTTACATTTTACGAGGTACGTGTCTCTTCCTAGGTCGTATGCTTTGTCACAAACTCCAATGTCTAGGGTATATTTGGGACTTCGTTTTTTTAATTTCATCGCGGATGACACTATTGTAGCGCTAACAACAAATATTACGATCACAAGACCCAGGATAACGTGTACTCTACCCATGGTTAACAAAATGTTGAATAAAGATTGAAGCGCTCTACACTTGAATTTTAACCATTTCTTGAGCGTAAAACGCCCCTTTAATTATATTGCCGGTCAAATCTTTCACAATATACATACAAGGCTCTCTCGTAATCACTCTCTGAATTTCAAATATTTCGATGGTAAACGTTCCCCTGTATGCTTTATCAAATGTTGATTTTGCAACGGCTAACCGAACTTTATCCCCAATTTTAAAGTTGGCTTCCCAATCATGCTAAGATTGGCATAATTTTTTCCCAAATTGCCGATTCGTTGACTTTATTGACATCTTTAGGCGTGATTCCCGTTGTTGAATGTTTTCGAGCGTTATAAGCTTTCGCAATTAATGGTAGTTTATTAAGATAATGTAAATCGCCGGTCTTGGTAATTATTTTGAATATTTTAGATTTTACCGTACGAACAAGTCTCTCAATCATAGAGGCCTTCTTCTCGGAATACGTGAGATAATGATGAATGTTATAACGTTTTAAGAGAGAACGAAATGGAGCGTTTCTAAATTCAGAACCCGCGTCGGTACATAAATTAAGGAGTACCCGTTTTTTAAAAATATCTTTGAACGCCCTAATAATCTCGCTCGAGGTTTTATTTTTTATTGGATGAATAAAAATGAATTTACTTAAGATATCCTGGACTAAGAGCGTTGTACGATAATTATTATTAAAAGCTTGTAAAAGAGGAAGGTCTAATAAATCTGCCATAAATGTCTCGTCAATAGTTGTTACATATATGTTGTTACGTTTAAAATTTAACCGCCTAGCTCTATGTTGAGTGTAAGTTGGTTGTTTGTGGAGAAAACGTATTGTAGTCTCAATACGTATGTCGATAAAATTGTTGCGCGAACTAAAAGTAATATTATTTAAATTATTTAACGGGTCAAATTTTTGAATACCCGTAAAATAAATGTCTGGTGGAATTTTAAAAAAAATCTGCTAATGAATTTTGAAATTTAATTTCCATACCTACCGGTATTTCTAAATTAAAATATAAGTTCTCTTCATCATCGGACAATATCGCGGTTTTTAATCCATCAAACTGTATCGGTTTGAATCGTTCTAATAAATCGCGTATAATTAAGTGTAATGTGAACGGTTGAATTTCATTATTATATTGTCTTTCTCCCTCATATCTGCCCGCCTCAAACACAATCGCGTAATTATTCCATTGTATTGGTTTAATAACAGGTTGAGACGGTAGATTAATTGCTATTGGAAGAGAACTTGGTGAATTATTTTCTTCGGAAGGATTTAAAACTTCTGGTTGGTTGACGTCTCCATTAATATTTGGATCTGTTGGTAAAATGTTGTTTAGATTTTCTTCTGGTTTCAGATTTGGCTTTTCTTCTAAATTAAGTTTTGGTTCAAGTTTTGGTTTTGTTTCTTGTTTCACTTCTAGATTTAGTTTCGGTTTCTTGTTAATTTTCTGTTTTTTCCTCCTGGGTTGTGATTGGATTTCTTCCACGGGAATTTGTCGTGGTAAATATTTTTGTTGATATTTATTCACAATTAACGCTTTTTTTATTCGAACATCGATAAAATTTGTTGCGTAAGTTTAAGAAATAGTTTTGGCGTGATTTGAGAGTGGATAATTAGAAAGATAATCACAGTCGACAAAATCATTTTCTCGAAATTCCAAAACAGAAGCTTGGGGCGATGCTTGAGGTATTCTTACTTGCACATCTTTTTGTAACTGTATTTTTAATTTTGAACTATCTTCGTTTTCATCTACTTTTACCGTATTTATTTTATTTTTCCTTTCAGTGTTTGATTGGCCTCAATAGTTTTAGCAAACTCGTTAAGTATATTATTTTGAAGAGATGTTGGAATAGTATTCTAATTTTGGTCTAGATCACCCTCGTAACGTTTGGGTGGAATTTCAATTTTAATATAATTCCATTGATTTTCTTCGGGTGAAATAACATCTGACACGTGCCCTACTTGTAAATGCGAATACTCCTTTGTTATATTCGAATAAGTTTCAGGAAGAATTATCTCTGCTAATGCGCAAGCCCATTTTTCATTGTTAAAATTTAAAGGTTTTGATAACTGTACTTTAAAGGTAGAAGGTGTATTTTCTGGATATATATCGGGTGATGCGTTCGAAGGTAGAAATACTACGAAACTTGACATCTTTATAATGACAGTTTAGTTGGGCGACATCTCGTTTTATATTAATAAAAGATTTAGCGTGATACATCGAAAAACTTGGGAGTTTAACTTTAAACTATTTGATTAACATCCTGCAACGCTACCGATCTACCACGCTAAACCTTAACATGAAAGAGTTAAAATATCTTTTTTTACGTAGGAAAAATAAGAACAATATGTTTATTAAAAAAACAGATTTATTCACATATTTTCAATCATTTGACAAGTTTTTTCAAGATTTTCCAAAACCTCAATGGGCGTTTCAACTTGATTATTTTTACAATATTCTTGAAAAAAGATAATATCTTCCATCTGCTCATCAGACGGCATGACAAAGTCCGGTGGAAATACAACATTTGGTTTCATTGTTGAATTTAAACTTTCTTCACTCTTACTAGCAATTGTCTTTTTTTTACGTTGAATTTTCTTTGGAGTTCCATTATCATTAACAAACTCGTTTAACCATTCTCCATGTTTTACGTTAAGCTCGTTAAAATAATCAATAATTTGATCGTCTAATATTTCTTCTTTGGTTGTATATTCTGGTTTCTTTGAATGAAGACAATCGCAAACATCAATACTAAGTTGATTTTTATAACTACTCGATAAGTGATCCATTAAGTGTTGTTTAAAAATTGTCTTGTCAAGATATTGTTCTTGACAAATCCGGCATTTAACACTAAAGTTTAAATTATCAAAGAAATTAAAAGCGTGTTTGCGACATGGCTTCTCGTAATAACAAGGGTTCTCGGTAGGAGATTTGCATTTAACTTCTGGTTTTCCCATAAATAACTTCATTTTTTTAACCTTTAAAGAGCTCGACTTTTGAGACGTCTTACGCTTACACATATCCTTTGGCTTTTAAATGTGAAAAGAATTATTATTTATAGAAATAGTTTTTATCGACATTTTAGATTCGTTTTTTAGTTGTTTAAAGTATTTTGGGTGGGGCCAAAACTTGACAAGGCTAAAAAACGAAGGTCGCGAATTCGTTTCCCCATCTCGCAATTAACTAATTAGCATTTTAAATGGCGAAAAAACTAATAAACAAAAACAACGATATCAAAAGTAAATAAGTTGAAGTATTTGGTGGGGTCACATATTACCGCCGATATCTCGGTCCGAGCTTGTTCGATCGTGTCGAAACTTGTTGGGGTGATAGACCGAGGCTTAGGGGTTGTGGACAGGGGTCAAGCATCGAGGTCAAAGATCATCTTCAAGGTCAAATTTGAGATTTCAAACAAAAATATTTTGATCGCTTTTTCCAAGGTCAAAAACTGGTTTTTGGAAAAAAAATTGGGGTCATTTTGGCGGCCATCTTGGCGGCCATCTTGGATTTACATATTCAAATTTAATCCTTCTCTACTCACTGACATTCAGTTTCCGTACAGGATGTGTCTTTCGACAAACAACTATTTCCCATTTGTTAATTGTCAAGCAAGTACCACAGTTAGGCCACTACATGTTTACACCTTCCACCAGCTCCAGATTTGCAACCACATTTTTCATAAGACACTGTACCTTTCAGGGTAATGATAGCAAAAACCGAATAGTGTGTGTTTTTTTTTTCAGAGTGAAAGATGCTTGGCAGGTTCCTTTCACAAATATACTAGAGTCTCCATAATGTAACAATGCATTTGTTATTTTACCGGTTTTAAACATTTTATAACCATTTGTATAATGTTTTCTATCTTTGCCAAGTTTTTGGTGCGCTTTAATCTGATGTCCTCCAAAATTGTCGGGAAAGTTACGTATTACTTTGGTCCAATTTCCTCTAGGAAATGTAGGTTCATCCTCTATCTGAATATTAACATTTCTAAGCGGTGAACTACGTGATGGTGATCCCATATTATGACCTGTAAAAGAAAATGTTACATATTGACATAGAACAGTTAAATATTTCATAAACTTACCTTGATTTTGGAAAGTTTTATTTTACCACCAAATCGAAAGCTACGACAAGCCTACAAGGCCTAAACGAATCGATAATGTTAACTAGCAGACAACACTTTTGGTTTTATGCAGCTCAGCTAAATCCGGACCAGCCTCCCAACTCTGAACTCGATAAATTTCTTATCGCGCTTGAAGAGGAACTAAACACGTATAGGAACCTCGAGAATGTGATAATTGCTGGTGACGTAAATATTAATATAAGTCTGTCTGATGAAAACATTTTGACATCCGATTACCTCAATATTCCAAATTCAATAAAATAAGTATCCTTAATAAATAGGCCTACTAGATATACTCTGAAAACCTCAACCTGTATCGATCACTTTTTTGGTCAAACTAACGGTAGCTACGAGATATTCGCAAACACGTACATTTTAAAAACCTTAATAAGGGACCACTTTCCCATAATTCTAGAATTAGAAACCCATAACTTAAAAAATAACCCTATTGATAAAAGTAATCATAACAGTAATATTATTGATTTAATAAATTAAAGATCTTGCTCTCATTTGAGACCTGGGACAGCTGATATTCAAAACACGATGGAAATAACGTGATTTTGGTTTTTCGGGATCACCTTAATTTCTTTATAAATCTTGCCCAAAAACCATATATCCCTTGTAAAAACCCCGAACAAAAAAACTAAAACCCTGTATCACCCCTGGACTGATTACAAGTATCAAAATTAGAGATTATATGAACTCTTGGCTTAAAAAGTATCCTAATGACATAGAATGAAAAAATAATTATACTATTTACCGTAATAAATTAACCAAGCTAATTAAATTGCTACTCAATAAAAATACATAATGCAAACAATGATAACTCTAAAATATGGTCAGTAATAAATGAGGTAATTAAACCAAAAATTAAAAATATAAATATAAATGGTACGATTTCCAGTAGTAAAAAAAATTCCCGGGGCATTGCTAATACATCCAATCAATATACTCTGGTGTTGGCCAAAATTTAGCAAACGATATTATGAACTCTAAAGACATTTCCCAAATTCAAAACTTTTACCCTTATAGTAACCACATCCGAAGTAATTGGAAATATTTTTTTATTAACCATGTAACTCCGGGTGATGTTCTTAAACATATAAAGTCCTTCATAAAATCCTACTTCCTTGGAATCGAAAATATTAGGCCTAACTCTGTTATTAAAAAAAACATTAAACTAAATATTATAAACCCTTTGACTCATGTTATTAACAAGAGTCTAAACACGAGTACTTTCCCAAATCTATGTAAAACAGCTTTAATAACCCCTATTTTTAAATCTGGTGATTCTGCTTTAGTTCAGAAGTAAAGACCAATCTCTGTACTCACTTGTATTTAAAAAATCATTGAAAAATGCGTTAAGACCCAACCCTATGGTTACTTATTAAAATTTTAATTATTCTAAAAAAAACAACGCCTTGAACTCCTTTAATACTTACATTCTTAACGAATTGGATAATAACTGTAAAATCTATGCTATTTTCTTAGATTTAGCCAAGGCGTTCGACACTCCATGTGTGCCATAATCGTTTACTTGAAAAACTAGAGCGCCTTGGCTTAAATGGACATACCTTCTTATGGTTTAAAAGCTATCTTAGTAACAGGAACGCGAAAGTGAAAATAGCAAATAGTGTCAGTGAAAGTGAAACCTACAATTTTAGAGTACCACAAGGAACGGTACTTGGCCCGATTTTATTAACAATCTATATTAACGATTTATTGGAAAGGAAAGCTTCTAACCTCACGACACCGTGCAGATCATTGTCGGTATCTCATTTGCAGAATTCTTCAAAAAAGCTAACCTCCGACTAATCGACACTGAAAATTGGCTAGACGTAAACTTACTCAGCCGAAATGCGTCTAAATCTAACTACATAACCTTTACCTTAACAAAAACTGGCGAAACAAACGTCGATAACCTTAAACTCCATGAAAACATAAACTGCTTATCCCAATTAAACAATGAAAACTGTATTTGTAAAAAAATTACGAAAGCAAACTCTGTAAAATACCTTGGAATAATTGTTCATTAAAACCTAAAATGGTGTGACCATATTAACTACGTCGCTAAACGTCTACGCTCTGCTCTATTTGGATTAAGCATGTTGAGTGATAACCTGAGTCTTCCTATTATCCGAACAATGTACCTTTCGTTGGTGCAATCTATTTTAACTTACGGACTAACATGTTGGGGTGGAACAAGTGAAAATCAACTCAAGATTATCAGCACTTTACAAAACCGTTGTATCAGACTATGTTTAAAAAACCCTGGAATCAGCCAACAAGTAACTTATATAACGACTTTAATGTACTCCTACTTAAAGACTTCCTTTATAAAAATACTCTACTAATTTTTGTTAAAAATAAACTTATTGAAAACGACTCTGACCCAGCAACTACAACTAAGAAATGGACTAGATCATATTCCGCCCACAATGTAAAAATACCCTTATGTCAAAAGTCAAAGACACAGAGAGAACTAGGTTCTTAACTCTTTATTTTAACTTTAAGTTTGAAAAATGTTGCAACCTACAAAGAATTCCACAAGCTATTTAGTAGTTGGTCAAAAACTACTGAGTTCACACAAATTCTAACAAAATTGAAATAGATTATATTTAAATTATTTTTTAAACTAATATGTATTATGACCGTAAATCATGGACTATTGTCATACTAATTTAATATGTAATTAACTTGCCCCCCTAAACAAAAGCTATGCTTAGTTAGGAGAGTACACACTCTAACCTTGTAAAATATTCAATTATTTATAAAAATAAAAAATACATAAATAAAATAAAAAAAATAATTTAAGTTTGGCAAAATTGCGGTGACGGTGAGCGTTAACGGATGATATTTGTATTTGGGTTTTTTTTCGTCAATGCTCACCGCCGCGACGGTTGCGATTAAGCAGTTTTTTTTGAAATTTTATTATTGTAATAGTGATGTGTATTGTGAGTTTGTGTCGTGTGTGAATGTTGAGTTTGTGTTTTATACGTACGTGGTCTCTACTCTCCAACCTCTATTTGTTGACTTTTGAGACGGACCGAGTGCTGAGGGTTACGGCCAACGTCTCAACGTCCAAATGGCAGGATTTCCACCAAATGTTCACATTATACGCCTCATAAACATTTTGCGATCGTATCGGGCGCGCTTCGCACCCGAGCCCTCCTGCAGGAGAGGGGATTGTTGTACCGCAGAACCACGGATATATGTTACGCTTCACTGAAAATTATAAACTCAGTTTAAGCAGAAGAGTATATTAATAGTTTTTGAAGTCTTACATTTATACGTATGAAATTATTTAGGTCAAATCTTGTTTTAGCGCAGTCAACAGTGATAAGAAGGTTAAAGGGTAGAACCAGTGGGTGGTCCAATTAATTATTTTTGGTCTATCGGTACTTTTGAACTGTTATGAGTCATTTATGAATACAATTTGTAGCGGCATACAACGCGCTTTTTTCGTTTTGCTTACTTAACAAGTTATATAAATTACAAAGTTACGAGTAAAGTAAGCAAAACGAAAAAAGCGCGTTGTATACCACTTCAAATTGTATTCATAAATTACAAAGTTACGAGTGAACTTATCAGATTTTAATAAGTGATACATGTGGTTACGTTGGTTTTATTTATTTTGAGATATGCGCTGTTGTTTAGCCTTCGCTATACAGTTAAGGGTTTTTTTGTGTGCGTTATAAGCCGGGAATTGTTAACCTTTAAGTGTTTTTGGTTTTTTCTATTTCAATTTTCATAACCGTGGGTATATGGATTGACTTTGTCTGGATTTCTTAGTATTTGAATTACTTTGTTGTTTGATTGGGTTATTTTTATATATTTATTATTGCTCATTTCTGGTATTATAATGTTTATTACTGTTTGTGTTTAGATAGCCTTTCTTGATTCCTAAGTATTTGAATTAACTTGTTACTTGGTTGGGTTATTATTATATATTTTTTATTGTTTATTTTTCTTCTTTTATTTCGTCTATCGAAAGTGTTGATAATGTGGGGGATAATTCATATCTACGATTTTTTTCAATGGTTTTTATCGGCTTCGTTGAGTTGTCGACGTGCGCCCACGCAATTTTTATTAGTGCTTTCACTCATAATTTAGGTTTTCACTCTAACTTTTGTTTTCCATATAAATTTGACTATTTAAAACCTATAATCCAATGGGTTGGTTTTGGTCTTTAAAATAGTTTCTCACACGTTTATTTTGTTACGTTCATGAGCGTTCTAATAATTATAAATTTTGTATTTTCCATTTCGTTGCTTTGTTAATTTAGTACAGTTTTCGGTCTAAAGTTGGAAATTTGTTTAAGGCAATAACATTTGTAATATTTATTATAATTATAATAAAAAATATTCTACTGGTTTGAATAGCTCTGGGATAATGTTTTTTGGAGGACGCTGAGAATATTTCAAAATATCGTTGAGTGCCGTGTCCAGTAGCTTATACGCCCAAGGACAAACTCTTCCGAGGAGAGTTATATTTTGGCATGGATACCATATTGTTTTTATTCAATTTTGTCATTAAGTTAGCCCCCAACTGGTTTTCGTGTGTAACTATCGAATGAATTCAGCTCATATTTATCTGATGGTGGCGCATAAGAGCGAATGATTTGCGCAATCGATTTCTACTATAGGTGTTCGTTGATACAATGAAGGGGGGGGGGTATCTTTAAACTAGCCCAATCATTTAATTTTTAATTTTTTGAAAGAACCATATCGGCGCACTATTAACAAAGTTGGCGCATAGGAGCGCTGGAAGAGAACAATCGATCCCATTTATTGGATTTCGTTTATGATTGGGTGGGGGAGCCAACTTGATCGACCCTAATTCCCACCGAAGGTCAATGTCAATCCCTCATCGAAAGGATTTCCAGCGTTATCAGTTCAAAATCCTTTTCTTTCTCTCTCCACCTAAAAAATCTTGAGACCGCTTGGAAACATTCCCCCCCCCCCCCAAAGCGCCAACTGTTCTCTTGCTCAACTACACTTTCCTTTCGCGAATGGTTCTTGTTTTTATGTTCTTCTCTTTCCCTCTCTGCAAAAAAACATAGAACACTGGGCAGCATTCCCCTCCCAACACTTAAATATTATCTTGCTCCACTGCCTTCCTCCTTTCTCGAGTGGGTCTATGTTCAATGGTAGTGGCGTTGTAACGGTAACCCAAAGGTTGTAGGTTCGATTCCTGCCCGAGGTGCTATGATTTATCTCAGTCACTGTGGTATGGACCCATACGCAGAGGTATTACTTGGTTAAATGAAACAGCTAATTTTATTAATTCCTGCTTAATATATCAAAAATAAATTCTTATTGATATACATATTTGGTTTGTATGAGAGAGATCGCGGGCACCCCAGCGGGAGAAGGGGACGCGTTCGTGGTGTCGCGTACGGAAAATTGCATTCGTAGCGTTCCAGGATACGCAGTTAGTCGTGTCGTGTGGAATAGTGACCGTGTGCTAAAAGTGTAACTCCGTCGTCGAAGATGAAGCGTGGGTTCTAGCACATCTTGGACTGATGAACGGTGTAAAGCTCGTTCTTCTTGCTCAAAATGTGAACCATCTCAGGTATCGTGACTTTCTTATTCAGGATGCACTCTCGATATGTTCTATGACCAACCTTTTTTTTTTCACCTCCAGTCGAGAGATCCCCTTTTAAGTTTTATTTTCTCCAGAAGCTGACAATGGTGCAAACATCTTCGGACTAAGACCGCAAAATTCCTCGATTGGCGTAGAATCCAACTCATCCTTGAACTTTTCAACTTTTCATACTGAAAAGTGGATGATTTCACGATTACCCCAAAAAGTCGTATTTATTGTTGGCTTCGACGGAAAAATCATCGTAAAGATCGACCGTTTTGATGACATAAGTTAAACTTTCTATGAATGAGAAAGATAGGTGGGTATGTAATCGAGATATTTAGTGTTTTTATTTAGCAGTATCTGTGAAAAAAAGTTTCGCTTCGTCATGGTACCGCGGTCTTACTACATCGCAATGAAAACGTTACATAAGGAGTTTGGAAAGTTCAAGAATGAATCGTGTATAAATCGGACGGTCAAAGATGTTCTTTTTCGTCATATGGTCCCTACCAGGTCGTTATGAAATATGGTTCATCTTCTGAATGCTGGAGAGCTGGCCTTTTAAGTTGATTTCTCTGGTGTTTGTATCAAATGAAAATCAATGCGGTTGTGGAGATTTTCCATGGTTGTATCTATAAAATTGAAAATTAATTAGTAAGTTTTCATTACTTATTACAAAACACAGCAATATACATGAGTTTGAAGAAGTTCCTTTCAAAGACATTGGTAGCTAACTTGCGTTTCTCGGTATGGAAATTAGTGTATTTGTTCAACCACGTTCCTTGCTCGAACGAGAGGATGCGGTGCACTTGTCCAATTTTTATGGCCTTTACCACATAGTACTTGAGGTTCCGACAATGGACAACGTACTTCTCTTACCTATTGAGAAATGGAACGAGCTTGCGATGACTGTTCTTCAGCGAAATGTTCAAATGGTTCTGTAACGATTCCGAGTAGTCGGATAACTCAGTGGTTTTAATTGTACGTTTCTCAGGCGCCAACGGATAATCGCTGTGTTGGAATATCAATACCGCTAAATAATTATATACTCACTTTTTGACACCATCCATTTTTCTGTAACCGCAAAATAGGCTCCTTGTCAGGCATCGATATTTTTAGGGACCATGTTTAGCGCATTCCACGATGTGGGCGTGGTAGTATTCTTCGGAACTGTCAACACTATGTCTATGAAGATATTATCTACAATGGCATGTGGTTCAACAGTTCTTAGTTTTCTCTCTCAGGAGTCGACTTAAACTTTATATCAGACAAAAATGTTTTTCAGTCCCACAGTAATTAGAAGAAGGTCACAAACTTCATTTTTACTCACGTATCGTATTTCTCATATGTTAACCGATTACTTGTAAACACCTTCAAAATTATGCAGTTTTCAGTCTAATTTAAATGGGAAAACTATACCACACATATCAAGCTGACTTTCGTATAGTCTGTATTGATCTACCCGCTGCGGGTTGTTGGAAATGTTTTGTGGTCATCACCATTTTTGACATTCAATACGGCTATTTTGGCAGCTAATTTTGGTGAAAGTTTAATATAGTACCCACCCCGCAAAGGTAAATAGGTAATGACGTTAATTTGGAACAATAAAATGTGATCTAGGATCCAGTCAGAACCCTGGTTCTCGTATTTGGCCATTGACCGGGTAATTTGAAAAATACTTTCACTTATTTGGGTGCAGTGTTTCCACACGGGTGACTTTATTTTTCCCTTTTTTTTGAGCGGATAAATTAATTTTTCCCGTTTTCGAAAACCCTTTTTCCCACAATTTTTCCCGCTAAATTTTAACCGACGGCACTTATGTTAAAATCGCGTGCTCCACAGAAATTATGATTTTTTCCCCAAATGTGGACTAAATGATGACGATTTTCATTCCATATTAAATTTAAGTTTAAGGAGGCGACAAATGGTATAATTCCCTTATCGGTTCCTTTTTTCAGTTTTAATAGATTTTAAACTACTATACAGCCGCTCTGTTACTACATTAGAATAGGCAAGCACAAAAAGAATATCACTAGATTTGGAAGCTGAGTGAACATTGGTTCATTTTATGAAAGTAGCCCAATTGGGCTGGAAAACCGACCAACTGGCAACCCTGCTTCGAAATGAATAAATGATATGGCCCGTAAGTTCGTAACGGCCAGGATACGGGTAACCAAGGAAGCAAGGATAGGATCTTTGGGGTAACCAAGGACAGTAGATACAGGGACGAGAAAGTGTATTGGCGGCCTCTGTTGGAATATATCAGCTTATACGACCAAACGCAAGGAGAGTTAGTTGTAAACAAAAAAAAATGCCGGTCACCTAATTTTAGCGGTTCTTGACGAGGCTTAAGTGTTCAAAACAAATGGGCATTTTTTTTATTTACGCTCGTAGTTTTATTTTTAATTTAACATCAAAATGGTAAAAACTAACTATAATAATACTGTCCATGGTGAACCACGTCTTAACAATGGCCGCGGTTTGTTTACATCTAACTCCCTGTGAATATGAAGTCGTTTCAAAACGAATTTTGTTCCTGCTTTCTCGTCCCTGTATCTACTGTCCTTGGGGTAACGACCCAGCCGGGCCGTAGCAGACAATTCTAATTAAAACAAGAGCTGATTCGAGCATAGACGAAGAACGGGTAAATTGGAGTACGCAGTGAACAACCTTGCGCAGTGAATCTAGCGAGTTCAGAAAAGGTCTAGAAATAAGTACTATAAACAAAAAGGTCTAGAAATAAGTACGATAAACAAAAAGGCCTAGAAATAAGCATGCACTATATAGTTTTCTCTATCGTTAACTTTTCCCGCAAAATTTCCCGTTCTGAGTGATTTTCCCCGCTTTATTCCCTTTTTCCCGATTTCGAATATTTTGCAGCGCTCTTAGTCAGTTTTCCCCGAAAACGGGATTTATTCCCGCAATGTGGAAACACTGTTAATTGGGTGTCTAACACATCCGCGCTTAACGTGGAATGAGTATAGGCTCAAAAATATGGAAACACTTCCGCTTTACCGTTTTCATTCACAAGCGCGTGAATATACCCGGCAGGAAGTGTTAAAGGGAATATAACCTGCAAAGCAATCTTTATGGAAGACCCCTTCAATTTTTAAAATTTCAATGTACATAGGTGCCAAATATTTCTAAAGCCAAAGGCAAGAGTGGCCATAGCGGCAAACGTTGGTGTTCCACACCAAGTACTTGAGGTGATATTCCCTTTAAATACCACTTAATATCCTTTTTCTTGCAACTTATTACCAGTATAAAAAATAGTTGTCTGTATTTGTTTCAACTCAGTTCGGGGTACGTTTCTACTTGACTGGGTGTGAACCGTACCTAGACAACAGCACCATAAAAACCGTAGATATCTTCAAGTTGGTCGCGAAATTGAAGATTGATGTTCTGCTGGTCCACGTCAGATTCAGGTGGAACTAAAGGTGCTGGGTCTCCGTCGTTGGCTTTTAGATTTTCTTCTTCGCACTTTCCCATGTATTCCTGGTTACCAACATCATTTTATCTTTTCAAGAACTGTAATAAATGTTTATGCTCTGAATTATCCATTCGAACGTCGGCTACATGCTCCGATTGTCTTTCCTGATCCGCAACAGGCTTAGGTTTCTTTGATTGGGTAGATGTTGAGTCTTCCTTATAACTTTTTTTGGGATATGATACCGAGTTAGAGGTGGCTTGATGGGACGTTCCGGCGGCTTCTTCGTTCGACGTTCCGGTGGTTCCTTGGTTGGACGTTCCGGTGGCTATTTGGGCGGACGTTCTAAGGCTCCATGGGTGGGAGCGATGGAGAGAGAGATTACTCATTGGTCGCAGGTAGATGTTTATTGGGCAGGAAATGAGCTGCAAATGAGTTCAGGACAGACAAAGAAATATTTTGATGGGCTGTCTGACTTAAAACATTGAATTTCATTCAATCCAAATAATGGTTATTTTTAACCATATTTTGGGGCTACTTTTTAATCAAATGCGGGGTTATAATAAAGGTTAAACAAGTTTAGGTAACGAAATTAGCTGTACTTCGTCAACAATCAACCCAACGTTTTTACGAGTATGGGTCTTTTGCACCACATAGTTTGACTTAGGACCTAAGACATATTTTAGTCTTCCAACGGTTCCTAAGCACAATTTTCAATTATATTTAGCCTCGTTACGGGCTCTAAATGTCATCTAGACTCTTTACCAGCCCTAGACAACATTTCACCTAGTCACAGGCCGAAGACGATAAAGAGAAGGTTTCTGTAGTTTGAGGCCTTGAGTTTTTAAGTTAAAAGATATTTAAAGCAAACTAATTTGAGAACGCCCAAAAGGAAAATTTCAATTTGTCATATAAAGTTCAATGTTAAGTTCTAAATTCTCCTTAAGTGAGGCACCTTTTCAGGGGGGGGGGGTAAAACCACCTTCAAACAAAGGTGCTATAATATAACATACAGGGATAGTAATAAAAGCCCCTTTCACTCTTGCATTTCTTGTAAAGTAAAGTTTATTTGCTTTTAATTTATTTTACTTCAGATGAACCGTGGTGTGGTTCGAATTTATGTACTTTTCAAAAACAAACTTAGATCAATTGCTTTTTAGAAAGACTGAAAAGTAAATATTGCTTTTGAAATAAAGAATTTTTGAGAAATTCTTAAAGGTTTATAAATTTTACAAAGAAAAACGCACTAAAATTTTTTTTAGGAAAGGGGCTTGATTGATCAATTTCTCTGAAATAGAAGATATCCAAGTATGCTCGAATTAAAAATTAATTATGCTATATCGTATATTATCAGCATTTGTACTGAAATTAAAAACATAAGCAATTTTCATTCAATTTTAATAATACGGATGGTTTAAAAATATGGCAAATTTATTTGGACTCATTAATAAGACTAATGGCGATGCCAGGCAGTAGCCCGGGAAAGCAGACATTGTTACTTTTTTAAGCTCAATTGTGCAAGAAATTGTTTCGAATAAGGGGTGATTACGAATGACACTCGAGCAAAATATTGAATGAAATTTTTGAAGAGTAAATTTAAAATACCATGGCCATTTTAATACCCGGCGATGAATTCTGTGAGACTTTTTTCGACTCAGCCATGATTTGCTAAAATGTGTTTAATTTGGTTTTATAATTTTTTTGTAGGAAAAACGTTAAATTTTAAATAAAAGAGTACCGAAATCAACCGACACTTTACTAACCAAACAGTGAAATGTGGATTGTCTTTGCTAATTCAGAAACCTCGTTATATTTTGAAGTTAACCTTGTATTAAAGATAATATGTTTAAAGCTTTAAGTGAAAGGTTTTAAATATAATAGCTTGAAAAAGAAATACCAGATCAGCGAATTTTTCAACAAGAAGCTTAACTAAACTATGTTAGCTTACTTCCAATACTGGAAGTAAAACCGTTACATCGAAAGGCTAACCACTATCGAAAATATTGTACATCTGATAACAGACGATTTCTTTGATTTCACATGGTAAATTAAAGCCAACTGGTTTCATTTTCTGAAAAATGATCTAATCCAATACCCAAATTTTCATCGAACTGCAATTAGAAATCAATTCTGTTTAGTTGAACGAGTTTTTACAAAATTTAAAAAAAGTCGAGTTCAATATATATTAATAGGATGGGATATGAAACTCATATCAAAATTTCGATATAAAAGTCGAATTTGGATCTGCCGAGTTTTGGATATAAATTGGGATTAATATTTAATCGAATATTTTCGTGTGGGAGACTACTGTAGATATAAGAAATTAATTTAAGTTTAATTCTTACTCCAGCCATATAAAATTATAGAAGGGCAAAAACGAGTTGGTTCTTTGCGGTATAAAAACGGAGCCACCAACCCTTATGAAAAATGTCTCAATGAATCTCAATATTTTTTTACGGTAGTGTTTGGAATATATAAATGATTTCCTTGGGAAAATATGGAGAAATGTTCCCTCTTTTTCCAAAGAACTTTCTTAAAAACATCATGAACTTAATTCTCTAGAAACCCTTAACATTTTTTTTCTAAAAACATTTATTCTTAATAAAACCATAAAATTATCTTAACCAATAATTTTAGACATAAATTATTTTTATTGAATAATTATTATAATTTTTGATTTTTTTTTGCGGAAAGTTAAAATATTTGACAATCTATTTATTATTAAACTCAAACAACCTTGTTATTTTTAAAACGTATTTCTACACGTAGCTTACTTCTTTCATTTTAATAAAGCACTTCATACTAGTCTGTTTTTTATCGAAAAAGATAAGAAACCAATGCTCAGTGACAGGAAACAATTGGGTCCTAAGAATAATCGAAACTGCACTTAGGCGCGTTTTTCGTCGTTTTGGAGGCCAAATTACTCGGATATGGTTCAATTTAGGAAAACATATCTAAGGACCCTTTTCGCTCTTTGTTACCCAAAGAACACGCTTGTTCAATTGTGCCAGAAGATCAAAATATTTATCATCGTTGTAAGTTTCATTGTTATTCATCTTAAGCCTTTTAGCCTCTGCTTTCGTATTAAAAATTAGCCAAACCATCCCATCCCGTCTAAGCACTGTTTTACAATTGTTTTATAATGCATCGTGCTATTCGCTATCGTTAGCATTTCCGCAAAAATATTTAAAAGAAGCTATAAGCCTCATACAGTTATTCTCCAAGTGCGAATTAAGAAATTATTAAGTGAACGTTCAAATGGTAATAATAGAACTATAAATTCCAGGCACAATCTTCCCTTATTTTGTCATTTTGTCCCCAAACATTTTAAGCGAAAACTGAAACTCTCCTCCTCAAAGCTTGTTTTCAATATCACCTCTCAATTAATGTATAATTTTGCTTTTCTATCCCCTATTTCTAGGCCTCCGACTGCCAAAATATATAAAGGAACATAGAGAGATCGTTAAAGCTTTTAAATTGATGAAACGTTTTCCTTTCTTTCCGCAATGGTGTGATTGAGCCCAGAGGGGCTTAATGATTAAGCGATAACGGAGGATCAACATTTCTTATAAACGAATTTATTTCTAACTTTGCTAGAGGCAGCCAATGCCAAAATTAATTTGAATTCCGTGTGCCTAATTTAAAACTATATTAAGGTTGTTTAAGAAAAACAGGCGTAAAACATAAAAAAATTGATAAAAATGCAATTTCAATCAAATAAATTGATTTTCAAGTTTTTTATATATACTACAAGATGGCACAGCCACAATAGAATCCTCTTCATCCTAGCACTCTGGATTTAACTCCGTTGATAAGCGCACTGACAGAGGTAGGTAAATAGAACTAATACCAATCGATTGCCGTTGAAGATAATTCGTCGATTCCCGGGGACCTATACGCCGTAATTTCCAATCGGGGGATAAATATAATCCTTCGATTAAAAACCGCGATTCGCCACTGGCATAGGTAGATAGAGAGAACTAATACCAATCGAATGACGCCTGAACTTAATTTATATCGATTGCCGTTGAAGGTAATTCGTTGATTCCCGGATACATATTCGAAGTTATAGACTATAAGGACCTATACCTTCCACCGTAACCATCATCATCATCAGCATCACCAACACCGCACGATACACCAGGAGCGAAAATAACAGCCTGTTTCCTCTATAATAGAGGAAGAGGTTAACATCAACAACCCTGTTATAAATTAATCATTTATTTAAATACAACGCTGAATACTATGCCGTCCATTAATGATTTTCCAAGGAAGGAGACCAAATATTTAGAAGTGAGTGTTCTAATATTTTTATGGTTCTTATCTCAATATTGAAAATATTTAAAAATATTTACCCTACCATTCAAATTAAATACTTGGTGGTTCAGAAAATACGAAAATTAATGAAGTGAAATTTGAAACTAGACTGTTACCACCAGCACTGGCGACCCGGAACACAAAAAAAAACCTATTAAAACCCAAAATACTCACCCATCATTTTTCTGAGTTACTCGGTGTTTTGATATCGGGATCAACTTCTCTTAATTTGGTGATAAAATCTATACCTGTGCGTCCACAAAACGAACAGTTTTTGATCTCTAACGAGTAATGCCGTTGAAAACTGGGTTTCGATCACAAATTTCAAGGTATGTTGGTCGGTCAGAATTTAGCTGTACACCGATTACTTATTTCAAGATCACAGTAAGAATACGCAGTGTACTCTTAAATAACGCGATGACTATTAAAGTTTTTGTCACAAATCAATAGTTAAATATATCGGACGTCAAAAATTTTCATTTTTAAATTGTATTTAAAAATTATAAAATCAAATGCGCTTCCTCATTCGTTATTATAGAAATAAAAAATATCACAGATAATTAAACAAATTCCGAACCACCTTCGGTGTGTGAATACACTGACAAAAATTTTGCAACTACCCTGAAGGCGACTAAAACTAAGCATTAAATTAAAAGTAGATAGCAGTTTTCGGTACGGAAATGTTAAATTCCGTGATCATTAGCTTAATTTTATACAACAAGCAATACTGGCTACATAAAACAAAATAGTTATTTTGGCTACCAGTATATTTCATGAAAAGGTTGTTAAAAGTTCCGTATTGTATTAATGACTTAGAGTAATGTTTATAGCTTAGGAAATATCAATAATGCATTTACTTTGACGTGGACAGTCACTTCGAGATTAAATATTTATGGGAAATGAAATTGCTAGACATATCGATATAATAACAAACGGGAGAACAATACGTCACGGACATTTGAGTTAACACAATCCCTCCGATGTATTAGCTTCATTTTAAATATAACATTTAAATTTGAACTTATTTCCAATCATCTAGTATGTTCACTTAACAAACCCAAGAGGAAATTTATCGAAAAACAATTTCCGAGTTACCTGGTTTTGGACGTGAAGTCAGGGGCGTAGCGAAGGGCTTAGGATTGGGGGGGGGGGGGCTAAGTCTATATAATTGCCAACTCATTATCAATAATTTGCCAACTTTAAACATACAGTTAATAAGTAAGTGAATAGTCTAAGGTCAAAGTTTTATTACATGTATTATATACATGAAACGTTTTCAGTCTAATGCATAACAAAATGTTAGACATTGCAGACTTGTATACGTCCATTTTCTTAATTTAGCGCAACACTGGATAATTTCAGAAAAGTTGATATTGTCTAAAATATCTTATTCACTACCCATAAGCCTAAGGTCATCCAGTCGCCGGGAGTAGTGGCTCACTCCTTTAATCCCAGGCGTCCGGGAGGCAGAAATTGTGGATGGCCGTGTTAAGATGACCACCAATCCCCCAAACGGGTGGTCGGAATACTTCCGCCACGGGTGCCCCCACCCCTGTCCCCACGTATCATTGCCTGTTTTGCAACGGTTGAGTGGCGCCTCGACCATAAAGTGTTAAGGACTATCTATAATGGATGTATTGTCAGAGTAGTGGCTTACGCTTGCGGTGCTTGGTGGAAGAGCACGCAGAATAGTGCTATGGTAAGGAAGTTGAGCTCAATACAGGGAATTTCCGCCATTCGGCTTACTTGTGCCTACTGGACTGTCTCGAGCGATGCGCTGAGGGTCCTTGCTGGTATACAACCGTTAGACCTGGTGGTGAGCCAGGAAGCTGCGGTTTTCAGGTCCTTCTCTTTCAAAGAAGACAGCAAGCACTGTGAGGTAGAGTTACGAGGTGGTAACTACCTCTACCCAGGTGACCCATGGGGGGACCACCTAACGGTCTCATAAACATCAATGAGTGTAGAAATTGATTTTAGAAAGCATTCATTTATTTCATTTTTATTGCAACTTTAAAGTCTGTAAGTGAAAAATATTCCCGTTAAAGAAACAAAATGTTCCTATCCCTTTAAATACCCCAATTGTATGTTTGTTTCTCGCTCGAACCACTCCCAGCTCGGGTCCACAGTTCAAAATATCGGGGTGTGAAAATCGTTAGCCTTGTGAAAGGCAGGATGCCCCGATCTATTGGGTCTGAGAGGTTTCTTTATTGTTAGAGAGAGAGAGGAAACGTTTTTACGCAGTAGAACGAGAGAAGCAAGCGAGAGTGTAACATTCAAAATATTTGTATCATCTTTTTCCTTAAAATAAAGTGTTATGTTTATGTGTTTTAACTAATATCGACTAACTCACTTTATTCTATAAGCCCAGAGAAAACAGCGTTAAGAACAAAAGTTCGCAGAGAAAATAACAGAGTCAATTAATGTTCAAAACATTAAAAAGAGCAACTACCCAATGGTAATGGGGTAGAGGTGTTTACTGACGGTTCGTTGTCCAGTAGAGGTGCCGGGGTGGCATTTGCTGTGTACAGGGATGGTATAGAAGTGTATAACGAGGTCACTCGCATTAATGGTAAGGTGGTTGCGTTTTCTCTTGAGCTTTTAGCAATACATGAGGGTATTTGCTGGTTAAGGACGCAAGATCAACGTCCTGGTGATGGTGCAACGGCTTTTACCGATTGTCTTTTTGCTATTAACGCAATAAGCAATCATAAAAACAGTCGTGGCCTATGACATAAAATCCGTAAGTTGTTGAAACGGATGGTGACGCAGGTTACTTTTACTTGGATAAAGTCGCACACGGGAAGTGCAGGGAATGAAAGGGCTGACTTTCTTGCAAAGTCAGCAATCGAAATTCTAGAGGAGAAGGAAATGAAGCCTACTAAGATGGTGATTAAAAGGCGAAAAGGTGGCTCAACGAAGTGACGACTCAATTCTGATTCTGTTACAAGCTATAACCTTTTTAGGAAATCGTCATACAATTGACGGACGGAATATTCCTAGCACTTGCTCAAAGATATTAATTCACTAAGGCGGGGAAAATAATGATAAAAATGCGAGTCGTGGCCTTATCGTGGAGTGAATTAAATCCGAGAGAGGGGGTTACATACAGGGGAAAGCAAAAAATAAAACAATGAGGTGGAGATTCGAATTCAGAATGGAAACCCTTTGTCGTTAATCAATCACAAAATCTTTATTTTATACTTATAACCAAAACACTATACAAAATAATAAAATTTGGGGGAAATCAGATACTATGGTTCTTTTGATTAGTAGGATAGTTAAGCCATCACTATTACTATTTATTATTTTTTAAGTAAGGGATAACATGCACAATAGATATAAAAATAAAACACTCTGACTAACAGTAGCGGCGCCAGCAACATACCGGGGTAGGCCTGGGCCTACTTGAAATTTTGGTATGGGCCTCCAAAAGTCGCCTTAAGGAGCCTCCAAAAAATAATAATGGGCCTCCAAATTATTTAATATCAGAAAATTCTGTAATTTGTTTGTGAAATAATTTATTTATTTGTTAATTTTTCAATATTCAATGCGAGTGATTCACTTAACGACACTGCTGTTTTTATTCCTTTCAAAGGTACGAGTAACTTTTCTTTGACAGTAGTTTATTATTTAGTTTTAATTTTTCGTGAGCGCTACTATATCCCAATTGTATCTTTAATTTTATCTTTACAAATAAATGGTTCTTAAACTTATTTTACTTACGTCGTTAGTGTACCTACGTACACTCTGTTTAAAAAGTCTTCGACAGATGAAATTTTTGCCCTTTTTTAATTCTGCTAGAAAACTATAATAGATAGGTCGATGAAACCAATTGCAACTATTATTTATTTTCCAATATCTTTCGTAATTTATCGGTTTCGTCCGCCAAAAATTAATAGTTTGGCGGAAACCGTCAAAACTCATTTTTGACAACTTTTTAAATATTGGTTATACGGCACTGACTCGCGCGTTTTTGAATTTACAATGGTCGGTTCATATTTAGAAAGTGGAAAAATTATCCCTCTACAACCAACGGTTGAGAAGTTATGGCGTTTACAAACTTTCGTCGAAACTAGGAAAAACCTAAAATGCATCAAGCGATTATTAATAACGCAACTACGACAGCTATCCAACAACATTGAAAATATATTTAATTAAAGGACAGTTAAAAAAAACAAATTCCTAGGACAACTTGGAGGGTGGTTTTAAGAATATACGCTAAAGCTTTTAAAAAGCTATTTGCGTTATAAATTGTGTATAATAATTGTTACGAAAATTTTAAACCAGCCTTTAATTAAATATATGTTGTTGGATCACTGTCGTAGTTGCGTTATTAACAATCGCTTGATGCATTTTAGGTGTTCCCTAGTTTCGACGAAAGTTTGTAAACGTGATAACTTCTCAACCGTTGGTTGTAGAGGGATACTTTTTCCACTTTCTAAATATGAACCGACCATTGTGAATTCAAAAACGTCAGTGCCGTAGAACCAATATTTAAAAAGTTGTCAAAAATGAGTTTTGATGGTTCCCGCCAAAACTATTAATTTTTGGCGGAAGAAAATAATAAATAACACAAGATATTGGAAAATAAATAATAGTTGCAATTGGTTTCATCGAGCTATCTATTATAGTTTTCTAGCAGAATTAAAAAGAGGGCAAAATTTTCACCTGTCGAAGCCTTTTTAAACAGAGTATACATTCATTTTCGTAAAGTTGTAAGTTCTGATGTAAGGCATGTACATGTGAAGTACCGAAGGAATGAATGTAAATTGATAGACTGGAATTCAGTCGTAGAAATAAGTAAATAACCATTCATTTATTAAGTGTTATCGGTACACAAAAAGGATCAACACACACTATTTTTAGTGATGTTTAAATTCATAATTAGTTCAAATATTTTCGTCGCGTTACCATTGTACCCGAAAATTGCAGCACTTGCTTTATAAAATAAATAATCCATGTTGACGGATTTGAAAAATTTGTGGTGAGGGGCCTCCATAATTTTGGGGTGGGGGCCTCCAAATGGTTGGCCTACGTCCCCGAAAATCCTGGCGCCGCTACTGCTGACTAACTGATTAATTCGCAGATTTTCTAACGATTTTCAATAGGATCAGTCCCAACTTCTTTTCGTTCAGCCATACTGACTTAATACAGCGGGGTGAAACAATTAAAATGTGTACACTAAACTCTGATCACTACAATTAAAATATGTTGCTACAATTACTTTCGACTACAATTAATTCTTAACTCCAAAAAATTAACAAAAATATACGAAGGCGAGGGGAAAACACGATTGACAAAAAGGGCTCCTAGCAGTATAAAGATACGAACGGATATGAGCTCTCGAACTCGGGAGGGGTCTATTTTAACCTTTCCTTGGACAATAGCGAGGGGTAGCACCTTTCTTAGAAATTTTATCTCTACGTTTAAACAGTTATTTCAGACTTGACCCTGGGTATTCTACGGGGGGAGGGGGAAACAAAATTTGGTACTATTCACTAGATTTTCTTCGGGGCTGTTCTTCGATTTACGGGATTCCGGGTTCAACTTCCGGTTTACGGCTTCCGAATTACGCAAGACACACGCACACGCGTTTTCTTGAAGGGGCTCGATTGGGGACTTCTTGTTCGCAATGACAGTTCCAAACTGTCCGTTCGTCTCATTTACGGTACGGGAGTCCGGATGACGACGACGAACTTCTTGCGGGTGGCGTAGATACTTTTAGGGTGTAATTCTAAAACTTATGGCTAGGCGAAATGTTGGATCTCGTGTCGTTGGATGCTTATTCTCGGGATCATCGGAGGATTGGCGGTCAGCTGTGAATTGACTCGTTCGAGAGGGCTCATGAAACGGCTCTGGTTGTCTATCTGAATACTTAGTTCCATCGGTGGTGGCTTTTGGGGTATTGTGGGGTCTGACTGGCGAGACCGCACATAGATTTAGCGGATGGTCATTCCGAACTTGAGTTCCGAACCTTCATGCAGGATCGTGGCGTGTTCTGTCAAGAGAATCCAGAAATTCTGCCCCTTTTGGGCTCTGTCACTTAGTTTTGTTCGGGTAATTGGGGGGCGGAGTTGAAACAAAAAGCCACTGGTGACCTCCCATTTTACTTGGGTTATTGGTGCACCTAGGACTCGTGTCCCGTCATGGGACGGTGACGTTGTCCGATTTACGAAAGGTCGTTCGGGAGGGGGGCGGAATGTCAGAGAGTCTCGAGGTTCCTGTCCAGGCGCCCTCTCGACCCTGTGGCGACGGCCTTGAAAAACGAGCGCTTTTGTTGGGTTATCGCTATCTGGTAGTGGATTAGATGTCCATGAACATGATAATGACTATGGATTAGCTGAGGGGATATTATTGGTCTAGTTTATAAAGTTTTTGGGAAAAAATCTGGTTCGAGATGGCAAGGTATTGCACCACGGTAATAAGACGAGGGGAAATACGGCAATTAGCTCTATTATGCGAGGTCAAGTGACGGAAAAGGGTAAACGCTTCGTAACAAAACCGTTAATGGGAAAGCTCTCAGTATTTGAATCTAGGGTACGAGTTTAAATTATCTTTGATGTAAGATAACTGTTAAATAACTTATACTGAGTAGAGTAGGAACACAAATCCACAATGAATAATCCAAAACCCAATGGAATTTAATTTTCCGAAATTTGATCTTTTTGAAAGTAATAAAAATAAAATATTATAAAAAGTCAAATAGAAGCTACAGCGGTCCATTACATTAAAATTACTGGACATAAACGAGCTAAAGTGAATACTCTTGAATTTTTTCTTTGCCAACTCAAGTTCAAATTGCCAAGTTTGCCAACTCTAGGGAAATGTAAGGCGGTTGCCTCTTTGGAACCTGCCGTGTTCTGTGCGGTCTACAGTTTCCGCCGCGTAGTTTCTATAAAATTAGCGACGGAAAAAGATTTTGAAGATCTACCAGTTCTACCCGCCACAGTAGACTGTTTTTTGGGGCCCACAAATTTACTTTCTACTTAAGCAATCCCTTTAAATGCCATCTTTGCGAAGAGACCGGCCACCAACAACAAAATTGTCCAAACTTGACAGCCCCACAATGGCAGTGAGCCGCGGAAACTGAGCTTGTTGAGGCTTCAACGTCGAACACAACCCCCAAAATCATATCGGAAGACATACCTCCTACATCTATCGACGTTAATATGAATGACGGTGTTGATGATTCATCCAGTGGTTTTAAGGTGCCTTAAATACGCAAGGTCTGAGGCCCTCTAAGAAGGCCCATATTATTTCAACGTAGGCACGTGTCTACCGCTCTCATTGCCTTTGAAGTATGAGCCAGAAAATTGTCTTGTATGAAATATACCCTTAAGAGAAAAAGTTAGAAGAAAGTTAAAATATAACCCTGTGCGGATCGAGGGGCTAACCACTACCTTAAATTCTATGCAGTGAGGACAGCCTTTGCTAGTGCTAAATCCGTAAACGATTACCTAATCACTTTGGTACAGTCAAAGCTACGGGCTTGTACCGATTACGGATAGTGATCAGCCCTCGGTGCGGATATATAGAGTTAATCACCTTTCAACGTCTTCCAAGCCGTATATAGCCGCTTATTGTGGTTAGTGGTCGGAATTGGATAGCCATTATCTCAAAATATTACCAAATATATCAATAATTATTAATTGGATAGATTTACACAAAATAATGAAGTGGGTTGATCAATATCCTAAACTAATATATAGTTATATCAACAATCTGCAAAACACGATGACTGTGGTTCTATATTTCAACTTTATTCATTCGGATAAAACTTAATTTTTTGAAGTATTGTTTTTGGGAAGTAACGCATTTTCTTTATAACATTTGTTTTTAAAACACGGAAAAATATTTTGTATAAACATTGTTTAAATCAACAATTCAACAGTTTTGCTTAGAATCACGAATTTATAGAAATGTCTATGTCGTCCAAGAAATGACAATTTTGAAGTTTTGCATAATCTAGGGTGTATGACTTAAGCCAATATCCAAAATTATTCATTTACGAAATATATGTAGATATCTCTACGTTCACACTTGCAGCTGGAAAGTGCTTCGAAAAAGTGGCCTCACCAGACCCTTTTGGTGTGGGGGGTGTGGAACATGCATAACTTTTTCCCAAGACCCCTTAAAAGGTAGGCTGTAGCCCCCCCCAAACTTATCAATAGCCGACGTTATCTTCAAAGTCTCCTAAAATAGTGTATTGACTACTAAAAGTCTTAGAGCAAACTAGTGTATAAAGCTACCTTAACGCTAAAAAAATACTAAAATTATTTACATTCCTCGAATGCTTTAAACTGTACGCTAAAATATGGAACGTTGTCTTGAACAGTGCCTATACACGAAGACGGTAGCCACGGCGAACTTTTACGCTGATGATTCCTCTGACTAAAGGTTACTTATATGTGTTCCAAGCCCCACAAATTTTGTAACATTAAAGCGTGGTCCCCTTACTGATAGCTTCGTTTTATCTCTAATTATGCATTACCTAATTAGACGATACTTAGGTCAAATACCTATTTAGTGAGATCAAAAGGCACGTATTTGTTATTTTACACCCATGTTATATAAGTGTGTAGTTTTGTATAACTATTTATTCCGTCGGCAGTTTTGAGAAACAGTTGAGATTTTTAGTCAAAATACGTGTTGGTCTAAACGTTTCCACCCTCTAGTACGTGTATCACCATTTCATTATATGTAAGTTATACTATAAATAGTTGGCCCAGTTTGCTCCCCCTCCCGAAAGGAAACGCTGGCGACGCCACTACTTCGGAACAATTTGTAACCGTTTTGAATCGTTTCAATACGGTTTCAAATCGTTTTGAGTCTTCAAACCGCCAACCTTTTATAAAAAATGCACGATTTTCTTGGGACAGTAAAACGGACATTTGAAAACTATGTACAAACATACTTAAAAATTATTTTCATCTAAGAAATGGACTCTAAGGGCCCAGTACCAAAGACGTTTATTTTCGATCGCAAAATACCGTTCGTGATCCCTAGTTTTAGGTTATTTCAGAACTTCAAAAATTTTAGCCACCAAGCAGGGCCGCGTTCCCGCCTAGGCAATTTAGGCAATTACCTTGGGCCCGCACACCACGATGGGGCCCGCTCCGCCTGGATTTAAGGTTCAAAAGGTTTCCTTATTTCTTTATACAGTTCAATTTAAAGATATAGGTTTCAGATCTATAGAAAAACGGACCAAGCAAAAACGGTTTCGAAAGAATTTTAAAACCTTTTTACATTTCAGTTGAGACAGGGTACATGGTGATAAAAAGGATGTTTAATCTGTTAAAACTCGCAAAAAGGGCACGATTTAGTATTGTTTAAATTAATCAATACTAAATTCTGCCCTTTTGTGAGTTTTGTCTTCACGTACCCTGATGCACCAAAAACTATATTATCTTCGAAAAGTTGACGACTAATTTTTAAACAGATATAGCGGCTATATAAAAAGAAAGAAGAAATTAAAGTAAGAATAAAACTAATTTGAAGTTTGTGAACTTATTACTATAATGCAATACGTTCTATAATAGAAAAATAAAATAAGTACATGTATGGGGCCCTGTTTGAAAAGTTTGCCTATGGCCCGAAAAACCGCTGACCCGGGCCTGCCACCAAGATAAATACGTCCACCCCACCACTCTAAGAAAAATAGCATACAATAACGTAATGTCAAGGGTTTAGGGTTTGAGTTTGACCTTTAGACGAAAGTGAAAAACAGTGGTGGATATCATGACCTATTTTTTGGAGGGGGGGGGGGGTGGAGCAATCACTAAAAGGTTCAACAATGGTTTAAATCGATTCAGTCCTTTTATACATCGTAAACCTGTTGTAGGATAATAAATAATGGGAGTAGCTGCTAATACGATCTGAATTTAATATTTCAATTTAATTTCCACATTTCAATTTTTTAACTCCACCAGGATTTAAGACACATCCTAGGCGATATGGTGTTTGGCTTCATTGAACAGCGTTTCGTACCAATCAAATTTGCTCCTCCTAAGAAACCTCTCTATGAGGCAACTGGCGACCCCTGGATGCATAAGTAGTCTTTTGCTATTTTGCCTACGGTGGGGTAGTTTATTTCATTTAGCTAAAAAACATAAAACAATTAGGTATACGGTTGATCCAAAATGATCCATGTATTAAATCAAAAACTACAACGTACAATCCTAAAATGATCTGGATTAATAGACCCAATATAAATGTATATTTGAATTATTTAAATAAATGATAATTATAAATTATTATTATTAAATAAATTTGAATACATTCGGAAAATATTTCACGGATTTCAATTTTGTTTTGCGTGTGCTCTACAATTTCGTAGTAAGACTTACTAGTAATCAAAATTTGATCATAATTATTGAACGCCGATGTGGACCTTTAAAAGTTTAAATATTTTCTTAGTAAAGAGATTTATATTTTTTCTATTCGTTCGAAAATTTCAGGATGCTACGACATGTAGTTTTCGGGTAAATTGGCTGGATTCAACGTTTTGTCATTAGTAATAATCGAAAATACCTGCCACCACTGAAGAATATTAGTTGGAGGAGGAAGTAGATCGTCCTTTAAATATTTTAATATTTCAGCACCTTTCACATATTTCTTTGGTCGTTTCGAATAAATTGCGTAAAAACAATCTCTACCCTCGGTGTCAACATCAGCTGTCTCTTTGTTTCTAGTATCGTAGAACTCGTTGTATGTGTTAAGTATGGTGTCCTTGACTAATTTAAATTTAGCCTTGCTGCAATGTTCTTTGAAAAAATCAAGTTTCAAGGTTGGATCTAAAGCTAATGAAAATACAGAGGAAGTAATCCGATGCGTTCTTTGTTTATAACCTATTTATTCAAAATGGCATCTCACCTACGGCTATCCACGTCGCAGCGGTGTTTGAAATTTCTTCGTAATGTAGTAGCTTCCTTTACCTAAATTGCATGCTTCTTTAAGAGGACCATTACTTCCTACAATTGCTTCAGCAATTTTCGTTAAAAGCCATTGATATGTAGGTAATACCAGATATATAGTAGGATTATTTGCCGCAGAAATTCTTTCAGTGGCTATGCTGAATTTCTTTTGATCAAAAACCATTTTATTAACTATTTCCAAATTCAGAAACAAAAAAATATCACTTTTAAGACGTTGACAAAACGTTCAATGTTATCCCACTCTGCTTCGGTGATATGAAACCTTTGTAAATCGAGATCAGTTCTTATAATTGTCTGAAAAGACTTAAATAGAAAAAATGTTTAACTACATTTTCAATGACACTGAAATATGACATTACTGGATTACTGTTTTCAAACGCAGTGCTCTTTCTAGCATGGAATACGTTGAATTCCAGCGGGTCTTGACGTCTAGTACAACTTTAACATCACCCAAACCATTACTGAGATTTAATTCACAAAACATTTCTTCTTTCAGGTTAGAAACTCAATTTTTAAGACTACGCTCGAATCTGAAACGATTTTAACCTAGTTAAATTGTGATATAGCCAAATTGAGTAAGTCCCCAATATTGAACGCCCGAAAAATTTATTTCCAAAGTGTTATACATTTTGCTTCCCCTGGGTAGGTAAAAGGCCTCCTTCTACCAACTTGTTTTTATTGATGTCCTCGTATCTCGGTGAATAAG
Source organism: Leiobunum rupestre (assembly GCF_980474605.1). Taxonomy (NCBI): domain Eukaryota; kingdom Metazoa; phylum Arthropoda; class Arachnida; order Opiliones; family Sclerosomatidae; genus Leiobunum; species Leiobunum rupestre. Next base: position 50,129,689 of record NC_143388.1, on the reverse strand, counting down.
AGACCAATTTTCACAGATCAATTTTTATTTTATCTTTTAGAGTATGCGCTACAAGTTTATAATTGACATTTTTCCGCTACCACCTACCGGTGAAAAAATAGTTTTTTCAAAACCGTGAAAAATTGATCGATTTTTCTGAAATTTCATAATAGAGCCATTTACCGTCTACTACACCTTCCCTGAAAATTTCAAAATTCTAAGTGAAATAGTTTTTGATAGAAATGCACTCTTCGTGCAATTTGGGACACCCTGTATATTTAGTAAAAACGCATATGTTCGATGTGTAAGTTAACGCTTTCTACCATTATGTAGTTTGAAAAACCAAAAGCACAGCCGCGATAGCAAAGATCTAGGGCTCTGGATAGGTTGGCCTCCAATGAACTTAGTAATATCTACGCCGCGCCGTTGCCTCAATTCGTGCCTATCAGATTAAGAAAAAAGCGAACAAAGAAAATTACTTTTGCTACAGTACCACCAATCGTGTTAGTCTCAGCATTAACTACTTCTGCGTCATCTGGTCCATACTCCTCTTCATTATCGTGGTTAGGTGTTGATTTAAGATTGACCAAAATAGCGCATACCGAGAGATGAATAACGTGTGCAACACACCGAATTCGATTATCCGCGTTAAATCTTAGTACTAAGCTGGCAGTTCGTTGTTCGAGCTCCTTCGTGAACGTATCGTTGTTTGATGCATTGTCCAAAGTTATAGCCAAAATCTAATATGTGCATGGAAATATTACTTAAAATACTTGAAGCTCAACGCCTTTGGAATTTGAGTAACTGATTGAAAGGTTAGGTTGTACTAGGCTAAGTTGCGTTTAGCTGATAAGATACATTACACTGACACTATAACTCAATTACTCATAGTATACTACTTCCTTTCACCATTAAATAAGCTTTAGCAGTTACAGCGCAGGTTTGAAACTATTTGAAGAGTTTGCTCACTCAGTTTTAGTCAGATACATACATGTAAATAGTGAATTATTACCTTTCTTATTTTCCTGTCGTTAACTATTGCTAGTAGTTTATCACATATATTTTGGCCTGTATGCCGTATTGGAAAATGAGCAAATCCCAGAAGAATACTACGCATCACCCAACCAACACCAATCCAATGCACTGTTACTCCGATAAATGGAATGCGATTTGGTGGTGTCCAGCAATCTATATATAGTTAATGATAGCTGACTTGAAACATTGTTTTATTTAGAGAAACAAATAAAACAATATTATAGTAAAATAAAGACTTAAGGGACTAATTGTGGTAACATAGAATCGTGGAGCATATGCGTATAATATATGATTTTATTTATTCTTCCATTGTCAATACAGCTGCAAAAATTGACTGAGAATCGTCCACTGGATATCATACTTGTTGTATTTCTCGATAAATTCTTAGGGACGCCCACTTCTGGGATGGGCCTATATAACAAAAATAATTTTCATGTTATGAAAATTTTAACCAGTTTTGATCTTACAGTCGCTCTGCCATCTTGGATTAACAATAGTAGTGCCTACATGGATATATCACTCTATCGTTCCGCGTGCATTTGCTTAGTGTTTGTTACGGGTTCTGCCTTGTAGAAGGCTAAGTGTTATGGGAGTTTCGGAAATTCTCCGTTAACTTCGTCGAAGCGGCGCTGCGTTCGCAAAAGTCATTTGCTGGTCAGATTTTTTTTAAGTGATATATCCAGGTAGGCTGCCATGTTGCAATAACTGATTATAGCCATATTTAGCACCCGAAACTGAACACTGCACCCTCGCCAATATTTATCTCCCAGTGGTTCTGGCTTGTCGTAAAGTTATAATGTGAACGCAAAATATCGACATGGCAGAGTGATGGCAAGGTTGAACTTGGATATAATTTTCGAGATAACATAAGAAAAAAATTTATTACTTTTAGAATATCATCCTAGAAGTGCGCCTCCCAAGAAAACCACTGACGCAGAAAAGAGGGAGTCAGTGAGAATGGCTTCGCTTTTGATTAGAAATAAGGAACCAATCGGCTTTAACCAGGGATGAGAGTCTCTACCTCAACTGTATGAGCTTTGCTCAAGAATCACGTCTAACTACAATTTGCAAACTGTCACTATCTGCAAGACAGAGTTGTTCGTCTTACTTTTTGTCGATAATGTCTTCGATGGCCAAGAGATGTTTTCTCGCGATTATTTGGGTTTTCGAACGAAAAGGTTATTTTTTATTGTTATTTTTCTTTTATTTAATTGAAATATCGTTATGTTTATTCGTTTCAGACCTCTAGTGTCGGAGAATGAAAACCAATGTACGTTTCTCAGTTAATATTCGGTACTGTATGGGCTGTATTTTGGACGAAGATACATTTTTAAACTCTTAAAAGACAAGGTCACTTGTAAGGTCTTATTTCCTAGAGAGACTTGGTCAAATCCTTCGTGACCACAAATACTTGAAACATGTTCGGTTGTTGATTTTTTTTATCAGGTATAAATAACCAAATGTCAAAAATTACATGTTCGATGTCTAGTAATGGTTTTTAGATGAGGTTATATAAAATGTTAGATTTAAATAAACTTAAAAGACAACGTAAATGAATTATTTTAATGCACACACAAAAAGTAACGGTTTTTTATTAGGTTATGTTAAATGTTAGTTTCTGATACATTTTCTCAACTTTTATAATTTATGGTTTAAATACTGTTACAATAAATTAAAATTAAATTTAATTTATTAAATTAAAAACCGATTAACATAAATTAAGGTTCATATAGGGACAGCTGGGTTGATACACGTTTAATATATATTCGCAGTTATAATTGTAAAATGACGAGTAATCTAACTAACAATGTTAGTCACGTCGTTCTTGGAGCTAAGCTGATTTGAACATAAACGTTTTATAATCATTAACTAACGAACCGATTTCTTCATAAAGGGACAACTTGTTTCAAACCCAATATTTCAAAAACCACCTTGAACGCGTAGATCACTAATCCATTAAACTTACGATGCTGAAACGAACAATTTTATTTTCCTTACGGTTATTCCCCGTGAAATATGGCAATAATCTAATTTAAAAAAATATTCCTTACAAAGATGCCCACTGAGATGTTTTCCAATGTCAGTAAAATTATTAACAGATTATTAAAAATTCCTCCTTTTCAAATCACATGAAAATTTTAGACAGCTACACACCTCCCTGTTTACCTGGGGAAAGGATTTCGAAAAGAATTAACACTTATTGCTTATCACCTAGAAAATTTCCTCCAACAAATTTCTATGCTAACAACATAACCTTCATCGGAAAAACACTCCATTGATCCATTAATGGATTCACTATGAAACTAAATATGAACCACATGTAAAATATTTTTTTCTAAACACATAATAATCACGTACTCGTCCTGTTTCCCAGCTTCGCACCCCTCTCGCGATGCACGCGGGGGTGACGCTTGCGCCCCCTACCGCTGTAGAAAGAGGGTCCTAAGCTACTGCCGTGTTTGCATTACACAGATCGAACTGTTACCGATATTTTTCAAATTGGCACACTTCTGATTAAAACTACAGGTAGTTAAAGTGTTGGTTGTACGAAACTTTATCTATGTATAATTAATGATACATTAGAAAGAGCAAACATGTTATAGTAAGTACAGAAATTAACATCAAACTCGTTTAAGCCTTCTTTGAATTATTAAAAAAAGAAGTCAAAATGGTGGAAATCGAGTTTTCGGCGAATTTCCAGACTTCCAAAATTATTTTGGGCCCCCGTGAAATCGGAAAATACGGATCGTACCATTCATAATTGTCTAATACGTTTTTTGACTTCTGGGATTAAAAACAGGTTGATTTAACAACCAGAAAAAAAATCCTTCGCTCTAAAAATTATATGAAACTGAAGATTCCCAGCGCATAAATACGCCGTGTCGCGAAACGCGCACGTAAAAATTATGATGAAACATCTCTTGTTTGAATTATTTTCGGCTCCCGTGACGTCAGAAAATGCGGAGCGTAAAATTAGTCATTGTCTGTTATACGTTTCTTTACATCTGGGAATTACATCAGTAGATATTGAAATACGCATAACTAAGGCTAAGTAAAAGTTATGATTACAAATCTTGGGTTTTAAAAACAATGTCTAGCCTTCCAATCCATTTGTGAGGTCGATGGAGCAATACGTACTGTTTTCTGTTTTATAATTTTTTAAAGGTTCACAATAAAGTTGCTCATAAAAGAAGTTAATTTGCCCGTAAAATTAATTGAAATGAAACTTTCATCCTTAAAATTTCCAAAAAAAACTTTAAGTCGACCAAAAAATAAAAAATAATCGATCAATTATTAAATGATAAACAAAATATATAACTAAAATTCCAAGTCATAGAAAATCTTAAAAAATCATAGAATCCATTGTCGTAGAAGTGTTTTGTTTTATTATTATGAGCTTAGATCTAAAAAGACCACTTCGTTATGGATTTGCGTATATAGTTTTTACTTTTCGTCGTTGGAATTGAAAATAAATCATATTTTACTACTTAAAAACTTTTCTAAATATGGATCACTGTAAGAATTCTCGATTGATAGAAATCTACGCGTAATTAGTAAGACAAATTTCTTTTTATTTTAATATAAATATTCCAAAGAAAGAACACTGGAATGTATTGTTTTTGCTTGAAACCAGAAATAAGTACAAAAAACTTCAAAATTAGAATTTTTATTGATACTTTGGCGTTATGTTTGAGCGAATGGTCATTTCGATTCACCGTGTCTACTGAGTCTTTCTAAAATTTTGGCTTGGTAGTGTGTTTCGTTTCACGATGAATCACAGTGGAGTGGTGCTGAAAAACATCCATTTCGATTTTCTCATCCATGACATGTCGTTGAGATCCAAATAATAGTAAATATCTATAATCAATGGAGCTTGAAAAGCCATTAAACGTGTCTTTATCTGCTTATGCATTGATTTATAACCATAAAATATGACCGTGTTTTAAAATATTTAAAAATAAAATAAACGAAATGAAATGAAATAAATAATTCCAATTTCGTGCATTTTAAATTAATAAAATACATATTTTTTATTCGTTCCAAAAACACTAAGGGCTAATGAGATACAGCATTAGAGAACATTAAGTGCTGTAAATATATTCTTTGCAATAAGGCATATGTTTCATACTATGTCAGGTAATTGAAATTATTTTATACATTTTGTTCAAAGTTCTTTTATAAGAGGTTACATTAATATTTTCAATTATTCCTCACCTTATTAAATACTAAAGTGGGACTCCTCAATAATTAGATTTATAATAACATTTGACAAATCTTAATTTAATTATACCGTAGATTATTTAAGTTTTCCTCTAACGAAATAAGGAAAGGCAAAATTCTTTATAATTCCAAAATCAAATAAAAATTATGAAGTTGAATAAATTATTTAAAGTTAGCCGAAAAAGACAATTATCGAAGAAATCTGTATTACAAAATGGGCTTGAAGTTAAAAATTAGAAAAATCAGGAATCATTTTATATTTCGCGCTCAAAACGAGAGTATATTAGTTTCGGCTGGTGGGGTGGTGGAGTGGTTAGCACTTTCACCTCGCAGCAAGAGGAGCCAGGTTCGATCCCAGCTTGGGGCACTTGGTGAAAACTTGGAACAACTCCTTCTGCGTTGGGTTTGCAAGTTCTCTCCCCACTGGGTGATGGGGTTTTCCTCCGAGTTCTTCGGTTTCCCCTTCCATAAAAACTTGTCGAGGTTAACGGTAATTGTTAGTGTAGGGAGCTGTTGGCTCGATCGCGTGGCATGCAGGGCTTGCCACCACCCTCCTACACATTGTAACCCGGCCACCTGAATTAATGGCTTCAAAAATCGCTTGATGACTTAGGCCTATGGTGGTGCCTTGGGTATTAGCCTAGCTGATTATTATGATTCTAAGACTTACATTTTGTTGTTTAAAACAAAAAAGGACTGTACCGTTTTCATTCAAGGAAATTTATCAAATATTTATTGATAAATTAGAACCTTTTACATATAGCGATGTTTTAAGCAAAGACCAAAGAAAATGGACGAACAAACAAATTTAATTTATATATGTTCTATGCAAAAATATTTTGGATTTTAAAACTGAAACTGTATTTTTATTTCAACTATAAAAACGAAACTGGAAATAACAATACCAGCAAGGAGAAGTGCCAAAGGAAAGTACAAGCTTTCCAAAAGTAACATAGTAACAATTGGAGCTGGTTCTGATGTCACTCTATCGCAAAGTGTACTTCCTCGCATCATAATCTTAAAATCCCTGTTGAAAATTCCGCTTTCTATATATCGACCAATACTAAAAAAAATCAGTTAATTAAAACTTATTCGACATCGAATCATAAACTCAGAAAACCATAAATATGCTGAATTTAATGATATATGAGTTAAAATACGAACTAGTCAAATTTAGCACAACAAAATGCGATTAAGAAACTACAAAAGTTTCAGAATTACACAGTTTTTCAAAGAGCTTGATTATAAATTTTGAAACTTAAAAATGTTTACGAATTTTTACCTTCTCTAAGACTTATATTTAGATATTTTTAAAATTTGGATCAAAACCTAGACAACGTATTGCATCCTCACCTATTTTTATGAGTAAATGAAATATTTGGTGACATTAATTTGACAAGAAAAAGAGAAGACTGCATTTTTAAAACACGTTTCAAGAAAAAATTTAAAATCAACAGTTTTATAAAATGTCTTAAAATTACCGTTTCAAACTCATTTTCGTAAGCCATTGCGAAAATGTCACTTTGATTTCCATAACAACCTAGTGCCTTATATAAATTACACTTTTTGTTTACTTTAGCTCTTGGATAAATTTTCAATATTATATATATGTAAAAAATATTCTTAATTAATTTAGGTGATTCAATGAATATTCATATGTTTGATATACCTATGATACAAATAGTGACTTTCTCTGTTACTGGCATTTTTAAAAATATGATTTTAATAAATTCCTATAACCTTTCGAATCATCTTTCAATTCTTAAAACATAAGGTCTTGAACAGAGTGCTACAATGAAAAGATATTTATTTCAATGCTTTTCCACTTTCTGTTTACAAGATTGTCATAAATTTAATATACATTCCCTACTATCAAAAGTAAATATGATGATACTGTTTTATTCATTTTCTTGTTTGTTAAATTTAAATCAAAATGTTGGATTTATTTAATTTAAAGATTAACATTTTGTTATATATAAGCAAGTAGAAAATGTACTTAATAAAATATGTTCTAAACAAACCTTCTACATTACGTTTTTCGATATTTTTACTGGAAGAGGTAATTTTAATATACACTACAATTGCTACTCAGATTTGGTCAAAATCTTGGATTTGGAGAAAGAGACATGACACAAATTTGATATTTTGCAACTTCTGAACAACTTTTTCGAATTAATAAATCATACATTTGAACCCTTTGATTCGCAAGTAACAAAATACGTTGGACATTAATTTAACTTTTTGATATAAGACCTTAAAAATTTCCTTCCTGATGTTCTACGCCATTCCGTATGACCCTAAACTGTGTATATCATTTTGAGACAAATATTCTTAATAACGAAATGATAATTCGTAGACATATAAATCCAATAGATTTTGAAATTTGTTGCAACATTTTCGAACAAATATCTTTTTGTGATGAATTTTGTTTCTTCAAGTTAATGAATCATAATTCTATTATAAGTTAACATGCCTTGATTAGGCTAGCCGGGGATTGGATAGCTTGTAGATTTGAAAGAGAAAGACCCACATTAATCGAAATCAGATAAAGGGATGTCTTAATAAATAACTCAAGTATCGACGGTTAATTTAATAATATTTTAACGATTTTAATTCGGAACCCATTTGTAAGCATCTAAAGACTTTAAGCATCGATTTTCCATTTTCAGGCACTAACGGTATTAAAGCTGAAATACACCAGAATAAGAAAAGTATTTCAATACCAAACACAAAACCGCAAAGATGATAAACAAACGATATCTATTTGCGAATAATGTAAATCCGATTTTTAGGACGTTACGCCGTCAAGGCATTTGTTTAGCTTATTAATTCCCATAGGACACACCGGGCTGTTGAAAGGAGAAGTTAACTTTCAACTTACACGAAATTGAATTGTTGAAATATTTTTATTTTGAAAACATTCTCTTAAGCGTAGGAATACTTAAAAAAATTATCAAAACTCAATGTTAATCTTACTATTGCTTCCACGTGTCAAATACAGCAGAATTAGAAAAACTTTTTCTGATCAATAAGTAAAAGTTTTCTTCAAGAAAGGTCTCTTTTGAGAAGTGAACGTGCAAATCGGGTGTTGCGCACATTCCTCCATTAGCAAAACCAAGAAATGTTGTTTCAAAGTCCGTTAATAAAACCAGAGTGCCATTTATATATTTGTCCAGTTCTTCTAAGAAATCGATATCCCCGATATCATACAAACCATTTGTTCTCAGAATTTGCTTCCAAATCTTTTTATTGGTGGCATCATTGGATTTCTATTTTAAAAATCGGACACTGAATATTAATCGTAATACTATATTTGTGAGACCGAAAAGTGCTTTGGGAATGAAACGATGATATTAAAACAGACATGACTAATTCCTTTTGTTTTCTGCTTTAAGAATCTGTGTCGCAAAACACTGCTAAGGAGTTGATATTATTATTATTTTTTGTTTTGGGAGAGCTAACGATACATAGAAGGATTGGCCCGACTAAAATAGCTATCCTACGTTGAACTTTTTTAGTTAAGTAGGATTAGTTGGTAGTGGGTTTAAAATAACGAGAACGGTTCATCTTTTTAAGTTAGGTGGGATTAGTTGGTAGTGGGTTTAAAATAACGAGAACGGTTCTTCTTTTTTAGTTATGTGGGATAAGTTGGTAGTGGGTTTAAAATAACGAGAACGGTTCTTCTTTTTTAGTTAGGTGGGATTAGTTGGTAGTTTGTTTAAAATAACGAGAAAGGTTCTTCTTTTTAAGTTAGGTGGGATTAGTTGGTAGTGGGTTTAAAATAACGAGAAAGGTTCTTCTTTTTAAGTTAGGTGGGATTAGTTGGCAGTGGGTTTAAAATAACGAGAAAAGTTCTTCTTTTTAAGTTAGGTGGGATTAGTTGGTAGTGGGTTTAAAATAACGAGAACGGTTCTTCTTTTTTAGTTAGGTGGGATTAGTTGGTAGTTTGTTTAAAATAACGAGAAAGGTTCTTCTTTTTAAGTTAGGTGGGATAAGTTGGTAGTGGGTTTAAAATAACGAGAACGGTTCTTCTTTTTTAGTTAGGTGGGATTAGTTGGTAGTTTGTTTAAAATAACGAGAAAGGTTCTTCTTTTTAAGTTAGGTGGGATTAGTTGGTAGTGGGTTTAAAATAACGAGAAAGGTTCTTCTTTTTAAGTTAGGTGGGATAAGTTGGTAGTGGGTTTAAAATAACGAGAAAAGTTCTTCTTTTTAAGTTAGGTGGGATTAGTTGGTAGTGGGTTTAAAATAACGAGAACGGTTCTTCTTTTTTAGTTAGGTGGGATTAGTTGGTAGTTTGTTTAAAATAACGAGAAAGGTTCTTCTTTTTAAGTTAGGTGGGATTAGTTGGTAGTGGGTTTAAAATAACGAGAAAGGTTCTTCTTTTTAAGTTAGGTGGGATTAGTTGGTAGTGGGTTTAAAATAACGAGAAAAGTTATTCTTTTTAAGTTAGGTGGGATTAGTTGGTAGTGGGTTTATAATAACGAGAACGGTTCTTCTTTTTAAGTTAGGTGGGATAAGTTAGTAGTGGGTTTAAAATAACGAGAACGGTTCTTCTTTTTTAGTTATGTGGGATAAGTTGGTAGGTGGTTTACAATAAAAAGAACGGTTCTTCTTTTTAAGTTAGGTGGGATAAGTTGGTAGTGGTTTTAAAATAACGAGAAAGGTTCTTCTTTTGAAGTTAGGTGGGATTAGTTGGTAGTGTGTTTTAAATAACGAAAAAGGTTCTTCTTTTTAAGTTAGGTGGGATTAGTTGGTAGTGGGTTTAAAATAACGAGAAAGGTTCTTCTTTTTAAGTTAGGTGGGATTAGTTGGTAGTGGGTTTATAATAACGAGAACGGTTCTTCTTTTTAAGTTAGGTGGGATTAGTTGGTAGTGGGTTTAAAATAACCAGAACGGTTCTTCTTTTTTAGTTATGTGGGATAAGTTGGTAGTGGGTTTAAAATAACGAGAACGGTTCTTCTTTTTTAGTTAGGTGGGATTAGTTGGTAGTGGGTTTAAAATAACGAGGAAGGTTCTTCTTTTTAAGTTAGGTGGGATTAGTTGGTAGTGGGTTTAAAATAACGAGAAAGGTTCTTCTTTTTTAGTTAGGTGGGATTAGTTGGTAGTGGGTTTAAAATAACGAGAAAAGTTCTTCTTTTTAAGTAAGGTGGGATTAGTTGGTAGTGGGTTTAAAATAACGAGAAAGGTTATTATTTTTAAGTTAGGTGGGATTAGTTGGTAGTGGGTTTAAAATAACGAGAAAGTTTCTTCTTTTTAAGTTAAGTGGGATTAGTTGGTAGTGGGTTTAAAATAACGAGAAAGGTTCTTCTTTTTAAGTTAGGTGAGATTAGTTGGTAGTGGGTTTATAATAACGAGAACGGTTCTTCTTTTTTAGTTAGGTGGGATAAGTTGGTAGTGGTTTTAAAATAACGAGAAAGGTTCTTCTTTTTAAGTTAGGTGGGATTAGTTGGTAGTGTGTTTAAAATAACGAAAAAGGTTCTTCTTTTTAAGTTAGGTGGGATTAGTTGGTAGTGGGTTTAAAATAACGAGAAAGGTTCTTCTTTTTAAGTTAGGTGGGATTAGTTGGTAGTGGGTTTATAATAACGAGAACGGTTCTTCTTTTTAAGTTAGGTGGGATTAGTTGGTAGTGGGTTTAAAATAACCAGAACGGTTCTTCTTTTTTAGTTATGTGGGATAAGTTGGTAGTGGGTTTAAAATAACGAGAACGGTTCTTCTTTTTTAGTTAGGTGGGATTAGTTGGTAGTGGGTTTAAAATAACGAGGAAGGTTCTTCTTTTTAAGTTAGGTGGGATTAGTTGGTAGTGGGTTTAAAATAACGAGAAAGGTTCTTCTTTTTTAGTTAGGTGGGATTAGTTGGTAGTGGGTTTAAAATAACGAGAAAAGTTCTTCTTTTTAAGTAAGGTGGGATTAGTTGGTAGTGGGTTTATAATAACGAGAACGGTTCTTCTTTTAAAGTTAGGTGGGATTAGTTAGTAGTGGGTTTAAAATAACGAGAACGGTTCTTCTTTTTTAGTTATGTGGGATAAGTTGGTAGGTGGTTTAAAATAACGAGAACGGTTCTTCTTTTTTAGTTATGTGGGATAAGTTGGTAGGTGGTTTAAAATAACGAGAAAGGTTCTTCTTTTTAAGTTACGTGGGATAAGTTGGTAGTGTGTTTAAAATAACGAGAAAGGTTCTTCTTTTTAAGTTAGGTGGGATTAGTTGGTAGTGGGTTTATAATAACGAGAACGGTTCTTCTTTTTAAGTTAGGTGGGATTAGTTGGTAGTGGGTTTAAAATAACCAGAACGGTTCTTCTTTTTTAGTTATGTAGGATAAGTTGGTAGTGGGTTTAAAATAACGAGAACGGTTCTTCTTTTTTAGTTAGGTGGGATTAGTTGGTAGTGGGTTTAAAATAACGAGGAAGGTTCTTTTTAAGTTAGGTGGGTTTAGTTGGTAGTGGGTTTAAAATAACGAAAAAGGTTCTTCTTTTTAAGTTAGGTGGGATTAGTTGGTAGTGCGTTTAAAATAACGAGAAAGGTTGTTCTTTTTAAGTTAGGTGGGATTAGTTGGTAGTGGGTTTATAATAACGAGAACGGTTCTTCTTTTTAAGTTAGGAGGGATAAGTTGGTAGTGGGTTTAAAATAACGAGAACGGTTCTTCTTTTTAAGTTAGGTGGGATTAGTTGACAGTGGGTTTAAAATAACGAGAAAGGTTCTTCTTTTAAAGTTAGGTGGGATTAGTTGGTAGTGGGTTTAAAATAACGAGAAAGGTTCTTCTTTTTAAGTTAGGTGGTATTAGTTGGTAGTGGGTTTATAATAACGAGAACGGTTCTTCTTTTTAAGTTGGGTGGGATTAGTTGGTAGTGGGTTTAAAATAACGAGAACGGTTCTTTTATAGTTATGTGGGATAAATTGGTAGTGCGTTTAAAATAACGAGAACGGTTCTTCTTTTTTAGTTATGTGGGATAAGTTTGTAGTGGGTTTAAAATAACGAGAAAGGTTCTTCTTTTTAAGTTAGGTGGGATTAGTTGGTAGTGGGTTTAAAATAACGAGAAAGGTTATTCCGAGGGGTCGGACATTTGCCTGTTTTGTGTACGGGATTTTGGATTTTTTAAAAATGCAGGATTTTTTATTGTGGATTTGTCATACAAAGCCTATGGGAGCAAAATTCTTGGATTTTGGATTTTTGGATTTTTTTCCAAATTTTGTACGGGATTTGGCCAAATGTCCGACCCCTCGGGTTCTTCTTTTTAAGTTAGGTGGGATTCGTTGGTAGTGGGTTTAAAATAACGAGAAAGGTTCTTCTTTTTAAGTAAGGTGGGATTAGTTGGTAGTGGGTTTAAAATAACGAGAAAGGTTCTTCTTTTTAAGTAAGGTGGGATTAGTTGGTAGGGGGTTTAAAATAACGAGAACGGTTCTTCTTTTTTAGTTATGTGGGTTAAGTTGGTAGTGGGTTTAAAATAACGAGAACGGTTCTTCTTTTTTAGTTAGGTGGGATTAGTTGGTAGTGGGTTTAAAATAACGAGAAAGGTTATTATTTTTAAGTTAGGTGGGATTAGTTGGTAGTGGGTTTAAAATAACGAGAAAGTTACTTCTTTTTAAGTTAAGTGGGATTAGTTGGTAGTGGGTTTAAAATAACGAGAAAGGTTCTTCTTTTTAAGTTAGGTGAGATTAGTTGGTAGTGGGTTTATAATAACGTGAACGGTTCTTCTTTTTAAGTTAGGAGGGATAAGTTGGTAGTGGGTTTAAAATAACGATAACGGTTCTTCTTTTTAAGTTAGGTGGGATTAGTTGACAGTGGGTTTAAAATAACGAGAAAGGTTCTTCTTTTTAAGTTAGGTGGGATTAGTTGGTAGTGGGTTTAAAATAACGAGAAAGGTTCTTCTTTTTAAGTTAGGTGGTATTAGTTGGTAGTGGGTTTATAATAACGAGAACGGTTCTTCTTTTTAAGTTGGGTGGGATTAGTTGGTAGTGGGTTTAAAATAACGAGAACGGTTCTTTTATAGTTATGTGGGATAAATTGGTAGTGCGTTTAAAATAACGAGAACGGTTCTTCTTTTTTAGTTATGTGGGATAAGTTTGTAGTGGGTTTAAAATAACGAGAAAGGTTCTTCTTTTTAAGTTAGGTGGGATTAGTTGGTAGTGGGTTTAAAATAACGAGAAAGGTTATTCCGAGGGGTCGGACATTTGCCTGTTTTGTGTACGGGATTTTGGATTTTTTAAAAATGCAGGATTTTTTATTGTGGATTTGTCATACAAAGCCTATGGGAGCAAAATTCTTGGATTTTGGATTTTTGGATTTTTTTCCAAATTTTGTACGGGATTTGGCCAAATGTCCGACCCCTCGGGTTCTTCTTTTTAAGTTAGGTGGGATTCGTTGGTAGTGGGTTTAAAATAACGAGAAAGGTTCTTCTTTTTAAGTAAGGTGGGATTAGTTGGTAGTGGGTTTAAAATAACGAGAAAGGTTCTTCTTTTTAAGAAAGGTGGGATTAGTTGGTAGGGGGTTTAAAATAACGAGAACGGTTCTTCTTTTTTAGTTATGTGGGTTAAGTTGGTAGTGGGTTTAAAATAACGAGAACGGTTCTTCTTTTTTAGTTAGGTGGGATTAGTTGGTAGTGGGTTTAAAATAACGAGAACGGTTCTTCTTTTTTAGTTAGGTGGGATTAGTTGGTAGTGGTTTTAAAATAACGAGAAAGGTTCTTCTTTTTAAGTTACGTGGGATTAGTTGGTAGTGTGTTTAAAATAACGAGAAAGGTTCTTCTTTTTTAGTTATGTGGGATAAGTTGGTAGTGGGTTTAAAATAACGAGAACGGTTCTTCTTTTTAAGTTAGGTGGGATTAGTTAGTAGTGGGTTTAAAATAACGAGAACGGTTCTTCTTTTTTAGTTATGTGGGATAAGTTGGTAGGTGGTTTAAAATAACGAGAACGGTTCTTCGTTTTTAGTTAGGTGGGATTAGTTGGTAGTGGTTTTAAAATAACGAGAAAGGTTCTTCTTTTTAAGTTAGGTGGGATTAGTTGGTAGTGGGTTTATAATAACGAGAACGGTTCTTCTTTTTTAGTTATGTGGGATAAGTTGGTAGTGGGTTTAAAATAACGAGAACGGTTCTTCTTTTTTAGTTAGGTGGGATTGGTTGGTAGTGGGTTTAAAATAACGAGAAAGGTTATTATTTTTAAGTTAGGTGGGATTAGTTGGTAGTGGGTTTAAAATAACGAGAAAGTTACTTCTTTTTAAGTTAAGTGGGATTAGTTGGTAGTGGGTTTAAAATAACGAGAAAGGTTCTTCTTTTTAAGTTAGGTGAGATTAGTTGGTAGTCGGTTTATAATAACGAGAACGGTTCTTCTTTTTAAGTTAGGAGGGATAAGTTGGTAGTGGGTTTAAAATAACGATAACGGTTCTTCTTTTTAAGTTAGGTGGGATTAGTTGACAGTGGGTTTAAAATAACGAGAAAGGTTCTTCTTTTTAAGTTAGGTGGGATTAGTTGGTAGTGGGTTTAAAATAACGAGAAAGGTTCTTCTTTTTAAGTTAGGTGGTATTAGTTGGTAGTGGGTTTATAATAACGAGAACGGTTCTTCTTTTTAAGTTGGGTGGGATTAGTTGGTAGTGGGTTTAAAATAACGAGAACGGTTCTTTTATAGTTATGTGGGATAAATTGGTAGTGCGTTTAAAATAACGAGAACGGTTCTTCTTTTTTAGTTATGTGGGATAAGTTTGTAGTGGGTTTAAAATAACGAGAAAGGTTCTTCTTTTTAAGTTAGGTGGGATTAGTTGGTAGTGGGTTTAAAATAACGAGAAAGGTTATTCCGAGGGGTCGGACATTTGCCTGTTTTGTGTACGGGATTTTTGATTTTTTAAAAATGCAGGATTTTTTATTGTGGATTTGTCATACAAAGCCTATGGGAGCAAAATTCTTGGATTTTGGATTTTTGGATTTTTTTACAAATTTTGTACGGGATTTGGCCAAATGTCCGACCCCTCGGGTTCTTCTTTTTAAGTTAGGTGGGATTAGTTGGTAGTGGGTTTAAAATAACGAGAAAGGTTCTTCTTTTTAAGTAAGGTGGGATTAGTTGGTAGGGGGTTTAAAATAACGAGAACGGTTCTTCTTTTTTAGTTATGTGGGTTAATTTGGTAGTGGGTTTAAAATAACGAGAACGGTTCTTCTTTTTTAGTTAGGTGGGATTAGTTGGTAGTGGGTTTAAAATAACGAGAACGGTTCTTCTTTTTTAGTTAGGTGGGATTAGTTGGTAGTGGTTTTAAAATAACGAGAAAGGTTCTTCTTTTTAAGTTACGTGGGATTAGTTGGTAGTGTGTTTAAAATAACGAGAAAGGTTCTTCTTTTTTAGTTATGTGGGATAAGTTGGTAGTGGGTTTAAAATAACGAGAACGGTTCTTCTTTTTAAGTTAGGTGGGATTAGTTAGTAGTGGGTTTAAAATAACGAGAACGGTTCTTCTTTTTTAGTTATGTGGGATAAGTTGGTAGGTGGTTTAAAATAACGAGAACGGTTCTTCGTTTTTAGTTAGGTGGGGTTAGTTGGTAGTGGTTTTAAAATAACGAGAAAGGTTCTTCTTTTTAAGTTAGGTGGGATTAGTTGGTAGTGGGTTTATAATAACGAGAACGGTTCTTCTTTTTTAGTTATGTGGGATAAGTTGGTAGTGGGTTTAAAATAACGAGAACGGTTCTTCTTTTTTAGTTAGGTGGGATTGGTTGGTAGTGGGTTTAAAATAACGAGAAAGGTTATTATTTTTAAGTTAGGTGGGATTAGTTGGTAGTGGGTTTAAAATAACGAGAAAGTTACTTCTTTTTAAGTTAAGTGGGATTAGTTAGTAGTGGGTTTAAAATAACGAGAAAGGTTCTTCTTTTTAAGTTAGGTGAGATTAGTTGGTAGTGGGTTTATAATAACGAGAACGGTTCTTCTTTTTAAGTTAGGAGGGATAAGTTGGTAGTGGGTTTAAAATAACGATAACGGTTCTTCTTTTTAAGTTAGGTGGGATTAGTTGACAGTGGGTTTAAAATAACGAGAAAGGTTCTTCTTTTTAAGTTAGGTGGGATTAGTTGGTAGTGGGTTTAAAATAACGAGAAAGGTTCTTCTTTTTAAGTTAGGTGGTATTAGTTGGTAGTGGGTTTATAATAACGAGAACGGTTCTTCTTTTTAAGTTGGGTGGGATTAGTTGGTAGTGGGTTTAAAATAACGAGAACGGTTCTTTTATAGTTATGTGGGATAAATTGGTAGTGCGTTTAAAATAACGAGAACGGTTCTTCTTTTTTAGTTATGTGGGATAAGTTTGTAGTGGGTTTAAAATAACGAGAAAGGTTCTTCTTTTTAAGTTAGGTGGGATTAGTTGGTAGTGGGTTTAAAATAACGAGAAAGGTTATTCCGAGGGGTCGGACATTTGCCTGTTTTGTGTACGGGATTTTGGATTTTTTAAAAATGCAGGATTTTTTATTGTGGATTTGTCATACAAAGCCTATGGGAGCAAAATTCTTGGATTTTGGATTTTTGGATTTTTTTCCAAATTTTGTATGGGATTTGGCCAAATGTCCGACCCCTCGGGTTCTTCTTTTTAAGTTAGGTGGGATTCGTTGGTAGTGGGTTTAAAATAACGAGAAAGGTTCTTCTTTTTAAGTAAGGTGGGATTAGTTGGTAGTGGGTTTAAAATAACGAGAAATGTTCTTCTTTTTAAGTAAGGTGGGATTAGTTGGTAGGGGGTTTAAAATAACGAGAACGGTTTTTCTTTTTTAGTTATGTGGGTTAAGTTGGTAGTGGGTTTAAAATAACGAGAACGGTTCTTCTTTTTTAGTTAGGTGGGATTAGTTGGTAGTGGGTTTAAAATAACGAGAACGGTTCTTCTTTTTTAGTTAGGTGGGATTAGTTGGTAGTGGTTTTAAAATAACGAGAAAGGTTCTTCTTTTTAAGTTACGTGGGATTAGTTGGTAGTGTGTTTAAAATAACGAGAAAGGTTCTTCTTTTTTAGTTATGTGGGATAAGTTGGTAGTGGGTTTAAAATAACGAGAAAGGTTCTTCTTTTTAAGTAAGGTGGGATTAGTTGGTAGTGGGTTTAAAATAACGAGAAAGGTTCTTCTTTTTAAGTAAGGTGGGATTAGTTGGTAGGGGGTTTAAAATAACGAGAACGGTTCTTCTTTTTTAGTTATGTGGGTTAAGTTGGTAGTGGGTTTAAAATAACGAGAACGGTTCTTCTTTTTAAGTAAGGTGGGATTAGTTTGTAGTGGGTTTAAAATAACGAGAAAGGTTCTTCTTTTTAAGTTAGGTGGGATTAGTTGGTAGTGGGTTTAAAATAAGGAGAAAGGTTATTCCGAGGGGTCGGACATTTGCCTGTTTTGTGTACGGGATTTTGGATTTTTTAAAAATGCAGGATTTTTTATTGTGGATTTGTCATACAAAGCCTATGGGAGCAAAATTCTTGGATTTTGGATTTTTGGATTTTTTTCCAAATTTTGTATGGGATTTGGCCAAATGTCCGACCCCTCGGGTTCTTCTTTTTAAGTTAGGTGGGATTCGTTGGTAGTGGGTTTAAAATAACGAGAAAGGTTCTTCTTTTTAAGTAAGGTGGGATTAGTTGGTAGTGGGTTTAAAATAACGAGAAATGTTCTTCTTTTTAAGTAAGGTGGGATTAGTTGGTAGGGGGTTTAAAATAACGAGAACGGTTTTTCTTTTTTAGTTATGTGGGTTAAGTTGGTAGTGGGTTTAAAATAACGAGAACGGTTCTTCTTTTTTAGTTAGGTGGGATTAGTTGGTAGTGGGTTTAAAATAACGAGAACGGTTCTTCTTTTTTAGTTAGGTGGGATTAGTTGGTAGTGGTTTTAAAATAACGAGAAAGGTTCTTCTTTTTAAGTTACGTGGGATTAGTTGGTAGTGTGTTTAAAATAACGAGAAAGGTTCTTCTTTTTTAGTTATGTGGGATAAGTTGGTAGTGGGTTTAAAATAACGAGAAAGGTTCTTCTTTTTAAGTAAGGTGGGATTAGTTGGTAGTGGGTTTAAAATAACGAGAAAGGTTCTTCTTTTTAAGTAAGGTGGGATTAGTTGGTAGGGGGTTTAAAATAACGAGAACGGTTCTTCTTTTTTAGTTATGTGGGTTAAGTTGGTAGTGGGTTTAAAATAACGAGAACGGTTCTTCTTTTTAAGTAAGGTGGGATTAGTTTGTAGTGGGTTTAAAATAACGAGAAAGGTTCTTCTTTTTAAGTTAGGTGGGATTAGTTGGTAGTGGGTTTAAAATAAGGAGAAAGGTTATTCCTAGGGGTCGGACATTTGCCTGTTTTGTGTACGGGATTTTGGATTTTTTAAAAATGCAGGATTTTTTATTGTGGATTTGTCATACAAAGCCTATGGGAGCAAAATTCTTGGATTTTGGATTTTTGGATTTTTTTCCAAATTTTGTATGGGATTTGGCCAAATGTCCGACCCCTCGGGTTCTTCTTTTTAAGTTAGGTGGGATTCGTTGGTAGTGGGTTTAAAATAACGAGAAAGGTTCTTCTTTTTAAGTAAGGTGGGATTAGTTGGTAGTGGGTTTAAAATAACGAGAAAGGTTCTTCTTTTTAAGTAAGGTGGGATTAGTTGGTAGGGGGTTTAAAATAACGAGAACGGTTTTTCTTTTTTAGTTATGTGGGTTAAGTTGGTAGTGGGTTTAAAATAACGAGAACGGTTCTTCTTTTTTAGTTAGGTGGGATTAGTTGGTAGTGGGTTTAAAATAACGAGAACGGTTCTTCTTTTTTAGTTAGGTGGGATTAGTTGGTAGTGGTTTTAAAATAACGAGAAAGGTTCTTCTTTTTAAGTTACGTGGGATTAGTTGGTAGTGTGTTTAAAATAACGAGAAAGGTTCTTCTTTTTTAGTTATGTGGGATAAGTTGGTAGTGGGTTTAAAATAACGAGAAAGGTTCTTCTTTTTAAGTAAGGTGGGATTAGTTGGTAGTGGGTTTAAAATAACGAGAAAGGTTCTTCTTTTTAAGTAAGGTGGGATTAGTTGGTAGGGGGTTTAAAATAACGAGAACGGTTCTTCTTTTTTAGTTATGTGGGTTAATTTGGTAGTGGGTTTAAAATAACGAGAACGGTTCTTCTTTTTTAGTTAGGTGGGATTAGTTGGTAGTGGGTTTAAAATAACGAGAACGGTTCTTCTTTTTTAGTTAGGTGGGATTAGTTGGTAGTGGTTTTAAAATAACGAGAAAGGTTCTTCTTTTTAAGTTAGGTGGGATTAGTTGACAGTGGGTTTAAAATAACGAGAAAGGTTCTTCTTTTTAAGTTAGGTGGGATTAGTTGGTAGTGGGTTTAAAATAACGAGAAAGGTTCTTCTTTTTAAGTTAGGTGGGATTAGTTGGTAGTGGGTTTAAAATAACGAGAACGGTTCTTTTATAGTTATGTGGGATAAATTGGTAGTGCGTTTAAAATAACGAGAACGGTTCTTCTTTTTTAGTTATGTGGGATAAGTTTGTAGTGGGTTTAAAATAACGAGAAAGGTTCTTCTTTTTAAGTTAGGTGGGATTAGTTGGTAGTGGGTTTAAAATAACGAGAAAGGTTATTCCGAGGGGTCGGACATTTGCCTGTTTTGTGTACGGGATTTTGGATTTTTTAAAAATGCAGGATTTTTTATTGTGGATTTGTCATACAAAGCCTATGGGAGCAAAATTCTTGGATTTTGGATTTTTGGATTTTTTTCCAAATTTTGTACGGGATTTGGCCAAATGTCCGACCCCTCGGGTTCTTCTTTTTAAGTTAGGTGGGATTCGTTGGTAGTGGGTTTAAAATAACGAGAAAGGTTCTTCTTTTTAAGTAAGGTGGGATTAGTTGGTAGTGGGTTTAAAATAACGAGAAAGGTTCTTCTTTTTAAGTAAGGTGGGATTAGTTGGTAGGGGGTTTAAAATAACGAGAACGGTTCTTCTTTTTTAGTTATGTGGGTTAAGTTGGTAGTGGGTTTAAAATAACGAGAACGGTTCTTCTTTTTTAGTTAGGTGGGATTAGTTGGTAGTGGGTTTAAAATAACGAGAAAGGTTATTATTTTTAAGTTAGGTGGGATTAGTTGGTAGTGGGTTTAAAATAACGAGAAAGTTACTTCTTTTTAAGTTAAGTGGGATTAGTTGGTAGTGGGTTTAAAATAACGAGAAAGGTTCTTCTTTTTAAGTTAGGTGAGATTAGTTGGTAGTGGGTTTATAATAACGTGAACGGTTCTTCTTTTTAAGTTAGGAGGGATAAGTTGGTAGTGGGTTTAAAATAACGATAACGGTTCTTCTTTTTAAGTTAGGTGGGATTAGTTGACAGTGGGTTTAAAATAACGAGAAAGGTTCTTCTTTTTAAGTTAGGTGGGATTAGTTGGTAGTGGGTTTAAAATAACGAGAAAGGTTCTTCTTTTTAAGTTAGGTGGTATTAGTTGGTAGTGGGTTTATAATAACGAGAACGGTTCTTCTTTTTAAGTTGGGTGGGATTAGTTGGTAGTGGGTTTAAAATAACGAGAACGGTTCTTTTATAGTTATGTGGGATAAATTGGTAGTGCGTTTAAAATAACGAGAACGGTTCTTCTTTTTTAGTTATGTGGGATAAGTTTGTAGTGGGTTTAAAATAACGAGAAAGGTTCTTCTTTTTAAGTTAGGTGGGATTAGTTGGTAGTGGGTTTAAAATAACGAGAAAGGTTATTCCGAGGGGTCGGACATTTGCCTGTTTTGTGTACGGGATTTTGGATTTTTTAAAAATGCAGGATTTTTTATTGTGGATTTGTCATACAAAGCCTATGGGAGCAAAATTCTTGGATTTTGGATTTTTGGATTTTTTTCCAAATTTTGTACGGGATTTGGCCAAATGTCCGACCCCTCGGGTTCTTCTTTTTAAGTTAGGTGGGATTCGTTGGTAGTGGGTTTAAAATAACGAGAAACGTTCTTCTTTTTAAGTAAGGTGGGATTAGTTGGTAGTGGGTTTAAAATAACGAGAAAGGTTCTTCTTTTTAAGAAAGGTGGGATTAGTTGGTAGGGGGTTTAAAATAACGAGAACGGTTCTTCTTTTTTAGTTATGTGGGTTAAGTTGGTAGTGGGTTTAAAATAACGAGAACGGTTCTTCTTTTTTAGTTAGGTGGGATTAGTTGGTAGTGGGTTTAAAATAACGAGAACGGTTCTTCTTTTTTAGTTAGGTGGGATTAGTTGGTAGTGGTTTTAAAATAACGAGAAAGGTTCTTCTTTTTAAGTTACGTGGGATTAGTTGGTAGTGTGTTTAAAATAACGAGAAAGGTTCTTCTTTTTTAGTTATGTGGGATAAGTTGGTAGTGGGTTTAAAATAACGAGAACGGTTCTTCTTTTTAAGTTAGGTGGGATTAGTTAGTAGTGGGTTTAAAATAACGAGAACGGTTCTTCTTTTTTAGTTATGTGGGATAAGTTGGTAGGTGGTTTAAAATAACGAGAACGGTTCTTCGTTTTTAGTTAGGTGGGATTAGTTGGTAGTGGTTTTAAAATAACGAGAAAGGTTCTTCTTTTTAAGTTAGGTGGGATTAGTTGGTAGTGGGTTTATAATAACGAGAACGGTTCTTCTTTTTTAGTTATGTGGGATAAGTTGGTAGTGGGTTTAAAATAACGAGAACGGTTCTTCTTTTTTAGTTAGGTGGGATTGGTTGGTAGTGGGTTTAAAATAACGAGAAAGGTTATTATTTTTAAGTTAGGTGGGATTAGTTGGTAGTGGGTTTAAAATAACGAGAAAGTTACTTCTTTTTAAGTTAAGTGGGATTAGTTGGTAGTGGGTTTAAAATAACGAGAAAGGTTCTTCTTTTTAAGTTAGGTGAGATTAGTTGGTAGTGGGTTTATAATAACGAGAACGGTTCTTCTTTTTAAGTTAGGAGGGATAAGTTGGTAGTGGGTTTAAAATAACGATAACGGTTCTTCTTTTTAAGTTAGGTGGGATTAGTTGACAGTGGGTTTAAAATAACGAGAAAGGTTCTTCTTTTTAAGTTAGGTGGGATTAGTTGGTAGTGGGTTTAAAATAACGAGAAAGGTTCTTCTTTTTAAGTTAGGTGGTATTAGTTGGTAGTGGGTTTATAATAACGAGAACGGTTCTTCTTTTTAAGTTGGGTGGGATTAGTTGGTAGTGGGTTTAAAATAACGAGAACGGTTCTTTTATAGTTATGTGGGATAAATTGGTAGTGCGTTTAAAATAACGAGAACGGTTCTTCTTTTTTAGTTATGTGGGATAAGTTTGTAGTGGGTTTAAAATAACGAGAAAGGTTCTTCTTTTTAAGTTAGGTGGGATTAGTTGGTAGTGGGTTTAAAATAACGAGAAAGGTTATTCCGAGGGGTCGGACATTTGCCTGTTTTGTGTACGGGATTTTTGATTTTTTAAAAATGCAGGATTTTTTATTGTGGATTTGTCATACAAAGCCTATGGGAGCAAAATTCTTGGATTTTGGATTTTTGGATTTTTTTACAAATTTTGTACGGGATTTGGCCAAATGTCCGACCCCTCGGGTTCTTCTTTTTAAGTTAGGTGGGATTAGTTGGTAGTGGGTTTAAAATAACGAGAAAGGTTCTTCTTTTTAAGTAAGGTGGGATTAGTTGGTAGGGGGTTTAAAATAACGAGAACGGTTCTTCTTTTTTAGTTATGTGGGTTAATTTGGTAGTGGGTTTAAAATAACGAGAACGGTTCTTCTTTTTTAGTTAGGTGGGATTAGTTGGTAGTGGGTTTAAAATAACGAGAACGGTTCTTCTTTTTTAGTTAGGTGGGATTAGTTGGTAGTGGTTTTAAAATAACGAGAAAGGTTCTTCTTTTTAAGTTACGTGGGATTAGTTGGTAGTGTGTTTAAAATAACGAGAAAGGTTCTTCTTTTTTAGTTATGTGGGATAAGTTGGTAGTGGGTTTAAAATAACGAGAACGGTTCTTCTTTTTAAGTTAGGTGGGATTAGTTAGTAGTGGGTTTAAAATAACGAGAACGGTTCTTCTTTTTTAGTTATGTGGGATAAGTTGGTAGGTGGTTTAAAATAACGAGAACGGTTCTTCGTTTTTAGTTAGGTGGGATTAGTTGGTAGTGGTTTTAAAATAACGAGAAAGGTTCTTCTTTTTAAGTTAGGTGGGATTAGTTGGTAGTGGGTTTATAATAACGAGAACGGTTCTTCTTTTTTAGTTATGTGGGATAAGTTGGTAGTGGGTTTAAAATAACGAGAACGGTTCTTCTTTTTTAGTTAGGTGGGATTGGTTGGTAGTGGGTTTAAAATAACGAGAAAGGTTATTATTTTTAAGTTAGGTGGGATTAGTTGGTAGTGGGTTTAAAATAACGAGAAAGTTACTTCTTTTTAAGTTAAGTGGGATTAGTTAGTAGTGGGTTTAAAATAACGAGAAAGGTTCTTCTTTTTAAGTTAGGTGAGATTAGTTGGTAGTGGGTTTATAATAACGAGAACGGTTCTTCTTTTTAAGTTAGGAGGGATAAGTTGGTAGTGGGTTTAAAATAACGATAACGGTTCTTCTTTTTAAGTTAGGTGGGATTAGTTGACAGTGGGTTTAAAATAACGAGAAAGGTTCTTCTTTTTAAGTTAGGTGGGATTAGTTGGTAGTGGGTTTAAAATAACGAGAAAGGTTCTTCTTTTTAAGTTAGGTGGTATTAGTTGGTAGTGGGTTTATAATAACGAGAACGGTTCTTCTTTTTAAGTTGGGTGGGATTAGTTGGTAGTGGGTTTAAAATAACGAGAACGGTTCTTTTATAGTTATGTGGGATAAATTGGTAGTGCGTTTAAAATAACGAGAACGGTTCTTCTTTTTTAGTTATGTGGGATAAGTTTGTAGTGGGTTTAAAATAACGAGAAAGGTTCTTCTTTTTAAGTTAGGTGGGATTAGTTGGTAGTGGGTTTAAAATAACGAGAAAGGTTATTCCGAGGGGTCGGACATTTGCCTGTTTTGTGTACGGGATTTTGGATTTTTTAAAAATGCAGGATTTTTTATTGTGGATTTGTCATACAAAGCCTATGGGAGCAAAATTCTTGGATTTTGGATTTTTGGATTTTTTTCCAAATTTTGTATGGGATTTGGCCAAATGTCCGACCCCTCGGGTTCTTCTTTTTAAGTTAGGTGGGATTCGTTGGTAGTGGGTTTAAAATAACGAGAAAGGTTCTTCTTTTTAAGTAAGGTGGGATTAGTTGGTAGTGGGTTTAAAATAACGAGAAAGGTTCTTCTTTTTAAGTAAGGTGGGATTAGTTGGTAGGGGGTTTAAAATAACGAGAACGGTTTTTCTTTTTTAGTTATGTGGGTTAAGTTGGTAGTGGGTTTAAAATAACGAGAAAGGTTCTTCTTTTTAAGTTACGTGGGATTAGTTGGTAGTGTGTTTAAAATAACGAGAAAGGTTCTTCTTTTTTAGTTATGTGGGATAAGTTGGTAGTGGGTTTAAAATAACGAGAACGGTTCTTCTTTTTAAGTTAGGTGGGATTAGTTAGTAGTGGGTTTAAAATAACGAGAACGGTTCTTCTTTTTTAGTTATGTGGGATAAGTTGGTAGGTGGTTTAAAATAACGAGAACGGTTCTTCTTTTTAAGTAAGGTGGGATTAGTTGGTAGTGGGTTTAAAATAACGAGAAAGGTTCTTCTTTTTAAGTAAGGTGGGATTAGTTGGTAGGGGGTTTAAAATAACGAGAACGGTTCTTCTTTTTTAGTTATGTGGGTTAAGTTGGTAGTGGGTTTAAAATAACGAGAACGGTTCTTCTTTTTTAGTTAGGTGGGATTAGTTGGTAGTGGGTTTAAAATAACGAGAACGGTTTTTTTTTTTAGTTAGGTGGGATTAGTTGGTAGTGGTTTTAAAATAACGAGAAAGGTTCTTCTTTTTAAGTTACGTGGGATTAGTTGGTAGTGTGTTTAAAATAACGAGAAAGGTTCTTCTTTTTTAGTTATGTGGGATAAGTTGGTAGTGGGTTTAAAATAACGAGAACGGTTCTTCTTTTTAAGTTAGGTGGGATTAGTTAGTAGTGGGTTTAAAATAACGAGAACGGTTCTTCTTTTTTAGTTATGTGGGATAAGTTGGTAGGTGGTTTAAAATAACGAGAACGGTTCTTCGTTTTTAGTTAGGTGGGATTAGTTGGTAGTGGTTTTAAAATAACGAGAAAGGTTCTTCTTTTTAAGTTAGGTGGGATTAGTTGGTAGTGGGTTTATAATAACGAGAACGGTTCTTCTTTTTTAGTTAGGTGGGATTAGTTGGTAGTGGTTTTAAAATAACGAGAAAGGTTCTTCTTTTTAAGTTACGTGGGATTAGTTGGTAGTGTGTTTAAAATAACGAGAAAGGTTCTTCTTTTTTAGTTATGTGGGATAAGTTGGTAGTGGGTTTAAAATAACGAGAACGGTTCTTCTTTTTAAGTTAGGTGGGATTAGTTAGTAGTGGGTTTAAAATAACGAGAACGGTTCTTCTTTTTTAGTTATGTGGGATAAGTTGGTAGGTGGTTTAAAATAACGAGAACGGTTCTTCGTTTTTAGTTAGGTGGGATTAGTTGGTAGTGGTTTTAAAATAACGAGAAAGGTTCTTCTTTTTAAGTTAGGTGGGATTAGTTGGTAGTGGGTTTATAATAACGAGAACGGTTCTTCTTTTTTAGTTATGTGGGATAAGTTGGTAGTGGGTTTAAAATAACGAGAACGGTTCTTCTTTTTTAGTTAGGTGGGATTGGTTGGTAGTGGGTTTAAAATAACGAGAAAGGTTATTATTTTTAAGTTAGGTGGGATTAGTTGGTAGTGGGTTTAAAATAACGAGAAAGTTACTTCTTTTTAAGTTAAGTGGGATTAGTTGGTAGTGGGTTTAAAATAACGAGAAAGGTTCTTCTTTTTAAGTTAGGTGAGATTAGTTGGTAGTGGGTTTATAATAACGAGAACGGTTCTTCTTTTTAAGTTAGGAGGGATAAGTTGGTAGTGGGTTTAAAATAACGATAACGGTTCTTCTTTTTAAGTTAGGTGGGATTAGTTGACAGTGGGTTTAAAATAACGAGAAAGGTTCTTCTTTTTAAGTTAGGTGGGATTAGTTGGTAGTGGGTTTAAAATAACGAGAAAGGTTCTTCTTTTTAAGTTAGGTGGTATTAGTTGGTAGTGGGTTTATAATAACGAGAACGGTTCTTCTTTTTAAGTTGGGTGGGATTAGTTGGTAGTGGGTTTTAAATAACGAGAACGGTTCTTTTATTGTTATGTGGGATAAATTGGTAGTGCGTTTAAAATAACGAGAACGGTTCTTCTTTTTTAGTTATGTGGGATAAGTTTGTAGTGGGTTTAAAATAACGAGAAAGGTTCTTCTTTTTAAGTTAGGTGGGATTAGTTGGTAGTGGGTTTAAAATAACGAGAAAGGTTATTCCGAGGGGTCGGACATTTGCCTGTTTTGTGTACGGGATTTTTGATTTTTTAAAAATGCAGGATTTTTTATTGTGGATTTGTCATACAAAGCCTATGGGAGCAAAATTCTTGGATTTTGGATTTTTGGATTTTTTTCCAAATTTTGTACGGGATTTGGCCAAATGTCCGACCCCTCGGGTTCTTCTTTTTAAGTTAGGTGGGATTAGTTGGTAGTGGGTTTAAAATAACGAGAAAGGTTCTTCTTTTTAAGTAAGGTGGGATTAGTTGGTAGGGGGTTTAAAATAACGAGAACGGTTCTTCTTTTTTAGTTATGTGGGTTAATTTGGTAGTGGGTTTAAAATAACGAGAACGGTTCTTCTTTTTTAGTTAGGTGGGATTAGTTGGTAGTGGGTTTAAAATAACGAGAACGGTTCTTCTTTTTTAGTTAGGTGGGATTAGTTGGTAGTGGGTTTAAAATAACGAGAAAGGTTCTTCTTTTTAAGTTACGTGGGATTAGTTGGTAGTGTGTTTAAAATAACGAGAAAGGTTCTTCTTTTTTAGTTATGTGGGATAAGTTGGTAGTGGGTTTAAAATAACGAGAACGGTTCTTCTTTTTTAGTTAGGTGGGATTAGTTGGTAGTGGGTTTAAAATAACGAGGAAGGTTCTTCTTTTTAAGTTAGGTGGGATTAGTTGGTAGTGGGTTTAAAATAACGAGAAAGGTTCTTCTTTTTAAGTTAGGTGGGATTAGTTGGTAGTGGGTTTAAAATAACGAGAAAGGTTGTTCTTTTTAAGTTAGGTGGGATTAGTTGGTAGTGGGTTTATAATAACGAGAACGGTTCTTCTTTTTAAGTTAGGTGGGATTAGTTAGTAGTGGGTTTAAAATAACGAGAACGGTTCTTCTTTTTTAGTTATGTGGGATAAGTTGGTAGGTGGTTTAAAATAACGAGAACGGTTCTTCTTTTTTAGTTAGGTGGGATTAGTTGGTAGTGGTTTTAAAATAACGAGAAAGGTTCTTCTTTTTTAGTTAGGTGGGATTAGTTGGTAGTGTGTTTAAAATAACGAGAAAGGTTCTTCTTTTTAAGTTAGGTGGGATTAGTTGTAGTGGGTTTAAAATAACGAGAAAGGTTCTTCTTTTTAAGTTAGGTGGGATTAGTTGGTAGTGGGTTTATAATAACGAGAACGGTTCTTCTTTTTAAGTTAGGAGGGATTAGTTGGTAGTGGGTTTAAAATAACGAGAACGGTTCTTTTTTTTTAGTTATGTGGGATAATTTGGTAGTCGGTTTAAAATAACGAGAACGGTTCTTCTTTTTTAGTTATGTGGGATAAGTTGGTAGGTGGTTTAAAATAACGAGAACGGTTCTTCTTTTTTAGTTATGTGGGATAAGTTGGTAGGTGGTTTAAAATAACGATAACGGTTCTTCTTTTTAAGTTAGGTGGGATTAGTTGACAGTGGGTTTAAAATAACGAGAAAGGTTCTTCTTTTTAAGTTAGGTGGGATTAGTTGGTAGTGGGTTTAAAATAACGAGAAAGGTTCTTCTTTTTAAGTTAGGTGGTATTAGTTGGTAGTGGGTTTATAATAACGAGAACGGTTCTTCTTTTTAAGTTGGGTGGGATTAGTTGGTAGTGGGTTTAAAATAACGAGAACGGTTCTTTTATAGTTATGTGGGATAAATTGGTAGTGCGTTTAAAATAACGAGAACGGTTCTTCTTTTTTAGTTATGTGGGATAAGTTTGTAGTGGGTTTAAAATAACGAGAAAGCTTCTTCTTTTTAAGTTAGGTGGGATTAGTTGGTAGTGGGTTTAAAATAACGAGAAAGGTTATTCCGAGGGGTCGGACATTTGCCTGTTTTGTGTACGGGATTTTTGATTTTTTAAAAATGCAGGATTTTTTATTGTGGATTTGTCATACAAAGCCTATGGGAGCAAAATTCTTGGATTTTGGATTTTTGGATTTTTTTCCAAATTTTGTACGGGATTTGGCCAAATGTCCGACCCCTCGGGTTCTTCTTTTTAAAATAGGTGGGATTAGTTGGTAGTGGGTTTAAAATAACGAGAAAGGTTCTTCTTTTTAAGTAAGGTGGGATTAGTTGGTAGGGGGTTTAAAATAACGAGAACGGTTCTTCTTTTTTAGTTATGTGGGTTAATTTGGTAGTGGGTTTAAAATAACGAGAACGGTTCTTCTTTTTTAGTTAGGTGGGATTAGTTGGTAGTGGGTTTAAAATAACGAGAACGGTTCTTCTTTTTTAGTTAGGTGGGATTAGTTGGTAGTGGGTTTAAAATAACGAGAAAGGTTCTTCTTTTTAAGTTACGTGGGATTAGTTGGTAGTGTGTTTAAAATAACGAGAAAGGTTCTTCTTTTTTAGTTATGTGGGATAAGTTGGTAGTGGGTTTAAAATAACGAGAACGGTTCTTCTTTTTTAGTTAGGTGGGATTAGTTGGTAGTGGGTTTAAAATAACGAGGAAGGTTCTTCTTTTTAAGTTAGGTGGGATTAGTTGGTAGTGGGTTTAAAATAACGAGAAAGGTTCTTCTTTTTAAGTTAGGTGGGATTAGTTGGTAGTGGGTTTAAAATAACGAGAAAGGTTGTTCTTTTTAAGTTAGGTGGGATTAGTTGGTAGTGGGTTTATAATAACGAGAACGGTTCTTCTTTTTAAGTTAGGTGGGATTAGTTAGTAGTGGGTTTAAAATAACGAGAACGGTTCTTCTTTTTTAGTTATGTGGGATAAGTTGGTAGGTGGTTTAAAATAACGAGAACGGTTCTTCTTTTTTAGTTAGGTGGGATTAGTTGGTAGTGGTTTTAAAATAACGAGAAAGGTTCTTCTTTTTTAGTTAGGTGGGATTAGTTGGTAGTGTGTTTAAAATAACGAGAAAGGTTCTTCTTTTTAAGTTAGGTGGGATTTGTTGTAGTGGGTTTAAAATAACGAGAAAGGTTCTTCTTTTTAAGTTAGGTGGGATTAGTTGGTAGTGGGTTTATAATAACGAGAACGGTTCTTCTTTTTAAGTTAGGAGGGATTAGTTGGTAGTGGGTTTAAAATAACGATAACGGTTCTTTTTTTTTAGTTATGTGGGATAATTTGGTAGTCGGTTTAAAATAACGAGAACGGTTCTTCTTTTTTAGTTATGTGGGATAAGTTGGTAGGTGGTTTAAAATAACGAGAACGGTTCTTCTTTTTTAGTTATGTGAGATAAGTTGGTAGGTGGTTTAAAATAACGAGAAAGGTTCTTCTTTTTAAGTTACGTGGGATAAGTTGGTAGTGTGTTTAAAATAACGAGAAAGGTTCTTCTTTTTAAGTTACGTGGGATTAGTTGGTAGTGTGTTTAATATAACGAGAAAGGTTCTTCTTTTTAAGTTAGGTGGGATTAGTTGGTAGTGGGTTTATAATAACGAGAACGGTTCTTCTTTTTAAGTTAGGTGGGATTAGTTGGTAGTGGGTTTAAAATAACCAGAACGGTTCTTCTTTTTTAGTTATGTAGGATAAGTTGGTAGTGGTTTTAAAATAACGAGAACGGTTCTTCTTTTTTAGTTAGGTGGGATTAGTTGGTAGTGGGTTTAAAATAACGAGGAAGGTTCTTCTTTTTAAGTTAGGTGGGTTTAGTTGGTAGTGGGTTTAAAATAACGAGAAAGGTTCTTCTTTTTAAGTTAGGTGGGATTAGTTGGTAGTGGGTTTAAAATAACGAGAAAGGTTGTTCTTTTTAAGTTAGGTGGGATTAGTTGGTAGTGGGTTTATAATAACGAGAACGGTTCTTCTTTTTTAGTTAGGTGGGATTGGTTGGTAGTGGGTTTAAAATAACGAGAAAGGTTATTATTTTTAAGTTAGGTGGGATTAGTTGGTAGTGGGTTTTAAATAACGAGAAAGTTTCTTCTTTTTAAGTTAAGTGGGATTAGTTGGTAGTGGGTTTAAAATAACGAGAAAGGTTCTTCTTTTTAAGTTAGGTGAGATTAGTTGGTAGTGGGTTTATAATAACGAGAACGGTTCTTCTTTTTAAGTTAGGAGGGATAAGTTGGTAGTGGGTTTAAAATAACGATAACGGTTCTTCTTTTTAAGTTAGGTGGGATTAGTTGACAGTGGGTTTAAAATAACGAGAAAGGTTCTTCTTTTTAAGTTAGGTGGGATTAGTTGGTAGTGGGTTTAAAATAACGAGAAAGGTTCTTCTTTTTAAGTTAGGTGGTATTAGTTGGTAGTGGGTTTATAATAACGAGAACGGTTCTTCTTTTTAAGTTGGGTGGGATTAGTTGGTAGTGGGTTTAAAATAACGAGAACGGTTCTTTTATAGTTATGTGGGATAAATTGGTAGTGCGTTTAAAATAACGAGAACGGTTCTTCTTTTTTAGTTATGTGGGATAAGTTTGTAGTGGGTTTAAAATAACGAGAAAGGTTCTTCTTTTTAAGTTAGGTGGGATTAGTTGGTAGTGGGTTTAAAATAACGAGAAAGGTTATTCCGAGGGGTCGGACATTTGCCTGTTTTGTGTACGGGATTTTGGATTTTTTAAAAATGCAGGATTTTTTATTGTGGATTTGTCATACAAAGCCTATGGGAGCAAAATTCTTGGATTTTGGATTTTTGGATTTTTTTCCAAATTTTGTACGGGATTTGGCCAAATGTCCGACCCCTCGGGTTCTTCTTTTTAAGTTAGGTGGGATTAGTTGGTAGTGGGTTTAAAATAACGAGAAAGGTTCTTCTTTTTAAGTAAGGTGGGATTAGTTGGTAGTGGGTTTAAAATAACCAGAACGGTTCTTCTTTTTTAGTTATGTAGGATAAGTTGGTAGTGGGTTTAAAATAACGAGAACGGTTCTTCTTTTTTAGTTAGGTGGGATTAGTTGCTAGTTGTTTTAAAATAACGAGAAAGGTTCTTCTTTTTAAGTTACGTGGGATTAGTTGGTAGTGTGTTTAAAATAACGAGAAAGGTTCTTCTTTTTTAGTTATGTGGGATAAGTTGGTAGTGGGTTTAAAATAACGAGAACGGTTCTTCTTTTTTAGTTAGGTGGGATTAGTTGGTAGTGGGTTTAAAATAACGAGGAAGGTTCTTCTTTTTAAGTTAGGTGGGATTAGTTGGTAGTGGGTTTAAAATAACGAGAAAGGTTCTTCTTTTTAAGTTAGGTGGGATTAGTTGGTAGTGGGTTTAAAATAACCAGAACGGTTCTTCTTTTTTAGTTATGTAGGATAAGTTGGTAGTGGTTTTAAAATAACGAGAACGGTTCTTCTTTTTTAGTTAGGTGGGATTAGTTGGTAGTGGGTTTAAAATAACGAGGAAGGTTCTTCTTTTTAAGTTAGGTGGGTTTAGTTGGTAGTGGGTTTAAAATAACGAGAACGGTTCTTCTTTTTTAGTTAGGTGGGATTAGTTGGTAGTGGGTTTAAAATAACGAGGAAGGTTCTTCTTTTTAAGTTAGGTGGGATTAGTTGGTAGTGGGTTTAAAATAACGAGAAGGGTTCTTCTTTTTAAGTTAGGTGGGATTAGTTGGTAGTGGATTTAAAATAACGAGAAAGGTTGTTCTTTTTAAGTTAGGTGGGATTAGTTGGTAGTGGGTTTATAATAACGAGAACGGTTCTTCTTTTTAAGTTAGGTGGGATTAGTTAGTAGTGGGTTTAAAATAACGAGAACGGTTCTTCTTTTTTAGTTATGTGGGATAAGTTGGTAGGGTGTTTAAAATAACGAGAACGGTTCTTCTTTTTTAGTTAGGTGGGATTAGTTGGTAGTGGTTTTAAAATAACGATAAAGGTTCTTCTTTTTTAGTTAGGTGGGATTAGTTGGTAGTGGGTTTAAAATAACCAGAACGGTTCTTCTTTTTTAGTTATGTAGGATAAGTTGGTAGTGGGTTTAAAATAACGATAAAGGTTCTTCTTTTTTAGTTAGGTGGGATTAGTTGGTAGTGTGTTTAAAATAACGAGAAAGGTTCTTCTTTTTAAGTTAGGTGGGATTAGTTGGTAGTGGGTTTAAAATAACGAGAAAGGTTCTTCTTTTTAAGTTAGGTGGGATAAGTTGGTAGTGGGTTTATAATAACGAGAACGGTTCTTCTTTTTAAGTTAGGAGGGATTAGTTGGTAGTGGGTTTAAAATAACGAGAACGGTTCTTCTTTTTTAGTTATGTGGGATAAGTTGGTAGTGGGTTTAAAATAACGAGAACGGTTCTTCTTTTTTAGTTAGGTGGGATTGGTTGGTAGTGGGTTTAAAATAACGAGAAAGGTTGTTCTTTTTAAGTTAGGTGGGATTAGTTGGTAGTGAATTTATAATAACGAGAACGGTTCTTCTTTTTTAGTTAGGTGGGATTGGTTGGTAGTGGGTTTAAAATAACGAGAAAGGTTATTATTATTAAGTTAGGTGGGATTAGTTGGTAGTGGGTTTTAAATAACGAGAAAGTTTCTTCTTTTTAAGTTAAGTGGGATTAGTTGGTAGTGGGTTTAAAATAACGAGAAAGGTTCTTCTTTTTAAGTTAGGTGAGATTAGTTGGTAGTGGGTTTATAATAACGAGAACGGTTCTTCTTTTTAAGTTAGGAGGGATAAGTTGGTAGTGGGTTTAAAATAACGATAACGGTTCTTCTTTTTAAGTTAGGTGGGATTAGTTGACAGTGGGTTTAAAATAACGAGAAAGGTTCTTCTTTTTAAGTTAGGTGGGATTAGTTGGTAGTGGGTTTAAAATAACGAGAAAGGTTCTTCTTTTTAAGTTAGGTGGTATTAGTTGGTAGTGGGTTTATAATAACGAGAACGGTTCTTCTTTTTAAGTTGGGTGGGATTAGTTGGTAGTGGGTTTAAAATAACGAGAACGGTTCTTTTATAGTTATGTGGGATAAATTGGTAGTGCGTTTAAAATAACGAGAACGGTTCTTCTTTTTTAGTTATGTGGGATAAGTTTGTAGTGGGTTTAAAATAACGAGAAAGGTTCTTCTTTTTAAGTTAGGTGGGATTAGTTGGTAGTGGGTTTAAAATAACGAGAAAGGTTATTCCGAGGGGTCGGACATTTGCCTGTTTTGTGTACGGGATTTTGGATTTTTTAAAAATGCAGGATTTTTTATTGTGGATTTGTCATACAAAGCCTATGGGAGCAAAATTCTTGGATTTTGGATTTTTGGATTTTTTTCCAAATTTTGTACGGGATTTGGCCAAATGTCCGACCCCTCGGGTTCTTCTTTTTAAGTTAGGTGGGATTAGTTGGTAGTGGGTTTAAAATAACGAGAAAGGTTCTTCTTTTTAAGTAAGGTGGGATTAGTTGCTAGTGGGTTTAAAATAACCAGAACGGTTCTTCTTTTTTAGTTATGTAGGATAAGTTGGTAGTGGGTTTAAAATAACGAGAACGGTTCTTCTTTTTTAGTTAGGTGGGATTAGTTGGTAGTTGTTTTAAAATAACGAGAAAGGTTCTTCTTTTTAAGTTACGTGGGATTAGTTGGTAGTGTGTTTAAAATAACGAGAAAGGTTCTTCTTTTTTAGTTATGTGGGATAAGTTGGTAGTGGGTTTAAAATAACGAGAACGGTTCTTCTTTTTTAGTTAGGTGGGATTAGTTGGTAGTGGGTTTAAAATAACGAGGAAGGTTCTTCTTTTTAAGTTAGGTGGGATTAGTTGGTAGTGGGTTTAAAATAACGAGAAAGGTTCTTCTTTTTAAGTTAGGTGGGATTAGTTGGTAGTGGATTTAAAATAACGAGAAAGGTTGTTCTTTTTAAGTTAGGTGGGATTAGTTGGTAGTGGGTTTATAATAACGAGAACGGTTCTTCTTTTTAAGTTAGGTGGGATTAGTTAGTAGTGGGTTTAAAATAACGAGAACGGTTCTTCTTTTTTAGTTATGTGGGATAAGTTGGTAGGTGGTTTAAAATAACGAGAACGGTTCTTCTTTTTTAGTTAGGTGGGATTAGTTGGTAGTGGTTTTAAAATAACGATAAAGGTTCTTCTTTTTTAGTTAGGTGGGATTAGTTGGTAGTGGGTTTAAAATAACCAGAACGGTTCTTCTTTTTTAGTTATGTAGGATAAGTTGGTAGTGGGTTTAAAATAACGATAAAGGTTCTTCTTTTTTAGTTAGGTGGGATTAGTTGGTAGTGTGTTTAAAATAACGAGAAAGGTTCTTCTTTTTAAGTTAGGTGGGATTAGTTGGTAGTGGGTTTAAAATAACGAGAAAGGTTCTTCTTTTTAAGTTAGGTGGGATAAGTTGGTAGTGGGTTTATAATAACGAGAAAGGTTCTTCTTTTTAAGTTAGGAGGGATTAGTTGGTAGTGGGTTTAAAATAACGAGAACGGTTCTTCTTTTTTAGTTATGTGGGATAAGTTGGTAGTGGGTTTAAAATAACGAGAACGGTTCTTCTTTTTTAGTTAGGTGGGATTGGTTGGTAGTGGGTTTAAAATAACGAGAAAGGTTATTATTTTTAAGTTAGGTGGGATTAGTTGGTAGTGGGTTTAAAATAACGAGAAAGTTTCTTCTTTTTAAGTTAGGTGGGATTAGTTGGTAGTGGGTTTAAAATAACGAGAAAGGTTTTTCTTTTTAAGTTAGGTGGGATTAGTGGGTAGTGTGTTTAAAATAACGAGAAAGGTTCTTCTTTTTTAGTTATGTGGGATAAGTTGGTAGTGGGTTTAAAATAACGAGAACGGTTCTTCTTTTTTAGTTAGGTGGGATTAGTTGGTAGTGGGTTTAAAATAACGAGGAAGGTTCTTCTTTTTAAGTTAGGTGGGATTAGTTGGTAGTGGGTTTAAAATAACGAGAAAGGTTCTTCTTTTTAAGTTAGGAGGGATTAGTTGGTAGTGGGTTTAAAATAACGAGAAAGGTTCTTCTTTTTAAGTTAGGTGGGATAAGTTGGTAGTGGGTTTATAATAACGAGAACGGTTCTTCTTTTTAAGTTAGGAGGGATTAGTTGGTAGTGGGTTTAAAATAACGAGAACGGTTCCTCTTTTTTTAGTTATGTGGGATAAGTTGGTAGTGACTTTAAAATAACGAGAACGGTTCTTCTTTTTTAGTTATGTGGGATAAGTTGGTAGTGGGTTTAAAATAACGAGAACGGTTCTTCTTTTTAAGTTAGGTGGGATTAGTTGACAGTGGGTTTAAAATAACGAGTAAGGTTCTTCTTTTTAAGTTAGATGGGATAAGTTGGTAGTGGGTTTAAAATAACGAGAAAGGTTCTTCTTTTTAAGTTACGTGGGATTAGTGGGTAGTGTGTTTAAAATAACGAGAAAGGTTCTTCTTTTTTAGTTATGTGGGATAAGTTGGTAGTGGGTTTAAAATAACGAGAACGGTTCTTCTTTTTTAGTTAGGTGGGATTAGTTGGTAGTGGGTTTAAAATAACGAGGAAGGTTCTTCTTTTTAAGTTAGGTGGGATTAGTTGGTAGTGGGTTTAAAATAACGAGAAAGGTTCTTCTTTTTAAGTTAGGTGGGATTAGTTGGTAGTCGGTTTAAAATAACGAGAACGGTTCTTCTTTTTTAGTTAGGTGGGATTAGTTGGTAGTGGGTTTATAATAACGAGAACGGTTCTTCTTTTTAAGTTAGGTGGGATTAGTTAGTAGTGGGTTTAAAATAACGAGAACGGTTCTTCTTTTTTAGTTATGTGGGATAAGTTGGTAGGTGGTTTAAAATAACGAGAACGGTTCTTCTTTATTAGTTAGGTGGGATTAGTTGGTAGTGGTTTTAAAATAACGATAAAGGTTCTTCTTTTTTAGTTAGGTGGGATTAGTTGGTAGTGTGTTTAAAATAACGAGAAAGGTTCTTCTTTTTAAGTTAGGTGGGATTAGTTGGTAGTGGGTTTAAAATAACGAGAACGGTTCTTCTTTTTTAGTTATGTGGGATAAGTTGGTAGTGGGTTTAAAATAACGAGAACGGTTCTTCTTTTTTAGTTAGGTGGGATTGGTTGGTAGTGGGTTTAAAATAACGAGAAAGGTTATTATTTTTAAGTTAGGTGGGATTAGTTGGTAGTGGGTTTAAAATAACGAGAACGGTTCTTCTTTTTAAGTTATGTGGGATAAGTTGGTAGTGGGTTTAAAATAACGAGAACGGTTCTTCTTTTTTAGTTAGGAGGGATTAGTTGGTAGTGGGTTTAAAATAACGAGAACGGTTCTTCTTTTTTAGTTATGTGGGATAAGTTGGTAGTGGGTTTAAATTAACGAGAACGGTTCTTCTTTTTTAGTTAGGTGGGATTGGTTGGTAGTGGGTTTAAAATAACGAGAAAGGTTATTATTTTTAAGTTAGGTGGGATTAGTTGGTAGTGGGTTTAAAATAACGAGAACGGTTCTTTTTTTTTAGTTATGTGGGATAAGTTGGTAGTCGGTTTAAAATAACGAGAACGGTTCTTCTTTTTAAGTTAGGTGGGATTAGTTGGTAGTGGGTTTATAATAACGAGAACGGTTCTTCTTTTTAAGTTAGGAGGGATTAGTTGGTAGTGGGTTTAAAATAACGAGAACGGTTCTTCTTTTTTAGTTATGTGGGATAAGTTGGTAGTGGGTTTAAAATAACGAGAACGGTTCTTCTTTTTTAGTTAGGTGGGATTGGTTGGTAGTGGGTTTAAAATAACGAGAAAGGTGATTATTTTTAAGTTAGGTGGGATTAGTTGGTAGTGGGTTTAAAATAACGAAAAAGTTTCTTCTTTTTAAGTTAGGTGGGATTAGTTGGTAGTGGGTTTATAATAACGAGAACGGTTCTTCTTTTTAAGTTAGGTGGGATTAGTTGGTAGTGGGTTTAAAATAACCAGAACGGTTCTTCTTTTTTAGTTATGTAGGATAAGTTGGTAGTGGGTTTAAAATAACGAGAACGGTTCTTCTTTTTTAGTTAGGTGGGATTAGTTGGTAGTGGGTTTAAAATAACGAGAAAGGTTTTTCTTTTTAAGTTAGGTGGGATTAGTTGGTAGTGGGTTTAAAATAACGAGAAAGTTTCTTCTTTTTAAGTTAGGTGGGATTAGTTGGTAGTGGGTTTAAAATAACGAGAAAGGTTTTTCTTTTTAAGTTAGGTGGGATTAGTTGGTAGTGGGTTTAAAATAACGAGAACGGTTCTTCTTTTTAAGTTAGGTGGGATTAGTTGGTAGTGGGTTTAAAATAACGAGAACGGTTCTTCTTTTTAAGTTAGGTGGGATTAGTTGGTAGTGGGTTTATTATAACGAGAACGGTTCTTCTTTTTAAGTTAGGTGGGATTAGTTGTTAGTGGGTTTAAAATAACGAGAACGGTTCTTCTTTTTAAGTTATGTGGGATAAGTTGGTAGTGGGTTTAAAATAACGAGAACGGTTCTTCTTTTTTAGTTAGGTGGGATTAGTTGGTAGTGGGTTTATAATAACGAGAACGGTTCTTCTTTTTAAGTTAGGAGGGATTAGTTGGTAGTGGGTTTAAAATAACGAGAACGGTTCTTCTTTTTTAGTTATGTGGGATAAGTTGGTAGTGGGTTTAAATTAACGAGAACGGTTCTTCTTTTTTAGTTAGGTGGGATTGGTTGGTAGTGGGTTTAAAATAACGAGAAAGGTTATTATTTTTAAGTTAGGTGGGATTAGTTGGTAGTGGGTTTAAAATAACGAGAAAGGTTCTTCTTTTTAAGTTAGGTGGGATTAGTTGGTAGTGGGTTTAAAATAACGAGAAAGGTTGTCCTTTTTAAGTTAGGTGGGATTAGTTGGTAGTGGGTTTATAATAACGAGAACGGTTCTTCTTTTTTAGTTAGGTGGGATTGGTTGGTAGTGGGTTTAAAATAACGAGAAAGGTTATTATTTTTAAGTTAGGTGGGATTAGTTGGTAGTGGGTTTTAAATAACGAGAAAGTTTCTTCTTTTTAAGTTAAGTGGGATTAGTTGGTAGTGGGTTTAAAATAACGAGAAAGGTTCTTCTTTTTAAGTTAGGTGAGATTAGTTGGTAGTGGGTTTATAATAACGAGAACGGTTCTTCTTTTTAAGTTAGGAGGGATAAGTTGGTAGTGGGTTTAAAATAACGATAACGGTTCTTCTTTTTAAGTTAGGTGGGATTAGTTGACAGTGGGTTTAAAATAACGAGAAAGGTTCTTCTTTTTAAGTTAGGTGGGATTAGTTGGTAGTGGGTTTAAAATAACGAGAAAGGTTCTTCTTTTTAAGTTAGGTGGTATTAGTTGGTAGTGGGTTTATAATAACGAGAACGGTTCTTCTTTTTAAGTTGGGTGGGATTAGTTGGTAGTGGGTTTAAAATAACGAGAACGGTTCTTTTATAGTTATGTGGGATAAATTGGTAGTGCGTTTAAAATAACGAGAACGGTTCTTCTTTTTTAGTTATGTGGGATAAGTTTGTAGTGGGTTTAAAATAACGAGAAAGGTTCTTCTTTTTAAGTTAGGTGGGATTAGTTGGTAGTGGGTTTAAAATAACGAGAAAGGTTATTCCGAGGGGTCGGACATTTGCCTGTTTTGTGTACGGGATTTTGGATTTTTTTAAAAATGCAGGATTTTTTATTGTGGATTTGTCATACAAAGCCTATGGGAGCAAAATTCTTGGATTTTGGATTTTTGGATTTTTTTCCAAATTTTGTACGGGATTTGGCCAAATGTCCGACCACTCGGGTTCTTCTTTTTAAGTTAGGTGGGATTAGTTGGTAGTGGGTTTAAAATAACGAGAAAGGTTCTTCTTTTTAAGTAAGGTGGGATTAGTTGGTAGTGGGTTTAAAATAACCAGAACGGTTCTTCTTTTTTAGTTATGTAGGATAAGTTGGTAGTGGGTTTAAAATAACGAGAACGGTTCTTCTTTTTTAGTTAGGTGGGATTAGTTGGTAGTTGTTTTAAAATAACGAGAAAGGTTCTTCTTTTTAAGTTACGTGGGATTAGTTGGTAGTGTGTTTAAAATAACGAGAAAGGTTCTTCTTTTTTAGTTATGTGGGATAAGTTGGTAGTGGGTTTAAAATAACGAGAACGGTTCTTTTTTAGTTAGGTGGGATTAGTTGGTAGTGGGTTTAAAATAACGAGGAAGGTTCTTCTTTTTAAGTTAGGTGGGATTAGTTGGTAGTGGGTTTAAAATAACGAGAAAGGTTCTTCTTTTTAAGTTAGGTGGGATTAGTTGGTAGTGGATTTAAAATAACGAGAAAGGTTCTTCTTTTTTAGTTATGTGGGATAAGTTGGTAGGTGGTTTAAAATAACGAGAACGGTTCTTCTTTTTTAGTTAGGTGGGATTAGTTGGTAGTGGTTTTAAAATAACGATAAAGGTTCTTCTTTTTTAGTTAGGTGGGATTAGTTGGTAGTGGGTTTAAAATAACCAGAACGGTTATTCTTTTTTAGTTATGTAGGATAAGTTGGTAGTGGGTTTAAAATAACGATAAAGGTTCTTCTTTTTTAGTTAGGTGGGATTAGTTGGTAGTGTGTTTAAAATAACGAGAAAGGTTCTTCTTTTTAAGTTAGGTGGGATTAGTTGGTAGTGGGTTTAAAATAACGAGAAAGGTTCTTCTTTTTAAGTTAGGTGGGATAAGTTGGTAGTGGGTTTATAATAACGAGAACGGTTCTTCTTTTTAAGTTAGGAGGGATAAGTTGGTAGTGGGTTTAAAATAACGAGAACGGTTCTTCTTTTTTAGTTATGTGGGATAAGTTGGTAGTGGGTTTAAAATAACGAGAACGGTTCTTCTTTTTTAGTTAGGTGGGATTGGTTGGTAGTGGGTTTAAAATAACGAGAAAGGTTATTATTTTTAAGTTAGGTGGGATTAGTTGGTAGTGGGTTTAAAATAACGAGAAAGTTTCTTCTTTTTAAGTTAGGTGGGATTAGTTGGTAGTGGGTTTAAAATAACGAGAAAGGTTTTTCTTTTTAAGTTAGGTGGGATTAGTTGGTAGTGGGTTTAAAATAACGAGAAAGGTTCTTCTTTTTTAGTTAGGTGGGATTAGTTGGTAGTGGGTTTAAAATAACGAGAAAGGTTCTTCTTTTTAAGTTAGGTGGGATTATTTGGTAGTGGGTTTAAAATAACGAGAACGGTTCTTCTTTTTAAGTTAGGTGGGATTAGTTGGTAGTGGGTTTATTATAACGAGAACGGTTCTTCTTTTTAAGTTAGGTGGGATTAGTTGTTAGTGGGTTTAAAATAACGAGAACGGTTCTTCTTTTTTAGTTATGTGGGATAAGTTGGTAGTGGGTTTAAAATAACGAGAACGGTTCCTCTTTTTTTAGTTATGTGGGATAAGTTGGTAGTGACTTTAAAATAACGAGAACGGTTCTTCTTTTTTAGTTATGTGGGATAAGTTGGTAGTGGGTTTAAAATAACGAGAACGGTTCTTCTTTTTAAGTTAGGTGGGATTAGTTGACAGTGGGTTTAAAATAACGAGTAAGGTTCTTCTTTTTAAGTTAGATGGGATAAGTTGGTAGTGGGTTTAAAATAACGAGAAAGGTTCTTCTTTTTAAGTTACGTGGGATTAGTGGGTAGTGTGTTTAAAATAACGAGAAAGGTTCTTCTTTTTTAGTTATGTGGGATAAGTTGGTAGTGGGTTTAAAATAACGAGAGCGGTTCTTCTTTTTTAGTTAGGTGGGATTAGTTGGTAGTGGGTTTAAAATAACGAGGAAGGTTCTTCTTTTTAAGTTAGGTGGGATTAGTTGGTAGTGGGTTTAAAATAACGAGAAAGGTTCTTCTTTTTAAGTTAGGTGGGATTAGTTGGTAGTCGGTTTAAAATAACGAGAACGGTTCTTCTTTTTTAGTTAGGTGGGATTAGTTGGTAGTGGGTTTAAAATAACGAGGAAGGTTCTTCTTTTTAAGTTAGGTGGGATTAGTTGGTAGTGGGTTTAAAATAACGAGAAAGGTTCTTCTTTTTAAGTTAGGTGGGATTAGTTGGTAGTGGAATTAAAATAACGAGAAAGGTTGTTCTTTTTAAGTTAGGTGGGATTAGTTGGTAGTGGGTTTATAATAACGAGAACGGTTCTTCTTTTTAAGTTAGGTGGGATTAGTTAGTAGTGGGTTTAAAATAACGAGAACGGTTCTTCTTTTTTAGTTATGTGGGATAAGTTTTTAGGTGGTTTAAAATAACGAGAACGGTTCTTCTTTATTAGTTAGGTGGGATTAGTTGGTAGTGGTTTTAAAATAACGATAAAGGTTCTTCTTTTTTAGTTAGGTGGGATTAGTTGGTAGTGTGTTTAAAATAACGAGAAAGGTTCTTCTTTTTAAGTTAGGTGGGATTAGTTGGTAGTGGGTTTAAAATAACGAGAAAGGTTCTTCTTTTTAAGTTAGGTGGGATTAGTAGGTAGTGGGTTTATAATAACGAGAACGGTTCTTCTTTTTAAGTTAGGAGGGATTAGTTGGTAGTGGGTTTAAAATAACGAGAACGGTTCTTCTTTTTTAGTTATGTGGGATAAGTTGGTAGTGGGTTTAAAATAACGAGAACGGTTCTTCTTTTTTAGTTAGGTGGGATTGGTTGGTAGTGGGTTTAAAATAACGAGAAAGGTTATTATTTTTAAGTTAGGTGGGATTAGTTGGTAGTGGATTTAAAATAACGAGAAAGTTTCTTCTTTTTAAGTTAGGTGGGATTAGTTGGTAGTGGGTTTAAAATAACGAGAAAGGTTTTTCTTTTTAAGTTAGGTGGGATTAGTTGGTAGTGGGTTTAAAATAACGAGAACGGTTCTTCTTTTTAAGTTAGGTGGGATTAGTTGGTAGTGGGTTTAAAATAACGAGAACGGTTATTCTTTTTAAGTTAGGTGGGATTAGTTGGTAGTGGGTTTATTATAACGAGAACGGTTCTTCTTTTTAAGTTAGGTGGGATTAGTTGTTAGTGGGTTTAAAATAACGAGAACGGTTCTTCTTTTTTAGTTATGTGGGATAAGTTGGTAGTGGGTTTAAAATAACGAGAACGGTTCTTCTTTTTTAGTTAGGTGGGATTAGTTGGTAGTGGGTTTATAATAACGAGAACGGTTCTTCTTTTTAAGTTAGGAGGGATTAGTTGGTAGTGGGTTTAAAATAACGAGAACGGTTCTTCTTTTTTAGTTATGTGGGATAAGTTGGTAGTGGGTTTAAATTAACGAGAACGGTTCTTCTTTTTTAGTTAGGTGGGATTGGTTGGTAGTGGGTTTAAAATAACGAGAAAGGTTATTATTTTTAAGTTAGGTGGGATTAGTTGGTAGTGGGTTTAAAATAACGAGAAAGTTTCTTCTTTTTAAGTTAGGTGGGATTAGTTGGTAGTGGGTTTAAAATAACGAGAAAGGTTCTTCTTTTTAAGTTAGGTGGGATTAGTTGGTAGTGGGTTTAAAATAACGAGAACGGTTCTTTTTTTTTAGTTATGTGGGATAAGTTGGTAGTCGGTTTAAAATAACGAGAACGGTTCTTCTTTTTAAGTTAGGTGGGATTAGTTGGTAGTGGGTTTATAATAACGAGAACGGTTCTTCTTTTTAAGTTAGGAGGGATTAGTTGGTAGTGGGTTTAAAATAACGAGAACGGTTCTTCTTTTTTAGTTATGTGGGATAAGTTGGTAGTGGGTTTAAAATAACGAGAACGGTTCTTCTTTTTTAGTTAGGTGGGATTGGTTGGTAGTGGGTTTAAAATAACGAGAAAGGTGATTATTTTTAAGTTAGGTGGGATTAGTTGGTAGTGGGTTTAAAATAACGAAAAAGTTTCTTCTTTTTAAGTTAGGTGGGATTAGTTGGTAGTGGGTTTAAAATAACGAGAAAGGTTTTTCTTTTTAAGTTAGGTGAGATTAGTTGGTAGTGGGTTTAAAATAACGAGAACGGTTCTTTTTTTAGTTATGTGGGATAAGTTGGTAGTGGGTTTAAAATAACGAGAAAGGTTCTTCTTTTTAAGTTAGGTGGGATTAGTTGGTAGTGGGTTTAAAATAACGAGAAAGGTTGTTCTTTTTAAGTTAGGTGGGATTAGTTGGTAGTGGGTTTATAATAACGAGAACGGTTCTTCTTTTTAAACTAGGTGGGATTAGTTAGTAGTGGGTTTAAAATAACGAGAACGGTTCTTCTTTTTTAGTTATGTGGGATACGTTGGTAGGTGGTTTAAAATAACGAGAACGGTTCTTCTTTTTTAGTTAGGTGGGATTAGTTGGTAGTGGTTTTAAAATAACGATAAAGGTTCTTCTTTTTTAGTTAGGTGGGATTAGTTG
This sequence comes from Leiobunum rupestre, assembly GCF_980474605.1. Taxonomy (NCBI): domain Eukaryota; kingdom Metazoa; phylum Arthropoda; class Arachnida; order Opiliones; family Sclerosomatidae; genus Leiobunum; species Leiobunum rupestre. Next base: position 50,086,263 of record NC_143388.1, on the reverse strand, counting down.
GTAGTGTGTTTAAAATAACGAGAAAGGTTCTTCTTAAGTTAGGTGGGATTAGTTGGTAGTGGGTTTAAAATAACGATAAATGTTCTTCTTTTTAAGTTAGGTGGGATTAGTTGGTAGTGGGTTTATAATAACGAGAACGGTTCTTCTTTTTAAGTTAGGAGGGATTAGTTGGTAGTGGGTTTAAAATAACGAGAACGGTTCTTCTTTTTTAGTTATGTGGGATAAGTTGGTAGTGGGTTTAAAATAACGAGAACGGTTCTTCTTTTTTAGTTAGGTGGGATTGGTTGGTAGTGGGTTTAAAATAACGAGAAAGGTTATTATTTTTAAGTTAGGTGGGATTAGTTGGTAGTGGGTTTAAAATAACGAGAAAGTTTCTTCTTTTTAAGTTAGGTGGGATTAGTTGGTAGTGGGTTTAAAATAACGAGAAAGGTTTTTCTTTTTAAGTTAGGTGAGATTAGTTGGTAGTGGGTTTATAATAACGAGAACGGTTCTTCTTTTTAAGTTAGGTGGGATTAGTTGGTAGTGGGTTTAAAATAACGAGAACTGTTCTTTTTTTTAAGTTAGGAGGGATTAGTTGGTAGTGGGTTTATAATAACGAGAACGGTTCTTCTTTTTAAGTTAGGAGGGATTAGTTGGTAGTGGGTTTAAAATAACGAGAACGGTTCTTCTTTTTTAGTTATGTGGGATAAGTTGGTAGTGGGTTTAAAATAACGAGAACGGTTCTTCTTTTTTAGTTAGGTGGGATTAGTTGGTAGTGGGTTTAAAATAACGAGGAAGGTTCTTCTTTTTAAGTTAGGTGGGATTAGTTGGTAGTGGGTTTAAAATAACGAGAAAGGTTTTTCTTTTTAAGTTAGGTGGGATTAGTTGGTAGTGGTTTTAAAATAACGAGAAAGGTTCTTCTTTTTTAGTTAGGTGGGATTAGTTGGTAGTGGGTTTAAAATAACGAGAAAGGTTCTTCTTTTTAAGTTAGGTGGGATTAGTTGGTAGTGGGTTTAAAATAACGAGAAAGGTTCTTCTTTTTAAGTTAGGTGGGATTAGTTGGTAGTGGGTTTAAAATAACGAGAAAGGTTGTTCTTTTTAAGTTAGGTGGGATTAGTTGGTAGTGGGTTTATAATAACGAGAACGGTTCTTCTTTTTAAGTTAGGTGGGATTAGTTAGTAGTGGGTTTAAAATAACGAGAACGGTTCTTCTTTTTTAGTTATGTGGGATAAGTTGGTAGGTGGTTTAAAATAACGAGAACGTTTCTTCTTTTTTAGTTATGTGGGATAAGTTGGTAGTGGGTTTAAAATAACGAGAACGGTTCTTCTTTTTTAGTTAGGTGGGATTAGTTGGTAGTGGGTTTAAAATAACGAGAAAGGTTCTTCTTTTTAAGTTAGGTGGGATTAATTGGTAGTGGGTTTAAAATAACGAGAACGGTTCTTCTTTTTAAGTTAGGTGGGATTAGTTGGTAGTGGGTTTATTATAACGAGAACGGTTATTCTTTTTAAGTTAGGTGGGATTAGTTGTTAGTGGGTTTAAAATAACGAGAACGGTTCTTCTTTTTTAGTTATGTGGGATAAGTTGGTAGTGGGTTTAAAATAACGAGAACGGTTCTTCTTTTTTTAGTTATGTGGGATAAGTTGGTAGTGACTTTAAAATAACGAGAACGGTTCTTCTTTTTTAGTTATGTGGGATAAGTTGGTAGTGGGTTTAAAATAACGAGAACGGTTCTTCTTTTTAAGTTAGGTGGGATTAGTTGACAGTGGGTTTAAAATAACGAGTAAGGTTCTTCTTTTTAAGTTAGATGGGATAAGTTGGTAGTGGGTTTAAAATAACGAGAAAGGTTCTTCTTTTTAAGTTAGGTGGTATTAGTTGGTAGTGGGTTTATAATAACGAGAACGGTTCTTCTTTTTAAGTTGGGTGGGATTAGTTGGTAGTGGGTTTAAAATAACGAGAACGGTTCTTTTATAGTTATGTGGGATAAATTGGTAGTGCGTTTAAAATAACGAGAACGTTTCATCTTTTTTAGTTATGTGGGATAAGTTTGTAGTGGGTTTAAAATAACGAGAAAGGTTCTTCTTTTTAAGTTAGGTGGGATTAGTTGGTAGTGGGTTTAAAATAACGAGAAAGGTTCTTCCGAGGGGTCGGACATTTGCCTGTTTTGTGTACGGGATTTTGGATTTTTTAAAAATGCAGGATTTTTTATTGTGGATTTGTCATACAAAGCCTATGGGAGCAAAATTCTTGGATTTTGGATTTTTGGATTTTTTTCCAAATTTTGTACGGGATTTGGCCAAATGTCCGACCCCTCGGGATCTTCTTTTTAAGTTAGGTGGGATTAGTTGGTAGTGGGTTTAAAATAACGAGAAAGGTTCTTCTTTTTAAGTAAGGTGGGATTAGTTGGTAGGGGGTTTAAAATAACGAGAACGGTTCTTCTTTTTTAGTTATGTGGGTTAAGTTGGTAGTGGGTTTAAAATAACGAGAACGGTTCTTCTTTTTTAGTTAGGTGGGATTAGTTGGTAGTGGATTTAAAATAACGAGACAGGTTCTTCTTTTTAAGTTAGGTGGGATTCGTTGGTAGTGGGTTTAAAATAACGAGAACGGTTCTTCTTATTTAGTTATGTGGGATAAGTTGGTATGGGTTTATAATAACGAGAACGGTTCTTCTTTTTAAGTTAGGTGGGATTAGTTGGTAGTGGGTTTAAAATAACGAGAAAGGTTCTTTTTAAGTAAGGTGGGATTAGTTGGTAGGGGGTTTAAAATAACGAGAACGTTTCTTCTTTTTTAGTTATGTGGGTTAAGTTGGTAGTGGGTTTAAAATAACGAGAACGGTTCTTCTTTTTAAGTTAGGTGGGATTAGTTGGTAGTGGGTTTAAAATAACGAGACAGGTTCTTCTTTTTAAGTTAGGTGGGATTCGTTGGTAGTGGGTTTAAAATAACGAGAACGGTTCTTCTTTTTTAGTTATGTGGGTTAAGTTGGTAGTGGGTTTAAAATAACGAGAACGGTTCTTCTTTTTTAGTTAGGTGGGATTAGTTGGTAGTGGGTTTAAAATAACGAGACAGGTTCTTCTTTTTAAGTTAGGTGGGATTCGTTGGTAGTGGGTTTAAAATAACGAGAACGTTTCTTCTTTTTTAGTTATGTGGGATAAGTTGGTAGTGGGTTTATAATAACGAGAACGGTTCTTCTTTTTAAGTTAGGTGGGATTAGTTGGTAGTGGGTTTAAAATAACGAGACAGGTTCTTCTTTTTAAGTTAGGTGGGATTCGTTGGTAGTGGGTTTAAAATAACGAGAACGGTTCTTCTTTTTTAGTTAGGTGGGATTAGTTGGTAGTGGGTTTAAAATAACGAGACAGGTTCTTCTTTTTAAGTTAGGTGGGATTCGTTGGTAGTGGGTTTAAAATAACGAGAACGTTTCTTCTTTTTAGTTATGTGGGATAAGTTGGTAGTGGGTTTATAATAACGAGAACGGTTCTTCTTTTTAAGTTAGGTGGGATTAGTTGGTAGTGGGTTTAAAATAACGAGAACGGTTCTTATTTTTTAACTGATTAAAGAGGTTACGTTTTATTTTAGCGGCTGAGAAAAGAGACCCTTTTTAGTTCCACATCGATATATATATCGAAGTGGGACTATTGCTATGGACGGAATGTCGTTAAGTGTTTGTCGTGGAGAAGCAATAACATGGTAGATGGCGCTGTGAAAAATAATTTTTATAATTAGAATTAGTGGCGTGGCCGCGATTTGAAACCACAGAGCTACTCTCCGCGTATTCTGCAATCTGACGCCTTTACGAAGCAGGCCACGGTGGTCTTTTTAAATTGCACCCGGAACTTTTACTGGTTTTTGGCGTCGCGGGGGGGTTTGGCTAGTTAAGTTGTCGCAATTGTCGTTCCTTTTTACGCCTTATTTTACGTATATTTACGGCGCTTAAGGTCAAGTGAACCTCAAACTTCGCCTCCCCCCAACCCAGTGAATACTCCTTTTTGGCGAGATAATGGGCCGGGAAAGGGGATGGGACGTGAGCATGCGCCAAACACATTCTTGTTTCTTTTAGACGCCATATTTGAAATCGCGCCAGCTATTTTGTATGGGAAAAATTCAGGGGTATCTTTGAAACACAAATTATTAAATTAAATATGGTTTGGTGCAGCATCTTTGGTTGCAAAAATATTTATGGAGCTCAAGGAATTATATTTAATTGCTTTCCAAAGAAGAGAGCTCGCCTTGGGCTAGAATAAATCACAGAAAAAATTGGAGCCCAACGCCGAGTTGGCGGGTTTGTAGCAGACATTTTCAGTCACGGTTCCCTCTTTTGGAGCCTAGGATACTGACTGGATTCCAACGCTAAATTTACCATCTAGTATCATAATACTCCAATCAAAACGTGAATTAGTGGGGGGAAAAAGGCAGCTAGATAAGAATAAATAAATATGAAATTGGTTAGTTACGATATATTAAATGAAATTGGTTCCTAAACTTAAGCCTTTTTACTTACATTTCTAGAGATTATTCGATTATGGCTTCTTTCTAGGAAGAGTATAAAGTTTTTATGAATGTATTGGTTCACCAGCAAAGACTTGGTCTTTCACAAAATTTTCATAATAATTACATGTCACTTGTAGAGATATAACCATAGAAACCTATTCAGTTGTGGTGATCACCAGTTACGCTAGCGGGACTTTGAGAGCTGTTATCAAATGTTTGCTCTCTGCGTTTTACTTAGTATTTCATAATTTTTTGTCTTACATAATTTCGCGTGTATATACTTTTTTATTTTTTTTCATATATTCTACATAATTTTTTTATTTAATTTTGTGTTTGTTCTGGTTTTGTATTTTAAATTTTTCTGTCCGTCTTATGTGCGTTTAGATAACTCACTCTTCAAATAAACAAAATGGTTAATTTCATTCCGTAACCTGAGAATATAACATACAACGCACTTCGTGAATTAAGTGTTGTTGATAGCGTGGTTTATATACACCCTAGTAATATCTAATTAAGCAATAATAATTAATTAAGGTTAAAAAAGGTTTTCGTTAGCACTTTCTTATCGAAACGGTGTATGGTCAGAAGTAATAAATAAGTGTGGCACTTTTTTATCGAAACCGTGTATGGTCAGAAGTAATAAATAAGTGTGGCACGAAGAAATAAATAAGTGTGGCACTTTCTTATCGAAACCGTGTATGGTCAGAAGTAAAAAATAAGTGTGGCACTTTCTTATCGAAACCGCGTATGGTCAGAAGTAAAAAACAAGTGTGGCACTTTCTTATCGAAACCGTGTATGGTCAGAAGCAATAAATAAGTGTGGCACTTTCTTTTCGAAACAGTGTATGGTCAGAAGTAATAAATAAGTGTGGCACTTTCTTTTTGAAACTGTGTATGGTCAGAAGTAATGAATAAGTGTGGCACCCGGGTATCCTGAGGGTGGGCGGGGGCCACTCTTTAACATAGGATGGTAAATTATATACCAAACGATGGGAAATCACATTTTGCCCACCCGCGTATCCTAAGGGCGGGCGATGCCCACTCTTTAACATATGATGATAAATTATATATCAAACAATAGGAAATCATATGGGCTCAACAGCTTTTATATCAGTTTTCCCACCCGGGTCTCCTGGTGGTGGGCGGCATCCACTCTTTAACTTATGATGGCTATTTATATATCAAACTATAAGAAATCACGTAGCCTCAACAGTTTTTGTATTTGTTTGCCTACCTGTGTCTGGTAAGGGTGTATGGGTTTGCCCACTCGAATATACCGATGTGGAACTAATATTACGGCCTGGGCCGACTTGTTAGGATTTGAGTTGGAACTGTCGAATCAATACAATACGATTACCAAATTGCGGAAGAGTGTCCATTTCAAAATGAGTTGCAATACACACCTCGATAAAGTATTTTTTTCATTTTGGAGTTAACAAGAAAGGTAAGAGAGACAGTGAGTTGCTGCCCGTGGCTGGCTAAAAATTTAATCTTGTGGAAAGTTTTGTCGTGGCAGCTCTCCGACTAACAATAAACTTTTCCCTTACGGAGATATCCAAGAATTTTGTTCTTCAAGTGCGTTTACACGCCCTTTTATATGTTACGGGTTTTTTAAATTTATATTTTAAGATATACAGAAATAAACATAAGTTATTATTATACAAATTACTTTTGCGGAAGTTTTTCAAAATTTAAACGATCTTGTTATTCTAAACTTTTAGTGTTCTCAAACTGTTTGGAAACATTTATACCTTGAGTATTTTTACTAGTCGAATCAGAAATATGGTGGTAGCTGCACAAAAGCAGCATTGCTAGATATAAATAATTCCAAGAACATAAATACTATTAAAAACCTGAACATTCATTACTAATTTCAGGAAATTGAAAACCCGCGCTTCAGACTGTTCTACAAATAATTCTAGATCAATTAACTAAAACCATATGACAAGAGTTTAGTATAAACTCTACGCACACTTTGGCTTTACAATAAAAATAAATAATTTCCAACCTGTTTTACGGATAAACAAATAAATTGACACGATAATTAACAAACCTCGAGATAGTACCGTACAGCGTAATCAGAATTCACTGATATTTTCATGTCTGGAATGGACAGCAAGTCGTTGAGGCTGTCAATGTATCGAATTGATTTCGGAAGTGTCAAACTCGCCAATAACATCGCTGAGAAAAATAGCGAGAGCTGCTGAATTGAAAATATCCAAAGCATTGAACTAATGTTTTCAAAGTTATTCTTGGCCTTTTTACTAAGAGTTAATCCTTGAAATACAATATTATTTAAAAATGTGAGGCTAAGAAAATTTCATTTAATACATTATCTCACGCTATGAAGCTCACAACATAACGCTTACCTAATCATATACGGTCCTTCCACGGAGGTTCGAACACTCATGAAAACATGGTTCTTCCGATTGTAATAAAAACTTTGAAGCTTTACACGGAAGCTATTTGAGAGTCATATTCGGACGCTACATAGTCCCTAACTGAACTGTGTCGAATATTACTGGGTCGTCTATTTCATTCGATATTGCGACTTTAACTTTTGCGCTGTGAAGGTTTTTGGATACTCGATATATGGTTTATTAACATTCAAATAAAGGGTAAAATTTATGGTGTTGTTGTTTCTAAAGGCTCTGCAGCTGTCCTTTAAGAAATAATTTAAGCATATTAACGTCGACTTTCAAAATTTTAATAAATTAAATTATTTTAATATTTTTCTCAGATCGACCGTGAAATAGATATGTTTTTAGAAATTCGCTTTCTTCCGCTCTCTGCCAAGATGCCCGTGCTACCAACCATTTATAAGAACTGCCGAAACCTTCAAAGGGGCTTTTGAAATTGACGTCTTTAAATATTACATTTTGCGAATAAATTTTAGTTTCCATTATAAAAACCTAAATATAAGAACTAGCACTATTTAAAAAACCAATAATCTTTAAAATCAGAGCGTATCGTTTTTCAAAATTTGTTTCTAAAGTTGGTCGTTCGTGATTTCTAAATTTTAAGAAAAATGTTTTGTTTGTGCTTACATGTTTCATTTCCCCACTTGGATATTTCTTATATTTGGAATTTTAATGAAGTTAGGGAAATGAAAGATTTGAAATACATAATCACCACAACGCTTAGCGGTACAGATATTGCACAGTCAACAACCCTTAAACGTGCATAATTTTATAAACCCCATATTTTCGGATCCGCTTGAAGTTAGATTTAGCCCTAAAATAACTTGGTTCTTGGTGTAGTGGCCTCCTGTTCGACGCTAGAGGCAATATCGGTTGTTTGGTTTTGAACCGGCCTGCAAGCTGTGCAGGAAGGCCTCTGAAGAGTCGCCCATATACTCTTTCATTGTCGGGTTTGTGAAAGTGATGAAGATATCTTTGAATGGCACGTGCGGAACCCGGAGATCTTTTAATTAGAAACACTTGAATTGTCAGGAAATTTTCATCACTTGTATATAGTTAAACACATTCTGGTTACCCGGAAGATAAGTAAAGATAAGTGGCGTCGTGAAAATCCTTTGGAATATACATGTTTATTCGGTATTTATATTTATGTATTATTGCATTCTGTAACTTGTGTTACAAGGGGTTGTACTAAGTAAGGTGTTTACCAATAAGCCTTAAATCTTGATTTAATTCTGTTTACAAGAGTGTTCGAACTTCTGTGGAATATCAATCATATAAATACATTATTATGAGGTTTTTTAAATCATGATAAAGTGTTCTTACAGTCAAGATTGAAACATAAGAATAGTTTCAAATGTCTAGTTACAAATAGTTATTATCGATTAATCTGCCTAGCGTTTTAAAACATGTATGTCGGTGAAAATGTCAAGCTTACAAACCTATTAATAAACTAAATAAAGCAACATAGACATTTTACAATTAAAAATTATTTCACATTGTTAAAATAAGGTCCACCATAGGATATACATGTAATACCAAATAGCAGATCGAGATTTACCAAACAACAGAAAGGCTCGCTCTTAAGGGACTCATGAAAACTGCGATATCCGCAGAAAAACATAGTTACCGTATATATATGTGTTGTCCAACAATATTTATTATAAAGTAAAACAATTAATATAGTTTAATTCTTAATAATTATGAAATATTTAAATTTAACGCTCAGAGAGATATAGATCAAAGACAAAATTTAAGTTAGAAATTCGCATGGAAGCTCGTGTTCACCTTTTTGGGACTCTTCGGAACTCTATCGGAATCCTGGAAATGCAAGGTAACTGCCGTTATGTGTGTTGTTTACAATTGGAACACCATCGAAGAAATCGAATAGAAATTGCGAAGTTATGCAGTAACGTTTGAGCAAAAGGACCACATTTACACAATTTTTAGGATATGAAGATGTTTTGATGTAAAAAAACCTATAACCTTTTTACTCTGAACTTTGGTGTTACAATTTAATCCTTTATAAATAGGGTTTTTCCCAAATAGCAGAACAAATCGATAAATTGCAATTAAAATTTACCCTGCTGAAAAAGCATTCCCAATACTTCGATTTGAATTGTTATATACGAGTGCCAATTCGATTTTCTTGAGCCAGTGTATTCCTTGATAAATAACATAATAGCCACCAGAGTTAATGATAAAAGGACTAAAATCCAAATCTTAAAATATTAAAATTAAAATTATATAATCAGCATAAAAAGAAAAACCTTTTAGCATTCAGAACGGAGAAAATAACTTACGTTTAAAGAAAATATTTTTAACGTTGAAAACGTATTTTGATCAACGCTCAATGGATTATTAGAAAGAATTTTGAACTTATACGTCATAATTGGGACCGAGAAATCAACAACATCGAGAAACTCCTCTCTTAAACTACTTGGATTTAAGGCAACATCACACTCCTGAAAGAACAGTTAATAATAAGTGTCTTCCTAGTTCCAATATGAATTTTCCTCATAAACTCCCCATCTATGAAGGCAGGAAGTCATTTCTTACGATATCAATTCGTGTTCTAGTTTTCCTATAAAATTGCTAATTTTTTTTATAAAAAAGTATCTTTTTAGAAACTAGCAAATTTGGATGGCGATAAAATGTAATGCGATTTTCAATGTTACTTCTTGAAAATCTAAACGGATTTTGATTATGCAATTTAATTTTGAATAGAGTTACCCACAAACACCTTATGTTTCCGAATTCCATGGCCTTCCAAAGCGGTTATTATGGAGACTCTTCTTACAAAAATCGCCGACATTTTAATCCAAAACTAATTATAAACGTTACCAACACTGATATAATAGCTCGTATCTGATTCAACCCGCCAAAAACGCTGATCAAATACTGCGTTACTTTTTTTAAATTTTTTAAAAAGCTATTTAATATGATTTCAATATCCTAAAATACCGTAAATAGTTAAAAAGTGTCGTATAACCGGGGTGTCGGCCGATTCTTCGCTGCCAACTGAAACTGACTTAAATTTTAAATAAATTTAAATTAGGCTTTCAAAACTTAATTTTTGGTTTGGTTTGTCCTCAATATTTCCGGAACCACTTAAACGCACGTTGATTGGTGTTTTTCACTTGCACGAATGTTTCGAGTTTTTATTGGTTGAAAAGGCGATGTTTTAGTTTTTTCAGCCTCAGTCGAATAATTCATCATATTTTTAAAAATTGAAATAAGCCAAAAGTTTCTCCGTGTTTTAACCTTTTGATTTTCTTCAATAAACGGTGTTAAAAAATTAAAAAACGAAGTATAAAGAAACTGTTGTCCGAGACTGTACCTTTAAAAGGTTTTTACTCGTTATTGGTTGAATAGGCGATGTTTTAGTTTTTAAAGCCTGGGTCGTATAATTCTTCAAATTTAAAAAAAAATAAAAAAAGCCAAAACATTTTACGTGTTTTAACCTTTCCAAAACGGTATCATTAGACTTTCTTCTATAAACGTTTTAAGAAAAATTTAAAACAAAGCGTCCAGAACTTTTGGTCCGAGACTGTACCTCGAAGAAGTTCTTCTTTATCGAAGTTAAGATTGTGGTTCATGTTTCTGGCCGGTTGGTAATTTCTGACTGATAGTTTAAAAAACAAATATCTTTAAGTTGACTTACCGACCGAATATAATAAATCGGCCTATGAAAGGTTATTACTCGTTATAATGAGCTATGTAATTTCTTTAAAATACCCACCATTGTATTTAAACGTTTTTATGAGACTTACGCGACCTTCGAGTGCTGTGGAAGCAACCTTTCTTTACGCATGAGCTTATCTGGTGACGACAATTATTTACACTCTAAGAAAAAATGATTTTATTTAATAAATTTACAGGCCTTTCACTTTCTCTCTTTATGCCTTTGTCCAGAATATTTAAGTACTCATTCTGCGTCGATTTTATTCATTTTATATTACTTTTTTATTCCTTAAAATTAGACTTTTCCCCTTTTCAAGCTGCTGGTTTTTAGAATCTTCCTTCACTTCCAAATAAATAGTTATTTAAACCATATCTAGAAACAGACTTGTATCTCCATATTAATAAACGAAAGCCATAGAATTAAATCTTATTTAAAAAATTCTAATTGCAATCTTGATTATGCATAAAAAGGATAAATAGCTGTAGATTAGTTAATAAAATTAATTCCTTAATTTTTGTGGTATCTTTATATCATCAACCAATTTCATTTCGTTACTGTAACTGATAACCGTTATTTGATTAGTTTAATAAAGATGCATTTCTAAATTCATTAACAAGTTAAGAAACTTGTAAACTGAATATAAGTTACTGACACAGATGGTTGATTTTTAGTAAAATAATGTTGATTTCAGATATACAAATATTAACACATAAAACAATATTCACTATATGTTAAAACAAAAAATCGAAGTTTTTACAATTTAACTAATTAATATTCAAAGGATTTAAATTTCGCCCGTTTGCAAAAGTTTAAGAATACTTTGGAAAATTAGGCAATATTTTCAAAACAGGAATATTCGTGATTAGCTGCTCAAGTTGATTTATTTGATTGTGCACACGAATAAAAAATATTTAATGAAAGTAGTAGTAAAAATATCCATATTTCCCATGATCTGCATGTGAGAAAAACTCTTTAAAAACCATTGAATAATGTATAGACTAATTCCATTAATTTCCTAAAACAACAATATTTAATCAAACATAAAAAAGTAAAATGGGTCTGAAATAATTTTTCACAAAAATTTTAGTACCCAAAAACTTAATATAAGCAAATGATCCTTTTTTATTCTATAAATAAACCCTAATTTTTGACACTAGTTTTACGGATGAGGAACATAAATAACAAACTGAAAGGTCACACATGCTTATTATAAGAACGATGCTTAAAAACTAAATGGTTTTTTAAACGTATACGATCTTAACTGGTTATGGTTTTTGATGATATCAAAGATTATTTGATGGTTCTAAATAAAATCTTTCAATTTGCTACGATGAATAAATCCAAATAATAAAGCGTTGACTTACATTTCTTGCAAAAAACCCAATCATGCCTGTACCATTATTTGCACTTGTAATTTTGCCAATATCGAAAAAGGACTTTGTGTCCAAAATGTCTTTTACGAGTGCTCTACAATTATAGAATAAAGCAAAGGTGTTAAGAATCATTTTTTTACTAGTTGTACATGTTAAAAATTGTTAAAAATATTTTAAAAAAGAACTGCTACTACATGGAGTTGTTTAAAAGATTAATTTATTTTTCCAAAGAAAAATAAATTATGCTTTTAAACAACTCCATGTAGTAGCAGTTCTTTTTTAAAATATTTTTAACAATTTTTAATAAGTTTACCATGGAACATAAATTAAATATTTATAATTGTACATGTTATTTTCTTTTTATTTAATAATTTTTTTAAAGATATTTTAATGAAAAACAACGATATTTGAAAGTACACGAGGGATAAAGTTACTCAAAAAAGGTAAAATTAAATAACTATCGCAACTACTTTAATGTTACTATATAACAATTAAACTTAAAGCTAGTACTTAATTAAATACGTGTGTGCATAACTTCACTGGTAGAGTTTAACGTCCACGTGTAATTTGTCCTGCTTTTTCAGAGATTATTTAAAGATGAAATGACTATCTATAACATGGGCGATAAAGGTTTAATGGGATATCTCTCACAACATTTATTTATCCCACACCTATTTACAAAGAGATTGATCACCATTTTAAATTATTCGTTCACGAAAATTATCGTGAATTATCTTTTTATAATAGCTAACAAAAGTTCCTAACAGTTACCTTTTCAGATCTGTTTTCTTCTAATAACCGTAAACCTTATGAAGTTTTAAAATGCTTTGAATAAAAAACTGAAAGAAGTCCGTTTAATACGCGGGTAGAAAATGGCAAAGTCAAAACGAGACACGATTTACATTTAAATCCTCTGTTTGAGCTTAATTGTTAAATTTTAATTACTTTAACATACTAATAGGAATATTAGAAATAAATTTCAACTTACGTGGAATTCAGTCTGTTAATTAAAGTATCTAAGAAAGGTTTTAAAACGCCTTCCGTTTGAGCGGGTTTCAAAGGACTCGCCAGTATATAAACCCATGGCGGTACCTGAAAATCAAAATCTTAAAAAGTGTCTTAATTTTAAACAAGTTTAAAAGATGTTATGTATTATGTGAAAAAAAGGAGATCTATACAACAGAGTAATAATTATAATAATTTACGTCTACGCAGTTAGGATTTAAATGACAACGTGAGGTTCAAAGTTTCAATCAGGTGAAAAATATCAACATATCTAAACGTTTTAAAACAAATAGATATGATTCCAATGAGAGAAGAGATAACATCAAGAAATTCTATTCGAAGATACCGAAGCGATAAATCAATCATGGAAGGGCGAGAGTGGAGGAAATACGGATGTTAATCCTTTAAAATTCTTCTTTTGCATTATCCAATATGTGTTTTTCTATGTGTGTAATAACTTACGTCATAGCCCGTCGAAAAATAAACAGCAAAAAATATTTAACTTGAATTGTGGTTATAGAAAAACACTGTGGTCTACTATTACCCGTGAAATTAAGGCTTTAGCCCAATAACTTGATTTAACTTGTAGACGGTGTTTCCGATAAGTTTGTCGTAATCTCGACGACAAACTGATCGAAAGAACCCTGTATTTTTCTGCATCTGTATAGCAAAAATGTGCCTTAAGAATTTCAAAACAAAAATATCTTTTTAAAGAAATCGCATTTAAATTTATATAAAAAAATAAAAAAGTCTAATTCATAAACAAATCTTTAAAAATGACTTACTTCTGTGAGGCAGTATCGTATATTTTGAGACATCACTTGTTCTGAAAAACGTGCTTTTATAAAGTGGTTTATCTTTAATTGGTACAATGTTCAAGTTACTTTACGGGTAGGTTTTAAGTTGATGATTTTCAAATTTCACACAGATGTACCGCATAGTGTATTAATATTAATGATTGTTAAGGTTATCCACACGTATACATATACAGGGCGTCTTAATTTGACCGGCCCAGGCGTTTTTCTCAAAACTTTATTTGCTAGAAATGTCCAATAATCAGGATATACTCTCTCGGGGAGGACACTTTTCTTTAGGATTTTTCAAAAAAATCATGAAGTTTTTGACCGTTTTGAAATTTAGTTTTTGACGAAAATTTTCAATCAACAAGTTGTAGAGCGTACTCGAAAACCCTTAATGAAATGGGTTTGGTCAAAAACGGACAATTTTTCATTTAAATAATGCGTCATGAAAAAAAACTTGGTACTACCCAAAAAGGTTTACGTCTCATGAAAAAGAAAGATAAACCGATCTAATTTGAAATGATCGTATGTTTGTAAAGATAAAAAAGGGACTGTTTTTATAAGCCAAATCATTTTAAATAATTTTTTAGAGAAAATACAATTTATATAGTAGAATTCCTGAATTCACGCGTCTTATTTAAAATGAGGTTCAATAATTCCACCGTCCACTGCAATACAATTCCTTGCGCGATTAAGCATATTTTGAAACGAAGCACGGACCAACTCGGTAGTTACGAGTTGTAACGCTGCGATTATTCTCTGCCGTAGATCTGCTTCGTTAATGACAGGCGTTTTATACACCTCCTCCTTGACGAATCCTCACAGCAAAAGTCTGGCGGTGCGAAATCTGGGGACCTCGAAGGCCATCGTACTGGACCGTTCTTGCCTATCCCTCACCCAGGGAACTCGTTTTTAAGGTACTGCACGACGTGTCTTTCTTGGTGGGCAGGTTATTACGACACTATAACTTTCAGGGGGGTTAGGGGGGAGTCGTGGAGATCACTAAGGAGGGAAGATTCAAAAAGTTCCAAATGTAACCTTGAGAATCTGACCCACGCACTAAACTCGAGGGAAATTTAAATACTTATTTCCCCGTGCCGTATGTATCGAATTTATTTGTTCGGGATCCTTAGAGTCGGTATTGTCACAGAGTAGGTAAATGAAATCAATGGTAGTTATGCAAAAATTGAACTCTTGGTTTATTATTGGACTTAGTAACAACAGATTCAATTATGGTAATTATATAAATATTGGTAATGATCTGAGGATAGTAATTACGTATAGGCTATGATGGGCTCTTAGGGGTGTACAATGAATATAGCAGGGGTAACTTTGGATTGGTAGCTAATTAAGTAGATTGGCTATGGTTGGCCGAATCTTTAAGTTAAATTTAAAATACCCTTTAAAATAAATAACAAAAGAATGAAGCAATATAGTTTAAAAGTACTTATCGTTCTTCAAGTAACCGTCCTTAAACCAAGGAACGAACCGCACATAATTCTCTTTACCAAGAATTATCACGAACAACCACGAATCCGACGCGAAATACCCGCACAATTACCGTGCACTTTAACCTTCACGTCGAACCGCGTCACCGGATGCTGTATACCACATCCTGATCAATAACCCTTGAAGACACGATTGAAACAAAACTAAAGAAAAACTTAATTTTGTCCAAAGCTGACTTGGTTTTATATACAAGATAAATAGATGACCCCTTATCTTATCGGGGTGTGTAAATAACTAAAACAACTACGGGGCTGCCAGAATAGGCCAGAGAAACGAAATGAAACAAAAATCAATATACGACTGGTCCCTAGATGGCTATACTGAGGGGAAAAACGATAAAAAGTAGAAAAATAACAAGATGCTCACTCCCGAAAGTTAACGGGTCGTGATAAGGTGCACCGTCATGCTGGAACCAAAGGAGTGGGACGTCGACTAATGGCACATCTACTCATCTAAGACTTCATTTGGTAGAAAGGCCAGGTTGTTCTGCCCATTGAGTCGACGCGGAAGAAAAAATGGCCCAATAACGTGATCTCCCAGAAGACCAGCCCAGACGTTTAAACAGAATTGTGCCTGATTGTGGTGAGGAAATCCCCAGTGCGGATTTTCATCACTCCACATGTGGTTATTTTGGCTGTTAAACGGGCCGTCTCTCCCAAAGGAGCACTCGTCGGACACAAGAATCAAACGGAGGATATCTTCGTTTCCGTTGGCCATAGTTCAAAACCAGTTACAGAAATCCAGCCAAAGTCGCTGATCACCAGCGTAAAGTGCTTGGTGGAGCGTGGCACGAAATGGGTGATAGTTATGACGGTCAAGGACACTCCAAACGTAGTACTTTGACTAGTCCAAATCAGAGCTGGCCATTCTTATGCTTGCTTGAGGGTAGGTGACCAAGTAGGCGATGACTGTGTCTTCCATGTTGATGTTGTCATGGCCAGGTCCGCGGAATCTGTGATTCACGTTGCCTTCGTTTTCAAAGTAACGGACGGCACGGAGTCTGGATACAACATTTGAAATAATCGACTCACTTCAAGTGCATTTCGTTGACCATATCCGTAGTATAATTCGACCATCCTTAACCGCTGTTCACAGATATAACGAGGCATCTTTTTATTTTACTGGAGCACGTTAGGAGAATGATTTTAAAACGATGCTGTGCCCTTTAAATACTAAAATGGAGCCTCACTTTAAAAGACAGAGTAGTGCAAAATAAAAAAACACGTGGGAAATTCAGTTGGCATAAATTAGACTTCTTGCAACATTTTTCGCCTGGTTATATATAGGTACCTCGACTCTTAACATTAAACTCGTTGCCTTCACGCTATGGGGAAGTTAAGGGAAAAAGTAGGCGATTTGGGTGGTCAGTTGCCGTTTTTTTTTTTACTATAGTAATTTTTCCACGCGGTTATAGGTAAAAGGGTTGTTGTATAGTGGTAAAACTTTTAAAGGAACTGCGATTATAGTTTCATTGAGTGCCTTTGCTATATAATTTCTATTAAATTTAGATAGAAAATTTATAATTAATGTTTTAAAAATATTGAATATTTCCAGATAAATATAAATATCTCTCCCCAGATGGCGGTAGCGTTTTGGTCAGAAATTTTAACCTTGATGTGTTAGCCACCTTTACTGACTTTGGTCCATGAAAAATAAAATAAAATGGCGTCCATATGCGATGCATAAGCATAGATATAGGGAATGTATATAAAGGTCTAGATAAAATATTTCAAAGGGAGTGAATACGGAGGTGACAGCTAGCAGAAACGCGTAATTTCTGCAGGCTATCCTTATAACGCGCTATCTATCGGTAAGAAAGCTCGTGCTATCGTCGCGAGAGCCATTGTCTCCGGCTTGAAAACTATACTAAAAGTCACCAACAGATGGTGTCTAAAGACTACGGCCTGCGGAAAGGTCAAGCACTTAGTACTAAAATGCTAAGAGAGCTCGCGCTCTTGGTCACGTGCCTTCCTCGGTGTCTGCTAGGTGTCAATTCCGTATTTTATGTTAGGCTTAGACGCCCCGAAATTTATCTAGACCTTTATATACATTTCTTATATCTATGTGCATTAGCTCGAGATTCTTAAGCCTTGGTCTTTTAGTAAAAAAATATGCGATATAAAAATGAACGTTCAGCGTGGTAAATTGTGGTGTAGTGGTTACAGGTGTTGAATTTCGTCGTAATGAGGCGGGTTCGAATCTAGAGAGGACAAAATTTGTTAAATGGGTGTTATCCAATCCGTGTCAGTACGAATATATTATATGTAATTCAATTATTATAAAAAATAATTCAATTATTATAAAGGTAATTCAATTATTATAAATGTAATTAAATTATTTTAAATGTAACTAAATTAAATTATTTTAAATGTAATTAAATAAATTATTATAAATTAAATTAAATTAAATTATTATAAATGTAATTAAATTAAATTATTTATGAATGTAATTAAATTAAATTATTTATGAATGAAATGAAATCTTTATTATTTATGAATGAAATGAAATCTTTATTATCGTGTTGAACAACAGTACCGAAGTACCTACAAGGTTAAACACGGGGGAGGGACAAAAGGAAAAAAATTCAAGCAGTTAAAACACGGCAAAATATAGGAAATGAGATAAAATATCTAAATAATTATATTGTACATTGAAGATTAATAATATTACTGACGACGTGAGTTTACAGGCAAAAATGTTAATTTTATCACTAACTAGATAACAAGTGTTTTGCATCTTGAGAAATGGCGAAATAGTCCTCCTGGACGCGAATGGCTGTTGGTAGCGAGTGCGTCTATCAGGTACTAAAATGTTTATAGCATTAGTTAGCTCAGGAATGTGGTATGAATTAATCGTTTTCCAGAGTAATATTAATTCGCGTTTGCAATGTAAATGTTGAATTGGTCGAGATCAAGGTAGTTTAGGAGAAAGGTGTAAACATATGGTTTTCTATGTAAAAAGTAAGTGTGTGCAAGTTCGACAAACTTTTTTTGCACGCCTTCAACTCTATCCATCAAATAGGTTGCACAACCCCCCAGGAAAGCATGCCACAGGTAAGTTTCGAACGAACAAGACTAACGTAGAGCATTTTAAAACATTTAACATTACGTAGCTCCTTCGCGAGACGCAAGATGCCGTATAAGGTACGCCGACAACGCCCAACGACAGAGGAGACCTGTTCCCTAAAAAGCAGCTTATCATCAAAAAGGACGCCTAGGTCTTTTAGGAGATTAGTCCTAGGTATAATGGTGCCATTTGAAGCGTAGTTGTACATATCGGAGTTTGGTTTCCGCGTGAGCGATATAATAATGCTCTGGGCTTCGTTTAACAGTAAGTTATTTCGTTCACACACTAAGCGCTGTAGATCGGTTTGTAGGGCTTGACAGTCCTCTCGTTTTGATATAAAATTGAAAATTTTATTATCGTCTGCAAATTGTTTTAATTTAGAAGATTCGATAACTGATGGTAAATCATTGGAATAAATGTTATAAAGAAGCGGCCCCAGGAAACTTCCTTGGGGAACTCCGCAGGTGGTGGCGTATGATATCGACGTTACTTGGCCGTTAAATTTTAGTGTGTTGCTCCGTCCATCAAGGTAGTCCCCGATCCAGTTCAAGGCCGAACCCTGAAGGCCATATAGGTGAAGCTTTTGTAATAATAAAGGGTGTGAAACCCTGTCGAAAGTTTTGGACAAGTCGAGGGAGATGACATCGACTGGCCCCTGGCTTAAAACTTGTGGCATGACGTCGTTAAGAAACGCCACGTGATTGGTTTCGACCGAACGAGAGCGCAAGAAGCCATGCTGTGAAACGGAAACTCATGGCTTGAACCAGTCGTAAATGATGGAGTGCATAACCGAATCGAAAACTTTGGTGAGGCAGCAGAGCAACGAAATAGGACGGTAATCTGTAACGTCTCCTGTAAAACCCGATTAAAAAATTGGAGACACCACAACAGTTTTCCAAAGAGAGGGAAATTTCCCGGTAGAAAGCGATAAGTTAAATATGTAGCAAAGGATGGGTGCCAGTAGATCACCGCAGCCCTTAATTATAAAATCGGTATATTATCGATGCCTGTCGAATGGGTTAGTTTTAACTTTTTAATTGCTATACAGATGGCTGCTTCGTTGATTTCGATCTGTGACATCGCATTGGCCAGGGTGGTGGTGGACAGCAAGGCATATTCACCAGTGTCAGTGAGATTATCGGTGGCGATATTTTTAAAAGTGTTGCAGAAGGCCTGTCCTAGGGCAGCTTCCCACTGTCCCTATCTACTTGGGGTCACTGGAGCCTGTGGGGGGCTCCATACCTGGCTCTCAAGGTCATGTGATCGGGGCGCTGGGTCACTGGAACCTCATGGGTGTTCCACACTCGTCATTCTGTGACCTACTAAGGAGGGTAGTTTGCAGTGGAAGAGGAAGCCACTCTAGTCCTCAGCTGTGCGAGGGTGGGTCTCGGGCAGCCCATGGTGTCGCCTTTTGTTGGGCCGTGATGAGGGCGTTTGTTTGCTATATGTGAGGCGGTCAAAATGGCTGTCTCACTGGCCGAACGTTGTTTCGCAAAGCGCACTTTTGTCCAGGGCTGGTTGTTTAAGGTGGCCGCTGTAGTGCTTAAGGCGGATGTGATAGCGGAGTTAATTAGGAGAGATATCGGTGGAGATTTATTCTTTAATCGTTCATTTACAAAGTTACAAAGGTGTTTAGGGTCGTTGAGTGATTTGTCGTAGGTATCGGTTGCATGAGCAGTCTTATCTCTCGCCAGTAAGCGTTTGACTTCGCTGCGAAGGGAATAGAAATTTAGCTTGTTAATGGCATTAGTGTCTCGTTTGTATTTTCGGTGAAAGTATTTTTTGCGTCTTAAAGCTAGCGCCAGTTCAGTTGAGTACCAGTAAGGAAACTGGGACCTCTTTTTAGGCGTGATTTTAGGTATGTGTCGGGTCATTACGTCCTGAACACGCTGAGTAAGGATATCAACACAGTGATCGACATCCTTTGAGTCGTAAAGTGGCGACCAGTCTGTTGTTTGAAGCGCCCTGTATAGGTTAAAGTAGTCGCCTAGTTTATAATTAAAGACGGGTTCTTTATGGGTAGCAGCGGAGGTAAGTTCGTTATGGTACTTTACTAACATCGGTGGATGAGCCTGGTCCACGGTAGCCAACGGAGATTCGGCGACAGTAAACGTGACTTCATTATTATGAACAAGAAATAGGTCGATAATGTTTCCTTTTACATTTCGTGTAGTTTTTAATTGGGATTACAGTGGGTGACTGAGCAGGTCGACCAATCTACCCCAGGGACATTAAAATCACCAAGTAAAATTAAATCGTCTTTGATATTCTCTAGTTTGGACGAGAGTAAAGCTGCATTAGTAACAAATGCGTCAGTGGAGCCCCGTACAAAAATCGTGTATAGAAAATCTATAGAAATATATAGAGGTTTATAGAAAGGCTATGGGACACCATAGGAATAACTTTTTCTATACAATTTTCCAATAAAATACCACTAATTTTTTTTGGGAAATGTTTATGGTTTTAAAAACTTCAAATGTCTATAGATATTCCCATAGCACTCTATAAGTTTTCAAGCTATCCCATCAAGCCCTTACAAAAATATGTCTATTGAAAACCCGAGTTTTATCTCTATAAATTTTCCGTGGTTTTTAATGGTTTTTCTTTGGCTTTTTAATAGATTTTCTTTAGCTGTTTCGGTAAATTTTCTATAACAAAAGATCATTTAGAGTTTTATCTCTATAGTTTTCCTTGGTTTTTAATACTTTTCCTAGGTTATTTTAATGGTTTATTTTTGGCTTTTTAGTAGATTTTATTTCGATATTTGAGTTGATTTCTGAACCTTTTATTAAAGTTATTTATATAGATTTACCAAATGTTTTTAAAAAACTTCACTGGTAATTATAGTTCAATTTCTATAGAATTAACTGTGTTTTTGTTGTTAAAACACCAGTTTTTCATTGGTATATAGTGGAATTTCTGTTGAATTGTCCATTTTTTAAACAGCAATTATTCATTTGTAAAGTTAGTGGAATTTCTACACGATTTACCAATTGTTCTTTTTTAGAAAACAGCATAAGTAACCGGGAAGCGGGTTCCAGATTTGGCTTGTTGAAATATACATTGCATTAAAGCCTGGTTTTCACTTGGCGGAAACTCACCGACAGAAAGTTCGACGTCGGCGATATGGTTTTCGACGTTTCGCTCACTGTCGGCGTTTTAGCATTTTCACTTGGCGTTTTTTTTTTGGCGGAAATAAAGCGTTTTTGTTTCTGCCAGCGAGTTCGTCGGTTTTCGTCTGATTGTGGAGATTTAAGCCTAGGCCTAAAAATGGATGATTTATCTGATCATAATAGTGAACTATTGATTAAAGCTCATGTAAACATTTTAAATTTAATGTTATTTTACATGATCTATCGTGTTCAAAGAAATATGAGTTATGAAAGATCGGTTTGTGTGAAAGAAACATACTGGAAAAGAAGGCAACAAGGGTATCATGAAAAAAAAACACGTTAAAAAAATTCACAGAAAAGCATTAACCATCCCCCCTGACGTCACAGTCACCTTTCGAAAATGGTTTTTGATTGGTTGAAAAAGAGCGAAATCGCCCAACTGAGCGAGAAAAATAGAAATTAAAATCGCCACACAAAACCGAAAACCGACGGAATTTCCGCCCGGCGTCGACGGAAATTTTCGCCCATTTTCCGTCGACGCCGGGCTTTTTCGCCCAAAAACCGCCAAGTGAAAACCAGGCTTAACTGCATGAGCATCATCCTTTAAACACATTATTCACAACTAACGGAGGAAACGATAATTAATAGCAAAGACCAGTGACTTATTATCTTGCAGACAGTGTGATGCTTTTCAAGAAAATACCCTCAACTTTACGAAATTAAGCGGCTTGTCGTGTATCAGAAATAAGGTGCATTTAATTGACTATGCACAGTGTTACCGGTCATAGCGTATTAATTGTCTCTGACTACAAGTTTTCGGTCTCTACCGAAAGATATGATATCCAAGTCTCAAGGTCTCATTCGGAATATATGGTCTCAAGATCTCCGTTGGAAAATTGGGTATTCAGATCTCCGTCGGAAGGTCTGGCCACTAAGTCTACGTTAGTAGGTCTCGTCTCCAGGTCTCTGCCGGAAAGTCTGGTCGCCAGGAAGATCATCTTCTGACGGTTTCTGATATCTAATTTCCAATTTGTTCTGGTAACAAGCCTCCGGTCTTTCGTCTTAACTGAAAGTCTTGGTTTCCGGTTTTTCAATAATGGTTTTTCTAAGTGAAATTTAATTTAATATTTGAAACCGTTTCGATTACTAATAGACTTTGGATCTTCTTAAAAATCAAGCCGGCGAAGGAGATTGTTCAGGCCTAGTATTTCGTATGAAATGTGGATGCCACGGTTCGCCACATATGACGTAATTTTTGATTTCATTTGCATTTTACCGTTTGCATAAATTGAATCATTTGTTATGAATATGTATATCTCGAAATTTACGTTAGCTTCTCGGCCTTTTGGCTACGATCAAAGTGTAGTATCTGTTTTCTAAATACTCTCATTTAGGTTCACTCGGATGTTATTTGTTGTGACATCTACCCCAAGTTAATCTGAGTTAATCTGAGCTCCTCTGCCAGCTTTTAAGAGAGTTTTCGTAAAAGTATATTATAATATTCAAAGAATTCTATAACAAATTCCAAAATAATTCTATAAATAAAGCTATAAGAACTCTAATAAAATTCGAAAGTTATACTTTAGATATTCTATACAGTTTTTCTATAGAAACAACAAAGAAAAACCTTTAGTGTTCTAAGATATAGTTAAAAACATCTTTCGATGGGTTATAATGTTTTCTGAAATAACATTCGGTAAATTCTATAGATTTTCTACTATAATTAACAGTTAAAAATTGGTGTTTTCTAAAACAGAAATAAGCCCATTCTATAGAAATGCCACTATTTAAAATTGAAAAATTTATGTTTAAAAAAAACAATCGGTAAATTTTATAGAAATTTCACTTTATTTACCAGTGCAAAAGTGTTTGTTTCCTCAAAAACCAATCAGATAATTCTATAGAGAAAACTTTAAAAGGGTTTTTTTTACAGAAAATTGACCCAAATTTCTAAAGAAAACCCATTGAAAAACCAAGGAAAAGCTATCGAGATATAACGTGGGTTTTCTATAGACATATTTTTGTACGGGAGAGTTTTTGTGTAAGGTATACGTTGCCAATAATTAATGTGGAGACGCCTGCTTTTATCTGGACAAAAACACTGTCATCCAAGATTTCAAGGTCAGGGCGGCGAAGTGAAGTGAACGTGCCAGTGACGGCTGTCAAAACACCTCCACCCAAGTCCATACCAAGGCTAGAGCTTGATTGGCTACTGTCCGAGCGAAAAACGTTGTATGTGGATGGGAAATATTCTAGCGAAAAATGGTTTGCAGTGAGCCAAGTCTCTGTTAAACAAATAATATTAGATGAGCTGAATAGTAGATTTGTGTAGAATTCGTCAGTTTTGGTCCGAAGACCGCGGACGTTTTGGTAGAATATAATAATAATAATAATAATAATAATAATCAGCTAGGCTAATACCCAAGGCACCACCTTAGGCCTAAGTCATCATGCGACTTTTGAAGCCCTTAATTCAGGTGGCCGGGTTAATTTTATTGGATAAATTCATAAGAGTCATCGTCGGATTGAAGAGGCGTATGCGTTTTGACAGTGGTCGTGCCTGAGCTGGTTGGTGAGCCATTATTGGTGTAGTCGGGGGCCTGGTTGGAGGATTCGGAAGCAGTGGCGGCCTAAGTGGGGGCGGTCCGCCCCGGGTACCAAGGCAGTAGGGGGTGCCATCGAGGGGGAGGGGTTCGAATCAGAACGATTAAACTTGAAGAAGACGGACCCGTGAAAACGTCTGCATGGTCCTGGGGGGTGTCACAAAACACTGCCGCTGCCCCGGCGACCCAGCCTTCTTAAGCCGCCACTGGTCGGAAGCCTGTTCGGAAGTTACAGAAGCCACGGTCTCAGTCTCATGTTTTTTGTAATGGTTTTTTGTATTGACGTCCATGAGTACATGAAATTCCTTCTCGTCGACCGAAACGTGGAAAGAGGAATAACTAGGATAGCGAGTCTTATAATAAGGTTATTGTTTATTCAATTGTAACGCAAATGTTAGATTCAGAGGAATACTATTTTTTTATTTCGGATTATTATTATAACATTTTATTCAGTACTAGAAAAGAAATTACGAAAGACTAACTACACAACCACGGACGAGACGATAGGGACGCTTGTGTGATCGAGTCCCCTTTCGTGGAAAGCATTTTATATCGTTATGTATGTATTATAATCTGGCGACGACTCGTGGTCTAGTTATATACCTTGACTTTTAAAATGAAACTCGATGCCTTCACGCTATGGGATAGTTGAGTGACAAAGTAGATATTTCGGGTGCTGTGATGCTTTTCATTTTACGCCATAGTAAATGTTCCACGCGTGTTGAGGTAATACGGCTTGTTTTATAGTGCTAATGTAAATGTTTTAAAGGGACTGTGTTTATAGTTTCATTGAATTTCTTCGGCATATAATTTCTATTAAATTTAAAAAAAGTGTAGTGAAATAATTTTCTAAGAATGTTGCAGGTTTTAATTATAAATAGATCACACCAGGTGGAGATGGTGTCTAGGTCTTGAAAATTTAACTTTCACTATGACTCGGTTAATCCAAAGATAATTTAAACTCGTACCCTAGATTCGAAATCACTCTCTCGCGCGTTGCCGATAGCGTTTACCCACTTCCCGCCGGAACTCAGAAAAAATTCGCTCCATGGTTTGCGCCTTACCGCAACCACGGCCAACTTCGATCTAATTTGGCCGTGCCACAACCGATGGAGCCCGATTTTTCTGAGGTCACGTGCCGGAAAAAGGTAAACGCTTCGTAACAAAACCGTCAATGGGAAAGCTCTCAGTATTCGAATCTAGGGTACGAGTTTAAATTATCTTTGGTTAATCTTAAAAATAAATAAAACGGCTTCCAGTTGTGTGAGCTGCCCTCTAAAGGAAGAGTCAGTTTTAGCAGCTTCACTCCGGAAGAACTGCACTTCGATTGAAATTATCGTTACTTAACCGGTCTCTTATTGTAAGGTAGCCCTGCTTTTTGTATTAATGTATGTATTATAACGAGTCGTGGCCTTGTTATAGATTGGTACCTCGACTTTTAACATTAAACTCGTTTCCTTCACGCTATGGGAAAGTTAAGGGAAAAAGTAGGCGATTTGGGTGGTGAGATGCCGTTTTGTTTTTTTTACTATAGTAATTTTTCCACGCGGTTATAGGTAAAAAGGGTTGTTGTATAGTGGTAAAACTTTTAAAGGAACTGCGATTATAATTTCATTGAGTGCCTTTGCTATATAATTTCTATTAAATTTACATAGAAAATTTATAATTAATGTTTTAAAAATATTGAATATTTCCAGATAAATATAAATAGGTCTCCCAGATGGCGGTAGCGTTTTGGTCAGAAATTTTAACCTTGATGTGTTAGCCTCCTTTACTGACTTTGGTCCATGAAAAATAAAATAAAATGGCGTCCATATGCGATGCATAAGCATTTGGGAGGTGAGATGCCGTTTTTTTGTCACTATAGTAAATTTTCTACTCGGGTATTGGTAAAAGGTTTGTTGTAAAGTGGTAAAATTTTTTAAGAATTATAGTTTCATTGAGTGACCTTTGTTATATAATTTCTATTAAATTTAAATATAAAATTTATAATTAATTTTCTAAGAATATTGATTATTTCCATATAAATAGGTCACACTAGATGGTGGTAGCGTTTTGGCTGGTCCATGAAAAATGAAATAAAATGACGTCCATATGCGATGCATAAGCTCGAGATATTTAAGCCTTGGTTTTTTTCTTAACAAAATATGTCATATAGAAGTAATAACTCGGCGTGGTAAAGTGTGGTGTTGTGGTTATAGGCGTTAGAATTTCCGTACCGTCTCGACGAAATGTTGTGCGTTCCAATCTAAGGAGGGACAAAATATTTGAATGGGTTTCAATTGCTAGAAATTTGTGCCCCCACCTTCCGTTTGAAAATTTTTCCAGTAATTAAATAGTATCATGTTCAACTACCCGGAAATTGAATACCATTGACTACTTTTCCGTGTCGGTGTGCTACTAATTGACATTTATTTTGTCTATAATTACTTCAAAATACCTATTCGGCAGTCACGTGGCTTCTAAAGTTTTTTTTAAATAGGTTTAAACTATCTTTTTAAATATCTTAAAGGGGCTCAAAAGCTGAGACGCATTAAAAAAATTGCTAGTACATTTTTTTCAATTCATTGCGCATGCGTGAATCTCTCAGCTTTGTCAGAAATTACAAAGTGTTAGGTATAGCTAGTACATGAAGAGTTAATAAAAGCGTTTAGACTACACTCGTACATGTAAGGTTTTGGGCCCCTTTAATCACGTACTTAACCGTTATTTTTCTCTTGAAATTAACATAATAACTTTAAAATAGTTGACAGCAAACAAATTTCCTAAATTTTCGTTAGGGTGTCTATTAAATAAATAAATAAACTTTGGCAGCCAACAATTAAAGTTTCCTTAATTTTCTCTAGGTGTGTTTATTAAATAAATACATAATCTCTTTGATATCACATCCCTCAGATCGTTCATGCTTCCACTGGCGAATTTTTTTATCTCCAAATATTTAAATTTAGAATTGGTGTATATGGCAACATAACCTTCGAACCTCCTTTTTATAACCAGGCGGCGAGCGGAGCGTACCGGTGCCTTTGACGTCACGATGGCCGTTGATGAAAGTGCGATCATTTTACAGATCAGTTTAATTTTCCGCAGTTAACCATTTCGATTAGCATAGAACCATTTAGCGTCCACTGCATGAAGTTCGCTTACCTACTGTATTTTCGTCTGCTAAGGTCGTCTACCTCCAGTCTTGTAGAGGTTTAGTGAGTTTGCGGACGGCAATCCAGTAGCTACGTGAGCTTCGGGCGATGGCCACTAGAAGGCTTTATGGTACTCTAAATTGCTAATTGAACGCAGCCTCTGGCGTTATGTTTGCCTTTGGAAAGCGCCCGCCTCGGTTCGGGTCTCCACCAATCAGTTTGTGTTACTCTTGGGCTGTCGACACATGGCGGCACCACCAAGCAGCGCGCTCGGGCCCCGTTGACCATGGTCGCAGTTAGTAAGCAACATGGAAGATTGTGGTAAGTTTGAAATTATGACAAACCTTTATGTTTTAAAAAGTTAATTTCTAGTGGTTTTGGCTTATGGGGTAACTATACATAAGTGTCAAGGTATGAGTGTGGAATGTGCTTTGATAAGTATAGGACCAAGCGTCTTTCAAAGTGGGATGGCATACGTTGCTCTTTCGAGAGTCACATCTTTGGATGGCCTTCATTTGCTTGATTTTGATGCGTCTAAAATATATCCTGATTGTAAAGCAGTAGTTGAGTATAATCACCTAAGAATTGAGTTTAAGCCTGATTTACCACAAACAACCTTTAATCTAAAAAGATCAGCAAAAACAAGTTTACCCGAGTCAGTAACGGCATTTGAACAAACTGGGAATGAAATGGATTTGGGTATTGAAGCTGTTTTAAGCAATGCAGCTGGTCTCTCCAAGGCTAGAGTGCCTAAATCTGTAAGTGCTAATATTCCTAAAGATAATTCACTTTTCGTTATTAAAGGATTTTTGAATAACGATAACTCCTGCTGTGGGGACTGGACAATAAAAGAGACCATGTTAAAACATTCTCTTGGTACCTGACGAAGCCCCCGAATGGTGGCGAAACTAGTAAGGTGGGGTGGCGGAGTGGTTAGCATTTTCGCCTCGCAGCAAGAGGAGCCGGGTTCGATCCCAGCTTGTGGCACTGGGTGAAAACTCGGAACAACTCCTTCTGCGTAGAGTTTGCAAGTTCTCTCCCCACTGGTTTAAGGGGTTTTCCATCGAGATCTTCGGTTTCCCCTTCTGTAAAAACTTGTCGAGGTTAACGGTAATAGTTAGTGTAGGGAACTGTTGGCTCGAACGCGTGGCATGCAGGGCTTGTCACCACCCTTCTACGGATTATAACCCGGCCACCTGAATTAAAGGCTTCAAAAGTCGCTCGATGACTTAGGCCTAAGGTGGTGCCTTGGGTATTAGCCTAGCCTATTATTATTATAGTCGTCCGAATTTTAAAAATTTGAAAAAAATTTAAAGATTTAAATAAACCTTTTATTGTACAAGAAGTGGTTTTGGCAATTTTTAATCTTAATTCCTCTTTATTATTGTTTATATTAAAATCTAGTACAATGGTCCTGAAATTTTATTTTATTTTTCAGTTCAGAAGAAGGGTCAGATATTATCGGATAAAGCTCAGCTACGCTTGAAAAAAGGGGATATATACATATAGGTACACCTGGGCATTTTACTGCGGCTAAGAAGGGACAGGTATTAGTGAGGATGGTATTAATTGCAAACGCCCTAACTGACATCGTACCTAATGACATCTTATTTAGGGACATTGTACGAAGGGACATAGCCCTTAGTAGAAACGTACCTAGTGGTATCGACCTAAATGGCATATAGTACCTGGTGGCCTTGCCCTAAGTGGAATTTTACCTAGTGGCATTACCCTAAGTGGAATTGTACCTTATCTGGTACTGAAATCTGGTGTGTATTGAGAGGGGAGTTTTGCTTTTCATCCTATATATCACGGCCTTTACAATCTAAGTAGGCAAACTTTACCCCCGTATTTAAAAGGTATCTTCTGTTATGGTAGTGTTATTACAATGTTTCATTTAAATACAAAATATATTTCCATAAAATAAGTCAAGAATTCTATAATACAACGTTTGTCAAAAATATATAGTCCAATAAGTATCGGGACGTTTTCCTATTTGCTTTACGTCATCACAATAGCTTTATTAGTGCACAACGTTTTTAGATTCCAGTACCAGATAAGGTACAATTCCACTTAGGGTGATGCCACTTGGTACTATTCCACTTAAGGCAAGGCCACCAGGTACTATATGCCATTTAGGTCGATACCACTAGGTACGTTTCTACTAAGGGCAATGTCCCTTCGTACCATGTCCCTAAGTAAGATGTCATTAGGTACGATGTCAGTTAGGGCGTTTGCAATTAATACCATCCTCACTAATACCTGTCCCTTCTTAGCCGCAGTAAAATGCCCAGGTGTACCTACATATCCCCTTTTTTCTCAGCGTAGCTGAGCTTTTTCCGATAATTTCTCTAAATAAGACTGACAACCTTCTTCACTCTATTTTGTAAGTTCAAACAAAAAATATGCGCTATGACGAATACATAGTTTCTAATTTCGCACCAACTTCTATATTAAGGAAACGAAAGTCAAAGACCGCTCATAAGCTCATCCATATTTTTTCTAAATAATCCTTTACACCGTTTACAAAAGCTTTTCTAAATTTATATTTTGTTATTTTTCCACTTTGAGATAACGCGATGACAGTGTAACATATGTTTTGGTCTTGTTTCTGTTTTTCTTTATTTATTTTATAATTTTAAATCGTTCCGAAAAGCTATAACACATTAGGATTTATTTTTAAAGTAACCGATTCAAATACATCTTTTATCCTAATATATATATATTGTTTTTATACCATATAATTATAATTTTAAACTTGATTTCCGGACATTGAGTTATTGATTCAAGTATGGCGAATGAACCAATATTATTATTAGAATAAGGAAATGATTTAAATTCTGATTAAAATGCAACTTCGTATGGGCACATATTATGATCAATCTATTATTAATAAATTTTTAGATCAATGTCTTCTTTTCCTTAAAAAGTAAAATGTTTCCCCTTTTTTAAGAAGCACTTTAGTCCTTTTTAATATCTTCAATCACTTCCAAATAAGGACTTATTTAAACCATATCTACCCGGGTAGCAAAATCTCGTTGATTAACCGTTTTTAAACGGTTGAGAAAAAGCTGCCAGGTAAACGTTGATAGTAAATAGCGCGATGACCGGTGATTAGAAGTTTTTTGTAACGTAAAATGAAACGTTAATAAATATACAAAGAATAACCAATTATCAACGTTATTACCATCAACGTATTTGAAACGTGTATAACCCAACGTATTCAATACGCTACAACAACGTTTTTCATTACAATTTAAAACGTTTTAAATCACGTTTAATTAACCATTCTATATACGTATAATTATGACTTAAATTATCTGCGTTGAAATTAATCTCATCCATTTAGTTTGTAATGCCATAGTTTCTAATAAAACGACCAGAATGACCTTAGAAATAACTGCTTTATATTTATTTAAAAACATTTTCAAAATCAGGTAATTCAAATGACTAACATGTCACTCCCAAAGAGTTAAACTTTATAACAATTTTTAGCAAAACAAGTAGTTGAAGGTGATCCTGCAAGCTGCTCTAGAGCAGAAACCGCCTTAAAATATAATCCTCTATTCTATTTTAAACTGGGTTCTGCTCGCAGCCCTTACGAAAAATATCTTGAGAAATCTTCAGAACTTTTGTAACGAAAATGTTTGGGAATTTCTTAAGAGTTCCCCTTGGGAAACATTGGGAAGTTTGGCACCTTTCCTCCATGACCGCTCTTAAGCATTTCTTAAGAACATTTGAAAAGGAATTAGTAACATTTCTCATTTGTTAGCGCGAATAACGTACTATAGGTCATAGATGGCAACCGCGCCACTACTTTATTATTTTTAAGACTTTCCCTCTCCTTCGCCTTTCGTACGGTCAAGGGGTTCCCCCATCCCCTTTTTTGACCTACGCGACGCCGGGAAGGAGGAAGTGGGAGCGGGAAGGTCGTTGCTTTTTCTACGTTCACGATGTAAGGTCGCAAGTGGCCCAAGTTTCTTTATGTTATCACTATTAAACTTCATTTTTAACTTAAAACGATGTTGCAGTTCCTTAATAAGCTATCCTATACAACTATAAATACGTCTTAACACATCAGAAGTGGGATCTGACCGCGAATTTCACGAAACTAAGGAGATGGAATGAGATTGAAAATTCCGAGACATCGCCGAGAAAGAAGAGACACGAGGCAACGAATCGCCGCCATTACAAGCCAACGTCCGGCTTTCAACTTTCGCGGTTAACCAAAAATATTTTCTCGTTTGCAACGAATAACTAATGCCAATAGGCAATAGTTGTGAACATTTAAGAAGAAGCAGTAGAATTAAATTTAAAGTTAATTATAACGTGGGTGCGCGAAATAAACCCAACGATCACGAAGCGATATCTGAAAAGTGCGACGACTGCAGGAAGGCTAACGAAAATCAGGCCAACGTTAATTGAGCTGTATGAAAGTACGAAGTAGATTTGAGCGAACTATTTCATTCATCGTCTAATTCGACTGAAATATACGACCCCGACGAACTTAATTTTCCCCACGAAGGACTACGCGCTAACGATTTTGGGCCAAGTCTTATAGAAAATTTTAGAATGAACGAAGGAAACGGGGGTGCAAACTCCCAAGGATTTCTTTCGATATCTGATTTTGAAGCAGTTATGCAACGGACTATAGCCAACACGATAAGAGCCACAGTGGCAGCGGTAAACAACCAGGCAGAAGCTAATTTAGCGCCAGCTGAGCACCATCATTGGGGACAGGGCAGCCAGATAATTCCCGACTTCGATCCAGAGAAAGCTCCTCATCAAACCGCCAAGATGTGGCTAAAGAAAGTCGATGATATCACCGCAGCGTATGGATGGTCGGAAAGGCTGAAGATAAACAACGCCCTCCCAAAGCTGAAGGGAACCGCTAAAATGTGGTTCGAAGGTTTGCATACGAGCGTTCGTACATGGGAAGAGTGGAAAGCCGAGCTGTTAAAGTAGTTTCCGTCTACAAAGAATATTAAGCAATTATACCGAGAAATGGAAAGCCGGCGACGCAAGCCAGGTGAATCTGTCGAACGGTATTATCACGACAAAATCGTAAAAGCCAGAAAGTGTGGCCTATCTGAAGCGGCCATGGTCGAGTACCTAATAACGGGCTTGAATGACGACTCCCTCATTACCGCCCTTAGCGTACGAGAGTTTAATACACCACCAGAGTTACTGCATTGCGTAAACCAACTGGAATCGAGATTAAAAGTATCTAACGAACATCAAGACTACGCAAAGAAGAAAAATTCATTTGACCGGAGTAGAGATAATCTAACCAGATTTCCGAGACGAGCCAATCAGAACATGTCCGAGAAATCATCGGAAGGTAGCAGTCATAGTTCATCGAACTTTAAGAGGAAACCGCGCTATAACGAAAACGGCGAGCCACTATGTTTTAATTGTTCTAGTTACGGCCATATGGGAAAAGATTGTCCTAAACCAGCCAGAAAACCAAGGTGCGAAACATGCAAACGTACCACTCATGTAACCAAGGATTGTCCTTCAAGAGACACCACCCCTAAAACCACGCTTCACGTCGACGATCAGAAGTCAAGATACGTCGATATTCTGAAGTACTTTAAGGACGCTTTCCTCAACGGACACCCGATCAAATCGTACATTGACATGGGGAGCAAATGTGTTCTTATCAGGAAACAGGAAGCCCAACGACTGGGGCTATCTTACGTTGACGTGTATGACGATGTCCAGATTGGAGGCTATGGGGTTGGCAAACTAAGCCCGAAGGAATAATCCGCGGGGCAACGGTTCAAGTTGACGATGAAGTTCAACGCATTCCGTTACTATTCGGTCAGCCATTAACCGGCGCTAAAGCCCCAAGCTCTAAATTTGTGGGCCAAAGAGGCAACTGTAATTCCGGCGAATTACATAGGATTTATAGACCTTGTTTCGAGAGAAAAACTAGATCACGACCAAGATATATACGTAGAAGGTCAAGTCAGACTTCTCCCTGGTAAAGAATACGCCGTTCCGAGAGGAGTTTATAGGCTGGACAGGAAAGGACAAATACGCGTACCAGTCGCCAATGTTTCCGAATTCGACCTAGTCATAAACAGCGGGAAAAAGTTGGTACGAGCCGAACCTTGCGGAGTTCAACCGGATACCACGATAGAGGTATTAAACGTGGAGCCAACGACTTTAAGACGATTTGAACTGGATGAAATCAATGTGGGTGAAAATGTACCGCCAGAAGGCAAGAAGCGAATTCGCGATCTCATCAATGACGAATACAGAGATTGCTTCGCTGACAATATGAACGAATTGGGGAGAACTGACTGTGCGACTATGAAAATAGAATTATCAACAGATCAGCCAATCACGTATAGACCATACAGGTTGCCTTACTCAGAAAGAAAGAAAGTACGAGAGAAGATTTCCGAGCTACTAGACGCGGGCATAATCGTCGAGTCTAACTCACCGTATGCCAGCCCCATATTAATCGTAAAGAAAAAGAATGGCGATGACCGCCTATGCATTGACTTTAGAGCGCTCAATAGAAGAACGAAGAAAATGGCTTCCCCGCTTCCTTTAATCGACGACCAGCTAGAACGGCTGCGAGGAAACACCTTTTTCACGAGCTTGGATCTTGCGTCATTTTACTACCAGATACCTGTTGACAAAGATTCGCAGGAGAAAACAGCGTTCGTAACGCCCGACGCGCACTTTGAGTTCCTAAGAATACCGTTTGGTTTGGCTAATGGGCCAGCAGTTTTTCAGCGTATGATTAATACCGTACTGGGCCCCTTAAGGTATGTCATTGCGTTATCATACATGGACGACATCCTTATTCCGTCGACAACGACCGAAGCAGGAATAACTCATATGATAGAAGTATACAAAGTCATACGGCAAGCCAAGTTAACCCTCAACTTGAAGAAATGCTACTTCCTGCAAACCAACGTCTCGTACTTAGGATTCGAAATAAATGCAAACGGAATCCGTCCAGGACAACTGAAGATACAAAGCGTAGAGAAGTTTCCGAGGCCCACCAATGTACACGAAGTACGCCAATTTTTAGGCCTCGCAAGTTACTTTCGTCGATTCGTAAAGGGATTCGCGGTACTTGCAGATCCGCTTTCA
The DNA here is from genome assembly GCF_980474605.1 of Leiobunum rupestre. Taxonomy (NCBI): domain Eukaryota; kingdom Metazoa; phylum Arthropoda; class Arachnida; order Opiliones; family Sclerosomatidae; genus Leiobunum; species Leiobunum rupestre. The sequence goes on along the minus strand of NC_143388.1, from coordinate 50,051,981 downwards.
CGATTAATTCGTAAGGACATGGAATGGACTTGGACGGCGGAACAAGAAAAAGCCTTCGAAGCTTTAAAGGCTCATTTAACGCAACGTCCAGTGTTAAGTCTATATGACCCTGAAGCAGTAACCGAAGTTCACACAGATGCCAGTCAGATAGGCATAGCTGGGATTCTTCGGCAAGAAGATTCGAACAAAAGGATGCACCCAGTCATATACGCCAGTAGGAAAACCACTAAAGAAGAAGCCAGGTATCATTCGACCGAGTTAGAGACCTTGACTGTGGTATGGAGCCTCGAAAAATTCAGAGTCTATCTAGTCGGAATAGAATTTACAGTGGTCACGGACTGTAGTTCAGTACGATCGACGTTAGGAAAGAAACACATTGTGCCACGGATAGGTAGATGGTGGCTAAAGATACAAGAATTTAATTTCCAAGTCATCCATCGACCAGGAACATCCTTGGCTCACGTAGATGCATTGAGTCGAGCACCCGTTAACGAACCTGAAGAAATGACAATCGCCGATGGCGTAGTCGTACTCCATACTCAAGTTTGTACCGAAGATTGGTTGGCAGCCGCACAGTTTAGCGATCCAAAGTTAAACAATATCAAAGAACAGCTGACTAAAACCGGAGAACTAACGAAAGACGAGAAGCAAGTTCGAGAAGAGTTCGCGATTAAAGGCGGCCGCATATTCCGAAAGGTCAAGCGAGACGACGGTGAAGATAAACTTTTATGGGTAGTACCAGACCCGGCGAGATGGCGGATTGTCAAGAACCACCATGATGACATAGGGCACGTTGGCGCAGAGAAAACATGCCGAAAGATTTCAGAACAATATTGGTTTCCAAGACTTCGTCGCTACGTTAAACGATACATTTCCGGCTGCTTGGAATGTTTGTTTCATAAGCGCCCAGCAGGGAAGAAACCTGGAATGCTGCACTCTATTGACAAAATAGGAGAGCCTTTCCACACCGTACATCTCAACCACCTTGGTGCACTTGTACGTAGCGTCAGAAGTAACACGTATCTAATACAGGGTATAAACAATACCTATCACAACGCGATCAAGTGTACCCCGTTCTCGTTGCGTCTCAATTACAAATCACGCAATCCTACCAACGACTTTGTAGAAATAGCGATTGACGAGACCTTCGATAAGGACGTGATAAAACGGAGAGAGCTCGCGATTAAAAACATTAGAGCGGATCAAGAAAAACAGCGTAACAGATATAACGCCCAGAGAGCTACCGCACCGACATTCGAACCGGGAGACCTAGTCATCGTCGAAAGGAATCCACAGGCTACCGGTCAGCCTCGAGGCCCGTATGTAGTCACCGACAAACTTAAATATGACAGATACCTCATCGAGGATTTGCCAGAGAACCAACGAACTAACAAGTTCTATAGAAATACAGCCCCTATAGACAAGCTCAAACGTTTCCCAATCATCGATAATGTGGGAGATGATGCCGAAGACGATCAAAGCGAAGATGACGTATTCACGAAAGAAGAACCTCAGTCACGATCCAGCAGTGCGGTAGAAGTGGACGAAGAAGACGAGGAGACGAAGCTTCGCCGAAGCACACGGTTAAGAAGACGTCCATAATATTTGAGAGACTTTATTGTAAATTCCAATTAATGCTTAGTTACACCTGTTAAAGTTCATTCATAACACGTTTAATTAGTTATCACCATTTCACAATATGTTTTGTTAAAATGTTACGCTATATTACGTTTACAAACAAGGGGTCCCCCCCCCTTTTTTTTTGACCGACGCCGGGAAGGAGGAAGCGGGAGCGGGAAAGTCGTTGCTTTTTCTACGTTCACGATGTAAGGTCGCAAGTGGCCCAAGTTTCTTTATGTTATCACTATTAAACTTCATTTTTAACTTAAAACGATGTTGCAGTACCTTAATAAGCTATCCTTTACAACTATAAATAAGTCTTAACACATTGAAATTTCCCAAAGAAATTCCCTTCCTTCACCTCCCAAAGATTTTCCCTTCGTTTCCCAAAAATTGTCCCTTGCCCTCCTAAGGGTATCCCTTCTCATCCCAAGGATTTTCCCTTCGCTTCCCAAGGGTATCCCTACTCATCCTAAGCATTTTACCTTCGCTTCCCAAGAATTTTCAGTTAACTTCCCAAGGATTTTCCCTTCACTTCCCAAGAATTTTCCCTTATTGGTTTCCAAAGCAAAATATTAAAAAAATGTGTATTTATTCAAAAAAGAAATGTTTAAAATTATGAGGCTTCATTGATTTGATTCTTCGTTGTCTGGAGAAATTTCATGGTCAGAGGAAGTTTCGTGGTTTGGGGAAATTTCTTCCACCCTATCGTTCTTCTTCTTTAAAACAACCGAAATTTCTTTTGTTTTGTCTTGTATTGTCTTTTTTATTTTAACTTCTTCAGCGTCAGGAAATTTTGTACAGGTGTAACCTAAACAATAAATTAACTTTTAAATTCCTGATAATTTTAAAACGGCTTATATTTAAAAACAATTGGATTAAATGAAAAGAAACTCACTAATTAATTGCTCCTATCCTGGCTGGATCCAATTGTTTTTGGCTGGGATAAGCTGATATGCAAGTATATATGTCGGTTCAAAACATGAAATTTTAACTAATTCGAATGAGTTTAAAGTATTGGAATTGGGGCTTTTACAAATTTTATTTCCGTTTGGAATGACCACAGGGAAAAAACTAATCTCAGTCGATGACGAAATATTTATAAAATGTTTAAGAGTCGTCAGCTCCAAGGGTAAACAATACCTTTTTAAAATGAACATAATACTAGATGGAAATTAATATGTTAAGTTTATTTAACAAAAAATTGAATTTATTCGATTAAGCTAAAAGTCATTTCCTTTTCGTTAAACGAATGTTTAAAAAAAAACTTAAGCAGCATTTTATTCTTTCTATTTTAATATCTATACCAGCTATATAAAACACAATCTTTGCAACCCAATTTTATAAAAGCGGTAAATTTCGTAGGAATTCTTATTATTTACACAAATCTTGCTTTTTCCAAGGTGCTTGGATATTCTTATAACTTAAGAATTCTTAATACCAAAATTAATTATTTTCCCAAGATGGTTAATCTCAAAACTTCCCTAGAATTTCCTTAAGAATTCTAAATACTAAAATTACCTTTATTTCCCAAGACGGATATTCCCAAAACTTCCCTTTAATTTCCTCAAGAATTCTTTATAAAAAAATATTTTATTTTTCCCAAGATGGATATTCCTAAAACTTCCGTTTAAATTTCTTAAGAACTCTTGGGAAATTTTTTCCCAACGTTCAAACTCCCAAAAGTTCCTTCAAACCCCCTTAAAATTTCTTAAGATTTCTTAAGACTTTTTTTGTAAGGGAGGAGCTCCTTCAGTAGAAATATTCATAATTGAACCCTCTCTCAACTACTTTTTTTAGCTAATGTCATTATCTCCCTGTATTAAAATTAGTCGGATAAATTTGCATTTTACTTCAAATAAAAAAGACAAATCTTAAATATTGGTTACATTTGACCGACTCTTTATATGAAAGCTTAATTTACCCTAAGCTGACATTAATTTAACCACTTGGAATTATATTTCAAGAAAATGTTTAGCATTTTGGCTCAGGGTGAAAATATTTATTTAATCTCAAACTTCAAGCATATTTCCTTGAAGTTAGGTGAAATATTTCTGGGCCAATTTGACCATTTCCTTATATTATTGAGTTCGGCATAATAGGCACAGAAGGCTGAACCCAACGTCAGCAATTACAACTGGAGCTATTACAATACTCCTAACGGACCGAAACTTCAACACTTCTTTTTTAACCCGGCAGGGGAGAGGACCCAATTTTGTACCAACACCTATTTTGTTTATTTGGTCATCCAGAAGTGTATATTTTAATTATCCCATTATTCGGCATAGTTTATCATATTATTAGCCACCAAATAGGAAAAAAGAGCCTTTTGGGACACTAGGAATAATATATGCAATATAAGCTATTGGGATTTTGGGTTTTGTTGCATGAGCCCACCATATATATACTGTAGGAATAGATGTAGACACTCGAGCTTTCTTCACCGCAGCCACAATAATCTTTGCTGTTCCTACAGGAATAACATTTTTTAGTTGATTAGCAATAATACACGGATCAATATTAAACTTTGACCCCTCTCTCTATTGAAGTTTAGGATTTGTCTTTTTATTTACTCACAGGGGTAATTTTAGCAAATTCTTCACTAGATATTATTCTTCACGATACTTACTATGTTGTGGCTCATTTTCATTATGTACTATCAATAGGGGCAGTTTTCGCTATCATAGGAGGGATTGTCCATTGGATACCCTTATTCACAGGACTAGTAATAAACCCTAAATTTTTAAAAACACAATTTTTCTTTATATGTTTGGGAGTTAACCTAACCTTTTTCTCCAAACGCTTTTTTTGGTTTATTTGGTATCCCACGACGCGTACACTCCCTGAAATGTTTTGTCCTCACTAGGCTCCACACTATCAATAATCGCAATAATGTATTTAATTTTTATTATCTGGGAGGGCATAGTTACTCAACGGGCTATAATATTCTCCTCACATATACCCACTTCTGTGGAATAAACACATCAACGTCCACCAATAAGTCATACTGATACCCGATGAAATCTAGTATTCAATTATGGCAACTTAATGATATGAAATTATTTTCCCAGATGCAGCTTCTCCTATCATGGAACAAATAATTTTTTCCATGACTACACCTTGATTATTTTTATTTTAATCACCATCTTAGTTTCCTACTTAATAATTAAATCATACATCTATAAGTACTCAAATCTACTCTTAAGAAAACGAAACTTTCAGAACAGTAATCCCCGCTATTATGCTAATATTATTGCTTTCCCATCCCCACAACTACTCTATATCAAATATGAAACACAATTACTCTTATATAACCATCAAAACCATTGGGCATCAATGATATGGATCTAACGAATTTTTTCAAAAAATTTAAAGAGATTTCATACATTTAATCTGACAATGATAACTAATTTATTTTCAACATTTGATCCCTCCACCTCCCAAAAGTTTTCAATAAATTGAGTTAGTGCTTTTAGCCCCATTCTTATCACCCCTTTATGATTTTGCCTTACCCCTACCCGACACTATACCAAAATAAATAACCTCCTAACTTATCTAAATAAAGAACTTAAAGCGTTGTTAGGTGGGACAGTAACCCAACGAATAATCTTAATAATTATTGTAATCCTCTGAATAATTTTATTATTTAGTCGGTTAAATAACTCAAACAAAATGTTTGCAAATTTACTCCCCAACAATACCCCTATTGCTTTAATAGTCTTTATAATTCTAATTGAAACAAATAGTAACGCAATTCGCCCTATCACCTTAGCAATTCGTCTCTCTGCTAATATAATTGCATGGCACCTTCTCCTCACACTTCTCGGGAATCAAGGAACAACTAATTATTTGGCTAAAAGAAGAATAATTATTTCAACACAATTCTTACTTTTAACACTGGAATGGGCCGTAGCCATATTTCAAGATTACGTGTTCATTGTTTCAGTTTCTTTATACTCAACAGAAGTCCACTATGAACAACTTTCACCCCTACCATATTATAGATCAAAGCCCATGACCTCTAATAGCATCATTTAGTATCATATTTATAACTTCAGTAGTTATTAGATGGATACACCTATAAGTTAACCATCTACCTTTAATTAGCTTAATAATACTATCTTTATCTGCGTACCAATGATGACGAGATATCACACGAGAAGCTACTTTCCAAGGAATACACTCTAATAACGTTTTAATAGGATTACAATGAGGCATAATCTTATTCATTATTTCAGAAGTATTTTTCTTTCTCTTTCTTCTGAGCTTTTTTGCACAGAAGACTATCTCCTAATATCGAAGTAGGAATAGTATGACCACCTCAAAGAATCCAACCATTTAACTATCTTCAAATCCCTTTACTTATCACAACAATTCTTCTATCATCAGGCATCTCAATTACATGAGCACACCATAGCTTACCACATAATAATTTTGCACAAGAGAAATCAGCACTTAGTGTTACCATGGATTAAATAACCTTACAGGGATAGTTCTCTGGGGTACAGTATTTGCTCCAGACGTACCCTGGTGGCCAGAATTGTCAACGACCGAAAGTCGCGATTTTACCGATTCACGGGGGGAAAATTGCAAAGGGGGTGCAATCGCGATTGATGAAATTATAATTTTTGTAGGCCAAGGCCTATCTATTGAAATCTTGTTTACCGTTTGAAAGCCTATAAACAATTTAACGAAAAATTAGGTGATATACATAAATGACTTAAAACAATATGAAAAAGGTCGCTTACAGTACTTATTTATTTCCCACATTTAACCAGGAAGCTCCAGAGCCACTGAGGTACTGACCACGATTGAATATTTAAATTTTTCAATTTCAAATGTAATAAAACAAACCGTTGGAAAAATATTAAATTCGCCAAAAGCCGCCGCGAGATCGCGACGTGTCAAGAAATCTTGTTCCGGGTTTGAATCGGTAAAGGGGGTATAATTGAGGGGACGGCAAAAATATCTGGCAGCCTCGTTTGAAACAAACATCTTCAACTTGTAGTATAGTAAAATGTATTAGAGATAACTATCCCTGTAAGGTTATATAATCCATTTTGTTACTCCGATGCTAGGAGTATACTTTACCATGCTCCAAGCTTGAGAGTATTTTGAATCCTCCATTACTATCGCAAACTCCATTTTTGGCACAACATTTTTTGTCTCAACAGGTTTCCATGGCTTACATGTAATAGTAGCATCTACCTTACTACTCGTATCTTTGATACGACATAATAATCTTCATTTCTCAAGCCTTCACCATTTTGGATTTGAAGCTTCGGCTTGATACTGACACTTTGTTGATGTGGTTTGGCTCTTATTGTACTCAATAATCTATTGATGAGGCAGCTATCTAATTAGTATAATTAAAATACAATTAGCTTCCAACTAAAAGGTTTACTAAATTAGGTAATTATTATAGTACTTATTTCGATTGCCATTTTAATCAGAATACTGTTCATATTCCTCACCTCTAATTTAGCCTACCCCCTCACAATACTTTGGAGAAAATCACCCCTTTTGTATGTGGTTTCAACCCCCTTTATAAGAACCGAATTCCATTCTATTTACAATTTTTTTAAATTGCACTAATTTTCATTGTATTTGATATTGAAATAGTAATTATAATTCTCATCCCCATTAGAGACTTCTTGTCAATAACAATAGTAAAATCTATTATTACCTTAATAGACGTTTTGATACTAGGACTGCTACATGAATGGAACCAAGGAGCAATTAACTGAGCTTGGGTTAATATTTAAAACATAGCCTATAATATATTAATAGTACTATATAATAACATTCAGTTTCGACCTGAATAAAGGACCAAACCCTTTTAATTTAATAGAAACCAAATAGAGGTATCTTATTGTTAATAAAAAAAAAACACTCTTATTAAAAAGACTAAGATAAATTAAAGCCGCTAACTTTAAAGATGTTAATTAAAGACATCTTTTTATGGTGAAAAAAACACATGGGATTTTCAGATCCTAACTACTCCCGGTTAAAAAAATTTAATACAAAATTCTTACTTAAGTTGCTTCAATGTTCTAATTAAACTATAAGTAACAATCAATGCAATAGACTATAACTAACAAAATTAAACCTAAATGAGCTCATAAAAAATTATACAGATTATTTTGCAATTGTATTCTTATAACCTCCAAACCCCGGGAAACACCTACACCCCCCAATAATTAATTTCAACTTAAATCCCCCTTAAATACCCTTTTACCAAATTTATCCCCTCACAACATTAAAAAATAGGAACTAACCCAGCTTAAAAATCATACCCCTTAAACAAAATTCAATAGGGAGCTAACCGTTTTTCTTAAAATATTCTCAAAAAGGAAGTTTAACGCCACTAGGCCAAAAATAAAGCAAACACAAATAAGAGTAAAAACCTTCACCCCAAAAGATAAACAAATACTGAACGTCCATTGGACCATTCCCCCAAAAATCACACCTATTAGTCTTATCCCCCCAATTGAAAAATTTATAAAAATATCTTCCTTACATTTTATTATACAACCCCCCTGGTAGGCTCTAAAACACAAATAGTATACCAATCGTAAACTATAGATTATGTTTAGAAAAATACCAAAGAAAAACCCAAAACCAATTAATTTTTTTAGCCTATTAGATATAATTCAATAATGAAATCCTTAGAATAAAACCCACAAGAAAAAAAGGGATACCACATAATCTTACAAGAGGGGAACTCTGCATTATCCCTCCTAATATACGAATATCCTGGTACCCAAATATTCTATGAATCACAAAGCCAGCAAATAAAAATAGCATGAGTTAAAAGGTGAAAATAAGCCATTTCCAAAAACAGAGATAAAGTAAAAACCATAAGCCCTAACTGGCTAAGGGTAGAAAAAGCAATTACTTTCCTAAAATCTATTTCTACACCTCCCAAAATTAAAGTTATTAGAGATACTAATATTTAAAATCATTTTAATTCTAAACTAAGAAGACCTTCTGATCGAATTAAAAGAAACACACCTGCTTTCACTAAAGCCGAGACAGGAGTAGGAGCCACCAACAAGAAAAACCCAGAACAAATAAAACTTCAATAGCACTGAGATTACAACCCAAATCTCTCGGAAAAACACAAATAAAATTCTAACTCCATCTAGAAGGTAAAAAAGAGATACCCAATAAAATGCCAACATCTCCAATACGATTAATTAAAACTGTAATTATACCAGAATTATTAGACTTTATATTATGGTAAAAAATTACTAAACAATAAGAAATTAAACCTTAACCGTCCCACTCTAGTAATAAAGACACTAAATTTGGATTTAACAGAATAACCCCAAATGTTCTTAAAACAAACAAAATAACTAGAAAAGAAAACCACCTAGGATTTGACTCAGACCCCATATAACTCTTTCTATAAAATAGCACAAAACTACTAGTAGCCAAAACAACAGAAAAAAAATTAATACTAAAGCTTATATTAGGACTACCTTCATATAAAGCATACTCTAATACAAAGCATTTCCCACTTATAACTCACAAGCTGACGACCCTAGGTGTTACATCCGATTTTGTTCAAACTCGGGGGATTGGTAGACCTTCATTTATTTTATTTAATGGACAACGGTTTTGCCATGGCAACGAAAAATGTTTTTGACAACATAAAATGGAAATTTTCCCATTGAAAATAATGGGATTTTGACCGATTCCAAAATTTAAAAAAATTTAAAATACCAAAATTATAAAAAATTTATAAAAATTTACGAAAAAAATCCAAATTGATAACAATTTGATCAATTTGAACCAAATGGGTGAAAATGAACCAATATGGCTAAAATTGGAAAAAATTTAAAAAAAAATAAAAAAATTAACCATTGAAAAATTATTTAAAAATTGATTAAAATAAATTTTACAAAATTGAAAGAAATATATAAAATTGAAAAAATATTGATCCAAAACAGTAGTTTGTGTAAAATTGGATTAATGCATAGATAAATAGCGATTTTAGAAAAACAAAGTATTTATTTTGGTCAGTTTGATCAAACTTGACCAAAATGGGTAAATAATAGATCAAAATTAGCCCAATTTTAAAGTTTTGTAAAAATTATGTAAAAATAAACTAAATTCGACCAACTATCTCAAAATTGTTTGAAATTTTTTTTTTCAAAATTGAAAAATGTTAATAACACGGAAAAAATCATCAAAATCAATAGTTTCGATCCAAAACGATCAAAATTGATAGGAATTTATGGAAATTTATTTATATAGATAAATTGTTTTTTTTTAAATTATTTTCCGAATTTGGAAAATAAAAGATAAATTTTGTAAAAAGAAAGTAGTTTCGATAAAAAACTGCATTAATTTCCAATCTATATCAGTAGTTGTTTTGGTTCTAAAAGTTCTAAAATATGATTTACTTGATAAATAATAAATAAAAAAAAATGAAATTCATTAAAATCTATTTATATCAAATAAAATAGGGTAAAAACCTCTTAAAAATTAAATATTTGGATTAAATTGGGTAAACCTTTGAAAATAAGTTATTTGTAATAAAATTGGGTGAAATTCATTTAAAATTATTTATATCAAATCAAATTTGGTTTAATTCATTAAATTGGGTGAAATTAAGAAATTTCGATGAAATTTACCTAAATTGGGAAAAAATACTAAAGAAAATAAGTTAAAATTGAACCAAATTAGGAGAGAAAAAATACTGAAATTGGGTAAAAAAAGATATTTCGTTAAAAATGAGCCAAATAGGAAAAATATTGGTTGTATAGGTGTATGTAGGTTGCAGGATTCACGTAAAATATGACAAAACAAATGATTAGAAAAACCGAGAAACGTTTAATAATAACGAATAAAACAATTTTGTATTACACTGTTTCTTAAAATAATCAATAATAATAATAATCATCATTTTAAAAGTTTGCTCATTTTGATCTACTATTTTCCAAATTTGGAAAATAATATAAAAAAAGCAATTTATCTATATAAATAAATTTCCATAAATTCCTATAGATTTTGATAATTTTTTTCCGTGTTATTTACATTTTTCAATTTTCAAAAAAAAATATTTCAAACAATTTTAAGAAAGTTGGTCGAATTTAGTTCATTTTTATATAATTTTTACAAAACTTTAAAATCGGGCAAATTTAGATCTATTATTTTCCAATTTGGGTCAAGTTTGATCATATTGACCGAAATAAATACTTAATTTTCTAAAATCGCAATTTATCTATACATTAATCCAATTTTACACAAATTATAAATTTGCGTCAATTCCTATGAATTTCATCGAAACTACTGTTTTTGATCAATATTTTTTCAATTTTATATATATTTTTTTCAATTTTGTTTGTATTTTTTTTCCCCAATTTTAGCCATATCGGTTCATTTTCACCCATTTGGTTCAAATTGATCAAAATGTTATCAATTTTGATTTTTTTCGTAAACCTTTATAATTTTTTTATTTTGGATTTAAAATTTTTCACAGGGTCAAAATCCCATGTTATTTTCAATGGGAAAATTTCCATTGTATATTGTAAAAAATATTTTTCGTTGCCATGGCAAAAACAGTTGCTCATTGTATATATCCCTCATGGATTTTTCAAGTTACATGACGGTCTACCAATCCCCCGAGTTTGAACAAAATCCGTGTGTAACACCTCTGGTCGTCTCCTTGTAAGTTAAGGCCAAGAAATAATGTCCCTAAAAATATAGTACCCTAAAAACTTCTTATTATCTTCAATTCCCCAAATTTAAATTTTTCTTAAACTATTTAAGGCAAAAAGAACATCTTATTTTAAAATTAACAATAAAAGGGGAATGATATGTATTAAAATAATAAAGCTCTCCCGTAAATCCAAGCAACTGAAAAACTATATCTACAAAATAGAGAACCATGCTGAACCAAAGAGAACACATAAAGAATAAACCCCCCCAAAAAATATTAATCCTAGAGGGATTAAATATTAGCCTTCAACACCCAAAATGCCAAAAGATAAATTAACTCCCCTGCCTTTAAGAAGGGAGGGGCATCTGTTTCTAGCGCTTAAAAGAAACCAAAATAACCCCATAAAAGGATTGACTAAGAGTATACCCCGGACTAATAAAAGCGAATGAAGACGTGCATAAGCTATATTAATTAGGCTAAACAAACCAGAAGATGTTAAACCATAAGAAAGCATTATAATAACCCCCCCATTATAACCATATACTCTCCAACTAAAAACTTGCCCCAAATATATGATCATATGCCCCACAGAGGAGTATGCTACAAGTGATTTAAAGTCCCCTTGTGAAAGACAAATTTAACTGGCTAAAACACCACCCAATATAAAAAAAAACTTACTTCTAAGTCTAACCAACCTTCAAGAGCCCTTACAAAAAAGGTTAGAATCGGATAAGACTATAACCCCCAACTTTAATATTACACCAGCTATAACAGCATAAAACCAAAAACAGGAGCTTCCACATGAGCCTTTGGCAATCACAAATGAACTATATACATAACAGGTCATTTAATTAAAAACATATGAATATTGGTGATAAACTGACAAAGTTGATTCATTTGATTGTGCAAACGAATAAAAATGATTAAATGGAAGAAATAAGAAATAAATAATAATATACAGATTAACCAAAGTTCTCATGTGAGAAAATACTCTTTAAAATCTTTCCCTTAAGGACTGAAAAATAAATGACGTTTAGACGAATTCTATTCATTTCTCAAAAATTTAATTAAACATAAAAAAGTAAAATGGGTCTAAAATAATTTTTCACAAAACTTTCAGTACCCAAAAAGTTTTAAAAAAGCGAATAATCCATAATTTTTGACACCAGTTTTACGCAGGTGGAACATAAATAACAAACTAGAAGGTTACACAGTTTTATTATAAGAACGATGCTCTCTTATTTCAAGTATACAAACTACATGTTTTCTTTAAACGAATATAATCTTAACTGTTGATGGTTTTTTTATTATCTCTAAGATAATTTTATGGTTTTAACTAACATCTTTCAATTTGAAGCGATGAATACCAAAAAAATAATGAGGCGTTGACTTACATTTCCTGCTATAAATCCAATCATGCCTGTACCATTATTATCACTTGTAATTTTAACAATATCTTAGACAGACTGTGTCCAAAATGTCCTTTACGAGTGTTCTACAATTAACGAAAAAGACAGTTTGTGAAAAACATTTTTTAACAAGTTGTACTTGTTATTCTCTTTTAATATAATAAAACATTTTTAAAATATAATTTAAAAGAAAATGATAACCATTTTTTAAACTACACAAGATAAGATAGAGATAGTTGAAAATAACTAACACAACTACCTTAATGATACTATCGTAGATTTTCTTATTTGTAACAATTTTACTAAAAGCTAGTATTTTATTTCAAACGTTTTTACAAAACAAGCGATGTACGTGTGCATTACGTCCACGTGTAAATTTACCTGCCCTTTCGAAGATTATTTAAACATGAAATTTCTAGCTATAACATGAGCGATAAAGATTTAATGGGAAATCTCTAACCGCACTTATTTTTCTCACAAAAAACTACAAAGATATTGATTACCATTTTGAACATAATTCACGATGATATTTGTAAACAAATCATTTATCTTTCTATAAGAGCTATAGCTAAAGTTCCCAAACGTTACCTTTTCAGATCTGTTTTTTCTAATAACCGTTAACCTAATGAAGTTTAAAAATACTTTGCAAAAAATCTGAAAGTAGCCCGTTTAATCAGCGGGGAGAAAATGGCAAAATCAAAACAAGACACGATTTGCATTTTTATCATCTGTTTGAGCTTAATTGTTAAATTTAAATTTCTTAAGCATGTTAATTATTCAACAAATTTCGACTAACGGTTGAATTCAGTCTCTTAATTAAAGTATCTTAGAAAGGTTTTTAAAGGACTCGCCAGTAAATAAACCCATGGTGGTCCCTGAAAAGGAAAAACTTAAAAAGTGTTAGTAACCTTACCGAGAGGTTTTAAATTGATGATTTTCTAATTTCATACAGATGTATTTGTTTATTAATTAGATACACAAACGTTTCGGAAATTCAATGGCTTTAAGCAATCTTTTTTAATTGATCGTTCAAAACATTGCAGTTATTTAGTAAAATTGTATAAAAGAGACACGATACTTCATGACTGATTAAAAAGGTTTATTTGTAATATTTAAAATCACGGCGAGCTTTCGAGCCGTGGCTTCTTTTAAAGCCGAAGTCTTAATAAATATTACAAATAAACCTTTTTAATCAGTCATGAAGTATCATGTCTCTTTTATACAATTTTACTAAATACTAATTTCATGATGACTTTTAAATCCTTCATAAGATTGCAGTTATGGTTAGACAAAACTAAAAAAATCATCAGTAATAAAAAAACACCCTTGTTTTTAAGGTTATATTAGCCGTAGGAAAGTTAAGAGATTAAAACTAGGGTACGTTTCTTTCAAGTTAACTGGGAGGACCTTTAAACACTGGCTAAGGGGAAAGATCTAAAAATATTAGTAACGTACATTTAGGATGAAACTATTTGGCTTCCTTTTTTAAATTATTTTATTCTTTCGTTTGTAAAAATGTGTCAACAAAATTCATCCAAGATTCTGAGTATGAATTCTTTTTTTACGTTTTTATTCGCTGGTAAGTTGTGCCAAGGAATGTTCTTTGTATTGGGATTGTAAAGACGATTAAGGTTAATAGATCTATTAAATTTGACAAACTTTTATATTTTATTTTAATTAAAAACCATAAATGTAATGCGTTTTCGTTAAACGATAAATTTCGTACTTTTAGTCGAAATTATTTAAAATTTGTTTGTAAAGGTAATTTATGTGTAGGCTATTTAAGTGAATTTAAATTGTTGATATTTAAAAAACAAGCAGGCGCATTATGTCCCGTACACAGAACCTGTGTCATTTATAATTAAGGCAGGCGAAATATTTTTATTTTGAAGGTTACCAGTTTTATTTCATTTTATGAATTGAAAGATATAAAGGTCTTTACTTAATCTAACATATTTGGATAAATTGAAAATGTCACCATCGTGAGGAGCAGAAAACGAAAATGGATTTAATTTAATAGGAGTCCGAATATATAATACCTTTAATTGCGATAAATTATCTTATGATCACATCATCTAGAATCCAAAGAGGTCTGAGTGATATCTCGGTGTCTTCCCGTTGTGCCCTAAGATAATTTATCTTTACCTTTTTTCTGAAACCGCTGTCAACTTCGTATTTTGTCTAGAGCTGTATCATTTTCCTCGATGCAAAGAATGGTTTTCGAGCACACAACACTATTGCATTAATAAGAATGTACAATTTACTTTTATTCTATATACCACTACGTAATTGTACTATCGTATACTCGCGGCAAATAAAATGATATATATATATATAATAAAAAGCCATGTTAGTTTGGTTTGTTTTCGAATATTAAAGTCAACAATATCATTTTACTTCTACGCTTCGTGCTTTCGCGGCCCGTACTCGGAAATTTCATTACTTTCGTTCAATAAATAAAGAACCCTTGTTTTACTAGGTATATTAAAACTTATGTATGCAAATTTAATGAAGTTCTTTTTTTATTCCACCAAGTAAAATTAGAATATAGACTGTTATAACCGTGCATTATTTAACTACAATTAAATAAATGATATAAAATTACAATCGCATTTTGCCCTATTATCACAAAATTCTGGTTTGGTTTAAGTTTCGTAAAAATTCTAAAATGCACGCGCTAAGAGGTTGGCGCATGTAGCCTGTTTTAGGAGAGTATATCCACGGGTGGGTGTTACGAGGGTAGATAGCGCTTGCCCCTTTAAAGTGACGTCAGTAGAAACAGTTTCGCTAGAGGAGGGTAACGGGAGATAAGAGGCACGTCTCGCATTTCGCGTGGAGTCGCCGGGCTTGTCCCCATTTCGTGGTTATAACAGCCAAGGCTCAAAGTTTCGACTTTGAAATTTTGGCAAGTAAAACCTTAATCTATGTAAATATATGAATGAATAAATAAATTTTTAATTTAAATATTTTCGTTTAATGTTTTGTGATTTTTGTCATCTGTAGTCTGATCGTTAGTTAAATTAAAATACCAGGATATCTTTGCGCTGTATTAGTGTACTAACAAATTTGTCAAATCAAAAAACCAAAACTAATCATTTCCACAATTTCCAACTGATCAAAATATTTTAAATTTGGATTAACAAGTACAATTCTAACAAAATTAATCTGAAATAAGAGGGTATTTGTTCCCAACATTTTTAATAGGAGAATCACATACTCGATTTAAAATAACTTTTAAATATAAAAACACGGAATTCGTTAAAAGGGTTGCAATGAGAATGACAGTTCCTGTATTACAGAAAACCACCGTATTTGAACAGTCAGGAATTTTCTAATTTCCCTATCGTTGTCCTTTTCAGACTAATCTTGTCAATCTTTCTTTGAAAAATAAAAATTTCATATTAATATGAAAAAAGAACATCAAACACTACTTCTAGGATTTTATTCAATTTACGATGTAGCCATTGGGTCAAGCGAGTGGCTTTTTAAAATATTCCCGGCCAAAGTAAAACAGACCTAGTTTGGGTTATTCAAGCCATTGAACACTTCCCTGATTATATGAAAATCAATTAAATTAAGCTCACGCTGCATTCATTTCTTAGTAGTTCTTCTATAAACGAAAACAACGCTGCTCAATATTGTGACAAAAAAATCAACTAGTTAACTTTTGAAAAAAGTTATTGGAATCTGTTGATTCGTTGAGTACCAGTGAAAGACACAAATCTCAGAGAAAACTGCTCTTGATTTCCCAGTGGAAGATTTTATTAAATCTAATGCGAAACTTTTCATTTTACATCCCCATTAAATGTGACCCAGCATTAGATCATCTGGAATCGCCAATTGTAGAATTTCAAAGATTGAATCATCGGAATGTAGTTGGTTATTTTTGCATAAGGTCATTA